>NW_027278956.1:350000-676766 GCF_046629955.1 Centroberyx affinis | reverse complement strand
CGTCATGCAAAGATCATCCCCACCCTGTCTCTTTGAAGTGATGGCTTGGATCTGGTGAGGCAAGATGGCTTCAACCGCACAATTTTCTCCACAGAGAGACGCCAGTATGAAAAGATTCTGCCGCTGTGGAGCTGCTTATTGAAAAATGCATCAAACTCGGCATGCGTGAGGGATGTGAAATGTTATGAGACCAGGTGTGTAAGAAGGCGGCCAAGTCAATCAATTTCCAATTAAGCCATGCTCCTCAGTCATCCGTAATTCTTTTTAGCATGTAAGTGGCTTTTTAATCTTTCCGTACAGGAGGTGTGCTTAACCCTTGCACCTTCTGTGAAAAATGTCAACGGGCAGGGGAGGAATTAATTAAAAGAGGCAATGTCTGTCTGATGGATCACATTGAGATTTTCCCTTTGAAAAATATAGTTCTTTCTTTTTAATTTAATCAATGCCTTCAAATCAGCGTGGCAGTTCCACCGACGCCCAAGCCACTAATTTACAGCTCAGAAACTCCAGAGATTTATAGTCTTCTTCCACTGGACCACATGAATAATTTATTACTCAATCTCTCTCACAAAACCCAAGCTACTCTTTAATTCACACTGATATCAGGCTGTCTATATTGTGTATATAGAGTCAGAGTCATCATACTGAATTACTGCGACAATATATTTGACTTTTGTCTTAAGTTTTTTGGGCAACTTAACATGACATTGTACAGATAGGGCAGAAAGGGCATGGTTTATAAGGAACATGGTCTTTTCTCTCTGTTTTTTTTTTGTTTGCTTGTGTCTTTTGGTAAGAAGCTGGACTGGAAACAGGAGAGAGATAGCCACCGATAGACAGTGAAACATCACCAGTCCAGGGAGATAAGGAAGCCTGGTTTTCTAACTAAAGGCTGACGGTTTGTTCAGTAGGAGCAGTGTGATTGAGCGTGTCTGCCGGCTGCTTCTACCACGGCCGTGCCATCCCCCTCGACTCAGCGATTGATTAAGCCGTCCCGACTGGAGTTTCATTGGCTCCGGTCCCCATCGCGCGGGCCGCGTACACCTGCCCGGCCTGTCAGCCGCTAAAGTTATGACATCATGAGGCCCCTCATAAGGCGCGTCCATTGTTTTGAAATGAAGGCACATCAATTTCATGGGCTCCACTGCCCAGCGGATGATTTGTGAGTGCTATTATCCCCTGAAATCGCTCCAGAAAATGGCTGCGGTGCGAAGACCAAGGAACAGGGAATTGGAAGGGGAGGGGAGGGAGGGGAGGGGGGCAACAATTGGTTGCATGGAAATGGTTCCTGTGTTGTATGTGTTATCGGTAAGAGTAAGAGCAAACCCAGAGTATTAGAACAAAACAAAAATGTTTCCATAAAGATATCCATTTTTATCATCTAAACTTCCTTGATATAAAAGTGCCTCATAAACAGGACTGCCAGCACAGACTGACAGACCTATAGCAGAGGAGGAGGAGAGACAGAATAGACAGAGAGAGACAGAGGGGAAAAAGTGACCAATAACCTAGTTACAAAATCAGCATGCAGGCACCTTCATCTCTTTTTGCACCGGCAGAGAGCAGGTCTGACTGCCATCCAGCTGACAGCGGAGGTTTTTCATTTCCAGGCTTGACTAATTCATTATAAAGCCATTTGAGTGCCAGAACATTCCGTTGTTATAACCTGAGACTGAGAAATAGAAACTGCTGACTGTTTGAAATAATAATTTCAAACTTGACCACAATGAAGCTAACGCATAATGCGTTTTTGTCAGGAAATCACACTACCCACTCACCGAGTTCGATTTGTTTGAAGCTGCCCGAAGTTAGCAACAAAACGGGCAGATGGTGGATAAGAAGCGTTCATTACTCGGGTCTGTGCAGCAATCATGCACGTCAAGTCATCCATTTTCCTTTCAAGAGTTCGCTCTCCATTTGAACACTCGAGTCATGTGAGCGCGTGAATGCGACTCTGCTTGGAGGAGGCATCTGCGCGCGCTTTCACGGGGCCGGTTGCCGCCGCACAATACACGGTCAAATGCAAAAGTTATCAGCCGAGTGCAGAAGTGAAAGAGCCTCTTCACCACTCTGCTCTCCACACCTGCACTGAAGGATTTCAATTCACTGGCAAAGCCCTCTCTGACGGCGCGGAGCCATTCTGCCGGGCTGAGATAAAACATAACACTAAAAAAAAAAAAAAAAAAAAGTGAAATAATCAATTCCAAAGGAATGCCTGGGTATTAATCTAGAGCGGTCCGGAGGATGGGACCTCCCGGAGGATCGCAGGATGATTTGCAGAGGGATTTAGGAGATGATGCATAGGCTGTGAAAAAGTAATATAACCATATTTTATAATACACAAATATTTTATCGTGTTTTTTCATTCATTATGATTTTTTTATAATGAATAATTGCAGCCTCTAGGCGTTGTCCATAATTTAGAAGTGAAATAGCCTGAAAAGGGAAAATAAGTTCACCATTCCATTCATGTACACCTTTGTCAGCTGCAGTGAGGGAACATGCTTTTGTTTGATCTGGAGGGACAGTTACATGAATTGTCCTTTTTCCACTCCTGCCCGGTGTCTGTATCTGTGTTGGAACAAGCTCCTGTGCATTAAAACTCTTTCTTCACTATACACTTAACAACAGCATGTCCTTGTTTTACCCCTGGGGAGAGTGCAGGAAATTGTAGACAAGAAGCTTGACTCGCATGAGGTCTACGCTGGTTTCATGTGCTTCTCTCCACACACAGCGGCATGTTCCCTCACAAGAATGGAAATGAGAATGAATGCAAATTTATACAGACTGTGTTCATTACATATACATTTTCAAAAGACATGCAAGCCATCTGCAATGCCCAACACTAATATCTGGTAAGAACATCAACGCTATGCTGCTGAAATCACAGCCTGCTTTCCATTCTTAATACCTTTTTCCTGAAAAGTGAGAGGTCTTAATCCTCCAATGGGATTACGGCTATCAAGAGTCGTATAAATTTCCCTTTCAACTGTCCTAAAATCCCTGAAACGTCCCACAAATGATATCAAATTTACAAAAGAACTTACAAGCCTCTAGCAGAATCTTCAGTATGTCAAAAGTGAGAGAGAAAACAACGTAACCCGTATTTCCTTGCTATTTTTTCTCGCAATATTCCCAGCTGTACAGCTTCTTATAAAAGGAAAATTACATTTAAATAAGTCTCCTCCCTAGAAATCGTTCATTGTGAATTTAATTACAGTTCTAACAGAGAAAATCCTGGTACCCCACCTCTCTTTTAGCACCACCAGCGACTACACATCGCTGTAGTCTATTACAAAGCTGCCTTGCCTCTTATTCTACCTTCAAATACATTCCCAGACATGTATGATTGAAAAAAACCCAATGGGATTGTATGAAATGTCCAGTCTTGCCATCAAGATTAGTGTTAGATCAAAGGAGAGTGGAATTTCATCTAATCTCCTTGTGAGAGATTGTGAGGAGCTTCTGGTCGGCTGTAATGTGTGGCGCTAACCTTTATGATCCTCGCCAAGTGTTTATTCAAATCTTATCTTACCCTTTTCTGTAGCTGGCTAACCTTTGCACCGTTCTCTCCAAATCTCCGCCCTGAACTTTCGGCCCAAATCTTTTCATCCCATTGTAAATTCTGGACCCGGCGAAGAAAATGATTTCCACTGAGGAGAGGATGAACAGTGTAAAAGCCCACTTTTCAATAGCGCAGGTTTAAAAAGCCCATCTCGGCTCGTGGAATAAAGTTCAATAAATATGCCGGTGATTTGTCAAGGTATGTCAAACGACAAAGAGTGAACTGGACTGCTTATCATTTAAAGATAGTGCATGGTGAAAGTTTAATAACCTGATGGGCTTACAGACCTCTGAAGTTTGGTACTGAACATTCTCCTGGTCCGTTTTCAATTTTTCACTTTCTACATTAATTTTAGATGTGGAAAGAGAGACTATTGATTCTAAAATAAGCCATATTCTAACAAATGCAGTATACACAGTTAGTTGGGGCAGAAAAATAGCCATTTGATCAGTTATAGGCCCTTGCTATGTTGTTTTAGGCTATAGTATGTCATTTGCAGGTAATGGGAAGATTCACATAAGAGTTTATTGTTACTGCTGTAATTATTAAGCTAGAGTTCTCTTACTGTAGGGTGTAGCTGTAGGGTGCTGCTATTCAGCGAAAAGGATTTTGATCTCATTGCACCAATTTTCACATAACCCAAGTGGTATAACTAACTAATTCATGTACGCTAATTGGTATACGTTTCATTTTAAACAGTGGTGTTGTTTGTTGTGTTCAGTGAGCGACACGGTCCAATGCAATGAACATGCATTTGTTAAATTCTAAAAGGAGGCGCAATAATCAATAATAATACTTAAAAAAAAAAAGATCCAACCTCCTCATCAGTGATTCTGTTGCCGGCTACATCAAAGAGACTCCTCAGTGATTCTGCTATTAGGGTAAGCGTCTGGTTAGGGCCGGGGCAAAAGCATCAACAGCTCCAGGTGAAAATCCAAACGCAGTGAAGCGTCTCGCTCATTACCATAACATCATTACATACTGAGGATATCTGAGTGGATAGCATGCCGTGTTATTCAAGGCACTGAATAAATTAACTTGAAAAATTGCATCTCTGTCGTTAGAAAATACTCTATTTGATTGTGAATATAACAATTGGGCTGATTGGTGCAGATTCCTTGATGGGTACAGGACACTTGTCATTTCAAGCCTATCACAATGGAAGACACTGGCTTTACCTGCACTAGCAAGACAGCAAAGCCCTTGTGTACTTTATCAAAATAACCTTGCTTACTTTAATCCTTTGGTGGTTCCCCTAATTAGCGCTGTTAGCTGTGACTGTCACTGTGTTGGGACATGGGAGCTGGGGTGGGGTGGAAGGCAGGCAGCAATGCAAATAGCTAAGTAAACTATCCAGTCTAATAACAGGAGCCTTCTGCCCTGAGGTTAAACAGAGCCACTAATCACTCTCTTTGTTTGGTTTAGATTCTGTATTCATGTAGGCAGCACCCAGAGCGATGGGTGCATTTACAGCACCGCTCTTTCTGGGACTCTCAAGCCAAAACATTTGACTAAATAAGCAGGTGCATCGAGCCATAAAAAGAAAACACACAATATCTGCATAAGTCAAGATGCACACTTGAATAAATGCTGGCACTCATCCATTTGCTGCCTTGTTATTAGGAAGTCTAGATCAATTAGTTAAAAGGCAAAACATTTACCAGCATAACATGCAGAGAGATCTATCACTTCTAATGAAGGCACGGGTCTCAGATGTACTGAAGAGATGCAGCGTCAGTGTGAGGCCGAGACTAAGGCCTGCATACGGGCTGACAGACAGACAGACTTTCAGACTGAATTACATAATCAAGGCTTTTTAGCCAGACACATGCCCCCCTGCTGGGATGAAGGCTGAGAGACGATAATGAAGAGCCAGTGAAGATGTCCGTCGAGATCTATGGCCAGGTTCAGACTCGGAGAAGCAACCTCCCCTCCTCCATCATAAATGCTGATGCTGCAATAAAGCAGCAGCCCGCACTCAGAGAAGGGCCTTGGCAGTTGCAGTCAAGGGACAGCAAGTACGAGAAAACTGCATTACAGACGTTCCCTCCTGAGTATTTAAAAATGGAAACACCGGAAGGCTTGTTTTATGGCGTATGCTTTCGATGAGGTCTTTGCAAAGCACTTAAGACGGTTCATAGCCGTGTGAACATGTTTTTGTTATAAGAAGGTTAAGACAGAGATCTTAGGGGGATCTCATGGAGATGCGGCAGTCTTCAGACATAAAACGGCAGTTTCACCGAGGGGTACACTGAGGTGAATATCAAACGTTGCTTTTATCAGTCTCAAAAACCCACATCGCGCATCTCCCTTCTGTGCACAGCTCTGTATGTAATGACATTATGTTACCTTGCTATAAAGAGGTCAAGATCCATATTCAAATGAAAGTGAGACTGTCTGAAGAACCTTAAGAAGGTAGAAACTGCACTCTACCTGCATTCATCTCAGCTCTCTCAGTGTCAACATGCCATACAAAGGGCCCACATCAATCATTGCTGCAAAGGCAAGATGGGTATGGCTGAAGAGAGACCAAAGAGTTTAATTGTGTGATATCACATATCCTTGCTCACAGACACTGGTGAAAGATCATGTTAACACCTCTTACAGTTCAGTCGATGCCCTTCATCCCCCTTGCTCACACAAGGAGGCATGTTGACCCAGTGGAGAGGTGGTAGCAAACAGACAGTAGCAAACCCCCTTCAGTAAAGAGTTGCCAGTCTTAAGTGACTCCTGAATATTGTAAGTAGGCTGGAGCTGCCCATCAGCAGTGAAAGACAGAGGGGAGCTGAGTTAGGATCAGAACTAAGTTTCACTGTTTTCAGGTACTTCTGTTGTTTTTTGAATGCAATTGCTTAATCCGACCTGGCAGATACATTTTAAGATCAGGCACACCCTCCTGGTGTTTACTAACACATCTCTACATAATATTTTTTTTATTAGCCTAATCAGATGTAAATGTGATTTGCTGGGCAGCCCAGCCTGCTCTAAGGAATCTAATTTAATATGTACCTTGAAGGTACCCGATTACCAGTGTGAAAACAGGAGGATAAAGCTCCGAATAATATAATTACGCGCACAATAATTCAGATAAATTAGCTCAGTTACAAAAAACAGCAACAAAAGTCTATGCTTTTTTATACAGTGAATATAGACCTAGTGGTTCAGGCTAGTTCAGCTGGGAGGAGACACTCTCACCGGCTGACAGTCATCTGTCAGCCAGCAAATACTCATTCCCATAACCTTACACAAAGTACGCCGCAGACACATTTCAGGATTTTATGGCCCATGTAGTGGATGAGCAGTTCAGCAAGCATGTTCACCTCCATACATTTAGTGCTTCTCAGTCAGGCCTCACGCACTCGAGAGGGACTAAATCAGCGATGACAGTCTGTTGGGACAGGTCGGCAGCTTTATTTAATAAAAGTCCCCCCCCTCCCTAGAGGTTGAGGTAATTCATGGCAGGAGATTAAGGTGATAGAGTGCGGATAAAGACAGCAGCCTGAGTCAGGCGGCGCCCGGGGAGAGCACACACTCTTCTTTATAACCCGGATGGACATTTTCACTTTCACACAAAAACAGTAAGTCATGGAGTCATGGGTCATGCGAAACAGAAACCCACTACCCTATATCCAAACAATGTGTGGCACATCATCGTTGTGGTAATACTCCCAGCATATTTATTCAAAGATGTACTCTTTGGGAATGTACTGCCGGCTGGCATGGGAGAATAGCAGCAGGGGGAATGCAATCCATGTCCAAGGCAGCCTATTAGATTTTTAAAACCCTCTTCATCATCGGAGAATTTTCAGAATAATTCTCATCATCTTACAATACCGCAGAATTGCCAAGAGCCCTCAAATCCTTTCCCTACATGATTAGGAAACACTGGAGTACACTTATGTTTATGCAATGTCTGATGACAGTAACGACTTTTCCTATTAGCATAATGAATGAATTAAAGCACCAGAGACAAAGATCATTAAGCAGATTTTCACCGTGGGGAAATCATTTGGACAATGTATTGTCTAACTATGTGAGACAACAGCGATGCGTCACACGGCCTCAACGCGTCTCTTTCCAAATCCTCCCGTAAAGCGCTGCTGGTGTTTGCATTCTGCCGAAATGACCTTCAGTTCTTCAAGGCGGCTGTTTCGTCTCAAAAGCGGGAGCTGGAATGTTTTTGTGATTTTCTCTGCTGTCTTCCGTTCTGTGATTAGTCATAACAGTCTGAATGGCGCGCTGCAGCATGGGAACGGCTAATGCGTCTTAATGCACGCAGTGACATGCCATAAACACAAACTGTTATCACGATACTACATCTGTTTACCTGCACAGATTGACTTAGTGTACTAAACATCACTGTAGCCACAGGGCTTATCCCTTATCTGTTGCTCCTGTCTTTTCCTCCAACTTTTTTTTAAGCTCAAGTTATTTCGCTGCCTGCAGTTCAAAAGCAGGTGTGACATTCCGTCTCTCTTGCTCCTCATATGGTTAAAAGACATAAACAGTGGCTTGTTAAGAATTGTTTTTAATAAGCGTACAGCGTTCGGTAAAGAGCTTTTCAAAACTCCTTTGATTTCTGCAAGGTGCTGCGTCTCAAATTTGCATTTAAACATGAGGCGTGCCTGTTAGCGGCTCATCTGGAAATAGGAGTGAGAGTGCTGCAGCACTCTGGGATAATAGTCTCAGAGGGCCGCGGCTTGCACACGGGGCACACACATGAGGTGAACTTAGACCGCACTCATTTCCATCACAGGCGGTCGGAGCCACCCTAGAGCCACCATCATTTTCTTTGATTGTCGTGCAGAATGTATATATTATGTATATCTGGGGTTACAGGTGCTCAGCATTTGGATTGTATAATTTAAAGCCCCAATCCCTGGCGGGCTCCGTGTTACCGTTCCACCCTTAAAACAGCATCATTAGCTCCTGGTCCTCCCTCGTCCTCAGATGTGAAGGTGGCGCTCATATCACTTGCCCGGTACTCATACTGAATTTGCTTTTTTTTTTTAACAGTGGCCATGGCTAACAACCGTTGGGCCGGAGCCAGACAAGTCCATCGCTTCCCTCTGACAAAAAAAAGCCTCCCTGGTGCTACGCTGAACACAGACACACTGAATGTGCCAACCGAGTGCTAGAAAGCCCAACGGACTGCTTACCACCCACTGTAAGTACTGACAGAGTCTGACCCCACATGCTCCTAACAGGTCAAACCCCAAACAGATGAACTCATCTTCAGAGCTGAATGAGCCGCAAGTCATTTGTAAATTATGACCGCACCATTCAAATCTTGCTGTTATACTAGTATACCTGCCTGTCTTTATGGATCACAAAATCACATTACCTTAATTTTGATCAGAAAAGTGTTAAGTCTGTAATGATACATGACATGCTCTATGCATCAATCCACTACATGAATTTCAGTCTGCCTTATATATTATAGGTAGCAGAACATTATCATGTATAACACAAATGGCATACCTACATATACCTCCTCCAGGTAGCATGAATTATTCTAAATATGTTCATCATTATTTATTCCTTATATATAATTTGTAGTAGGGGTGGTGCGCCTGTCGCGTAATTTCAAGTGGGTTTTTTTTCGTAGATCTACCCACCATTTTGTATACTGAAATCCTAAAATGGATTTAATGCCCATGCTTGGATCATTGGATCGTTACCACAGTGTGAGAATGTGTTTGTAATCCATTTCTCTGACTTTCCTTTGGAATTACAATAGCCTGTCCTACATCAATAGACTTGAATTAGCTCTTGACCATGAAGTAAAGAGTAAAGAATTCAATTCAAGTGCATTAGGCTGCATTCACATGCACCCACACATTGCCACCTCGAAGATAGAGAGCTACAGTAGTATACTGATCAAACCCAGTCAAATAGTTTGCTTGGTGTTTGTTTTAATCTGCTTGGGTGGGATTTATTGCATCAGGGGGACTCAGGTAGTGTCAGGTAAGTTGTGAATCACAGCAAAGCATACTAAACTGACTTTCAAATATTTCCCTTTGAACAAATAGTGTTTGAGCTAGGTTTGTGATTGGCTTGATCAGACAGGAGTATCCTTCTGTGGCTGAGGAATACCATTCAAATGACTCAAAAAGCCATCAGATCAAGTGTCACTCTGTCATGGCAGACCACCTCCAGAGACAGACAGGACAGCATGTATAGCAATGTGTCAGCACTTGATATCAACATCCTCATTTCTCGTGCTGGGAGTGTATGGGGACACTATCAGTAGACCACAACATGGCATGTGCACACACACACACACTCTCTCTCTCTCTCTCTCTCTCTCACTCTCCAGGACACACACACACACACAAACACACACACAATCTCTCCCAGTTCAAAGCGCTGCATCTCCATTTGAGATATGGTTCTGGACAGCACTGCCATGATGAAGTGGCAGAGCTCTTGACAGTGCTGTTGGTGGAACAACATCAAACAGTGGTGTGTGTGGGTGGGTGTCTGGCAGTATATATTTGTGTGTGTGTGTGTGTGTGTGTGTGTGTGCGTGTGTGTGTGTGTGTGTGTATGTGCATCTGTCTGTGTGACTGCATATCTATGTCTATTTTTTTTCTGGCCGAGAGTTTGTGATTGTGTCTGCGTGTGTCCTGGTCTGTGTGTGTGTGTGTGTGCTCTTGTGTCTGAGCGCCTGTATGTTTATCAGTCTGTTTTGGCATGTGTTTGTGCGGGCCGCGTCTCGCAGGACTGTCAGGTCAGCGGCGTGTCAAGCCAGCCAAATCCCTGGCACAGATTAACAGGAGAGGGCAGCGCCAGCCTCTGAGTGCACGAGTGTCGGGAGCAGCCTCACCAATTAGGAACCGGTAACCCGATCGCCCTGCCCCACATTCACCCCGGCCGGATCAAAATAACACATGCTCAGACAGATAGGCACGCGTGGGGATCCGCTCGCCGCATAGCCACTCATGACTCGGTAGCTAATACATATGCAACGCCGCGGCAAGCATCATGCATTAGCTGCAACAGGGGGCCCGTGACGGAGCGCGCTGCCGCTGCTGGGAAGCGTCAAATATGCATGAGGGAGTGTAGGTCTATGTCTCATACTATCCTTGAGGCAATTAATACAATCGTTTCCAGGGCAGAGCACATAGGGATGCACGTACTGAAACCTCTCCCTGGGCTCGTTGAATTTTTTAGGTAGACTAATTTACAGGTACGTCGGCCCGAGGCTCGGCGCTAGACCCTCCTCTGCATTTATGGATCGGAGCCCGTCTGCAGCCCGCCGGCGGGCCGTACATCGAGAATTGTCCACACTGATGTATGGCGTTGCAGGGAAAAACATTTGTGCGCAGTGGAAAAAACACAAAAAAAAAAAAAAAAAAGAGAAAAAATGGATTGGAAAAGGCAATCTGATTTGCTAATTATGATGCAATAGAAATTGGGCTTGAGTGTTGTGTTTGATGAGGTGTAGTTGGCAAAGCTGAGTTTAGTTTAAAATGCCGTTTAATTATTCTATTATGACAAGCCAGGAAATGCAATTAGTGTACACTCAGTTCTGCGTGTGCGTTGCTATTCTCAGAGAGATTGCTTTGTGTTGAGACTTGCACCGTTTAACCTTTACACCTACGCAAAGAAACAGTATTTGTAGACTTCACTGTCATAGGGCATTATGTTTTTTTATCCACCTCTTTTCATTGCCGTGCTAGTCCTGCAGAGAGGCTCCTGCAGAGTGCATTGTCCTCACTATACTGTCAAGCATTTAATTCTGCCTCGGTATTTGTTGTTGCTTCTGCAGATGTTTTTAGCCTCCAGTCAGTTATTGATTGAAATGTTCGGCCTAGTGTGAGAAGAGGGGGGCTGGTATCCAATTGCATTCGGTCGGTGGGAAAGCAGCATTGATCGCGCTTAAAGTGACAAGATTGAGGAGGCCCACTTTGACACGTTATCCCTATTGTCGCCCAACAGACAGAGCGCGGGCCAGAGGAGCAGTGCGGATTGGTTCCTATGATCATGAATGGCCTGAGACCTATGAATCAGTCCTCCTGGCCATGCTGCTTAAAAATACATCACCGATTTTTCATACTACTGGGCTCGAGTAGGGATCGGACTGACAGCCCAAGTGATTTAAGAGGACAAGTAAACACTGTGGAAATGAAAAGGCCTCATGCACATTTTGACAGGCTGAAAAGTCCTCACAGCACTGGCAATAATAACCCAGCGTGTCGAGCACATAGACCGGTAGTATATTTGAGAAGGCAGGTATTGCGGGTAGCTGGCTTGGGCATCCAGGGGATTTTGCTGTGCATAATTCACTGGCGGGGCGTGAGGCTGATATAGCCTCTCTCACTCTTATGATCATCCATCAGGTAAAATTGCTTTCTTCTAACATTAGGCTGTCAGCGAGAAATAACAAATGTAGCTGCGCAGAGCAACACATGATTACTGGGTAATAATGCCTTGGGGTCAGAGGACTGTGACCTCATTCAGAGCGGCTTGTTGAAGGGAGCAAGTGAAACACCAGTCGCATTATATCAAGAGTCACCGGGGAACGGCTCATCTTCATCTTAGGTGGCTGCTGTCAGGCGCTCTGTTATGCGCCGATGTCTTCGCTTTTCAGCCCTTGTAATTGCATGTTTCATGTAATGGAAAACATGCAATTTGGACCATGACAATCTTAAAAGGACACGCTTGTGGGGGAAAAAAAAAAAGGCTGGGAAGGCTCAGGGAAAGGTTCAAAAGCGCATGGGAGCGTGATTGAAAGTGCTTGTTACTGCATTATCCATGTTTCTGGTGGGCTCCTTGACTCGGGTTCAAAACAACTCACAACCAAGCAAGGCGAGCTATTCTGAGCCGAGCGTTCCTCTGATTGATACACTGTAAATCTATCACTATAATCTTCCAGGAAATTGCACAGGCGTTTCCAGCAGTCTAATCGAGATACGGTGTGCTCGCAGACCCAGTATGTTGAGTAGGAGTTTGCAGAATGAGGCGGAATATAGAGGGGGAAACAGATGGAGACCTGCATGGCTTAAGATGAATATTTTGAAATCCGAAGAATGTAAAAATAAAGGGACGGATGGGCAGAGACAAGGTGTTGATAGAGAGTTGGGAAAGCAAAATAAAAATGCAAGTAAACAGAAACATACAGTAGGTGGATGAGGGAAGAAAACTCACTTCTTAAATAAAGAATCTGTTTGGCAGGAGTCACTGGACCGTGCTTCAGTGATCTCAGTAGCTTCGAGCCCCGCGTTCCCCTTCCTCTGCGACGCCTGCAGGTCTCTGGTTCCAGTAAGACATGCGCCGCATTGCCAATTACCCATGAAAATAAGAGAGGAGAAGCCGGTTGCAAAGTGATTAACACACACCAAACAACAAGCGTGTGTTGGATGGAGAGGCAGGCTGAAGAAATGCTGATGCACACGGAGAGAAGATTTGCTATATTTTTCAATACACAATAAAGAGTTTTGGGGTGATACAGCTTATTTGAATGCAGTTTTACGGCTTGCGATAAGGTGTAATACAATAAAAAATAATCTGTATTGGGACATTAAAAGCATTTTTTTTAATGTGAGGCAAATAACATTTCCTATACTAAAATTGAACAAGAGAGCAAAAATGAACTGGGGAACTGGTCTATTGGACTTTATTTTTTTTGTTACTCGACATACATTGAATATCGTAACAGCAGCCTCCGCACAAGCAAGGCAAAGGAATATGAGCTCCACACAGTCTTGTTTTTTTCAGGAAGGACTCAAAGGACATTGTAATGGAGCTAAAATGGAGCTCAGGGAGTGAAGCGGGATTGGCTGTCACAAGGAATGGCATATTTGGTTTCTGATGGACACACTGAGTATAATTGGAAGGAGATCTGTGCAGTGATGTTATGGCTACCTCTCGCTCCATTTGGCTAATTACAGTCACTTGCAGATATTCCTAACATGATTTTGGTATGATATTATTAGCGGACTTCTATATGTTGAACAGAATAAATGGCAATGAAGAAGAATGCTACAGTGTGTGTCATGCCCCTTGCATGAAAAGACCTTCACCCTGCAGTCCAGTGCTTGGTTTATGTCCACTGTTGCCAGCGTGACTGAAACAAGTGGCTGAAAGGCGTGTTCTTACTAGATAAGTTGGATGTGACAACTGACTCTGCTGAGCCTTGGGTAGTTCAGTGTGTGTGTGTGTGTGTGTGTGTGTTTATGCGTCTGTACAAACTGTACAAACACCTACATTGACAGGATTATCATAATGAACACATAATGCAATTATGTCAAAATATATTCTAATAATTGTAACAGAATTTCTTGTTTGATACATTTTATTTAGACTTTCAACTGCAAATCAAAATGTAGAAGGCATTTTGGAATACAGTACATGTGCATGCATACATGTTTAATATTAATATGAATTTCTCTAGCATGTCAGGGTATTTCAGTCATCTAAGCATTCCTGTGATTAAAATTAGTTCTTTTTTCCAGCCGGTCGGGATTAGCGACATTCTGCTGAATGTGTGTGTGTGTGTGTGTGTGTGTGTGTACACAGTAGGCGAACAGTGTGTAGAACTGTGTCAGCTTCTGTGTGAGCGCGCGCAGACGCTCGTATGCCTGTGTGTGTTTTTGTGTGTGACCACCTGCTTGTAATGAGCATCTGACCATGCTTGGATCATTTCCCTCCTCGGTTTTAATTAGGTTCTAAATGTCAACATATGAACCATTCTCTTCCGCTGTCTGAAGCACCATGTGTGCACAATTTGCTATTTGCTTAGTCTGCCAAAGGACTGCTGTTCCTCTTTTGTCACATGTTGACCTGTTGGACAATTAGCAGAGAGAATGTGAATGACTCAAAGGGAGGGCCGGGAATAGCTGCCCAAGGCGTCTTGCACTTCCTGACCCCCGTTCCTCCAACATACATCACAACAGAAGCGGGATATATGTGCCCTGGCAACCACCAATTAAGGTCATGTATCCTTCACATGAGGGCTATTGCTTAATCAAAGCTCAGAGAATAATGAGCTAAAGTAAACAGTAATTACTGGAACCAGGTCATTGATTACAGTTCTGTCTCTGATTGGCCCTGTGGGGATTTCTAGGCAAGAAAACATCTCCAAATATGTGGTTGGTAGCGCCGCATGACTTCACACATTCACGGCGTTACAAGTAAGCGGCAATAAAAAGGAATTTATCTCGCAAAATTCACATCATGTTTTTTAAGCTAAGTGTTATTAATATCGCTTTCAGTGCGCACATGCGCCAAATCCACAGGCACAAACTGTATTCGGGAATGGAGATGCATGATGCTTCTCCTTTACTCAACACATTCACACTTGGCCATTTATTCGCTTTGTGATGATAAATCTATTCCTGGGGTCCACATCGGGCAGGGTGAATTATGCATGTCGTATATACGAGGATGTGGGGAAAGGCGTGATTGTGCAAGCTGCCGTCACGTTAGGGGTGGGGGGGTGGGATGGGGGGGGCCATGCATAGGCTCGAGAATATCTGATCAGCCCAGTTCTGCTGATCAGGAGCACATTATTACTGTAATCCTGGGCAGAGGGGCCCGTCACATTGGGTTAGCGACACGGGTCATCGTGGGTAATGGGGGAGCCAGCTGCAGCGCAGACGGCAATAGCGCTCCTCTGAACACGAGGACAAGCACGAGATGTGTGTGTGTCCCCAGAGTGTCCTGACAACACCTGAAGCACATCTGAGACACACAGCCATTGAAGTTTCCCCTTTCCACAGAAGAGGAGCCTAACATGGCGCGCCTAAGAGCTGCTTGTTTAAGTGCAAAAAAAAAGAGACAGTGAGCTCCTTCTCAGTCTCCCTCTGCCTGTCTTGAGGGGGAGGAGGGTGATGTAAAAGCAACCAGGGAAGAGGGACATTAGCATTGTGTCAATCTAAACGGCACTCTTGTCGTACTGTAATGAGAAAAGGTATTGAATTATCTGAGTACACTGTTTGTCTTTAGGGAGGTTAGGGCAGTGATAAAGGCTGGCTGGCTGTGTGAGCATTAGCAATGGGAAACCCGATAAGGCCACTCTCTCACATCGTTACCATTCATCACCACTATTATCATTAGAAAAGGTACACTCATAATGGCACACATTACCTCTCCTTATATGTGTGCATACATAATCTTCCATTACAAGTGTTTTGCCTTCCCATCAAGTCATTAACAGAATGCAAAGGAGTCACAGGCGCCAGAATTTGCATACATGTTGCAGCCAGTCAGTGTGTGGGTAACATGAAAAATGCAATTTTCTGGGTGACTTCCCACTTGCCAAGATGGCAGCACCGAGAAAGTGAGAGTGAGAGAGAGAGAGAGAGAGAGAGAGAGAGAGAGAGAGAGAGACTGCACTCTAACTGCACCGCTACTCAGATTTCTCATGATTTTAGCTGCAAACAATCAACAATTTTGCTGATCACAATTAAGAGCAACCCAGAAATTTTGGAAAAAATCAGATTGGAAAAAAGCTGATTTCAGGTGCCCTCTTCAGGAGGTCATGCTGATGTAAAATGGCCCGCCTTGCCTTCTTCAACAAGATAATAGAGCATTGAGCTGAACAAATAGAGCATCCAAAACATCTCCTCTCTGCAGCTATGGGGCATTCTGGCACAACATAAAAAAAGAGACAAAAGAGACAGACAAAGAGAGACAGTAAAAGAGAGAATGAAGGGATGTGTGCCAGGGTCACATCTGGCTCCCTGCTATTTTGTTTCCAGAGATTCGCCCATCTGAATAATTCAGGCCCTCCAAAGGGTTTTATGGCCAAACCACTGGAGTCAAAAGTCTCTCCAAGGCTCCAAGGCAACATTTACATTGGCGACAGACTTTTCTTCAATCTTCGCTCAGCTCAGGTGAAACAAGATAGATAAACCTTGGGCTGCCCGAGGTGGATCAATATTTTGACATGAATCTATCCCCACGGAGAATGTCAGCCATCCCCACAGTGTCCATAATGTAAAAATGTATGACAGCCCTCCCTGCTGCTTGGGTTTCAATTCAGCACGTCAATAGTGCTCAGTAATGTCTAAACAGAAAGAGCGAGCTGTCAGTGGGGAGTCGAGAACGAGAGACGGCCGACTCCTTCACAAGAAGCTCTTTCGCTTTGTCTTGCTGTATTTTTAGAGACAGGATTATTCAGAGTTTCGGGCGGCGATGCTTGCTCTCTGCGAGGGGGCAGCATTTAAAAGCTTTTGCAACCCATTGAAATGAAGTAGCCAAGGTGCAAGAGTTTTAAATGCTGTTGGATTTTCAGCGTATGGTCGCCGCCCTTTTCCGTTTTTGCGTGTCAGTAATTCTCCAAATTCGCCTCTCAACGTGGCTCCTGTACGCCGCTCCAGCCTCCTGACAGCGTGTATTGTGAGCTGTGGTGCTCAGCTCCAAACGGCTTTCAATCTGCAGTCGGAGCCACAGCAGGACAGTGACCGGCTTTGGGGAGGAAGAAAGGGCACCCGTCTAAGTCCTGAATGTGAGGTGTCAGCATTTGATTAATGCCTGACATCATTGTGCGTTTCGACTTGGGCAGGCCGATAAACTGAGAGAAATCGCTGATGGATGGTCACCCTCCTCCGAGATAAGGCTCATTTCTCTCCTTGGGATATAGGTGATATAGAAACTGGAGATTTCTATTTTTACATTAGAGACCTTGTGCGTGTCACATTGTGGATTCTATTACCTGTTGATCCGTTGCAACAAGATTGGCTTTGTCTTCTGGTGTTCTTCCATGAGGAGTTGAGGAGTGGCATGGTGCAGCTTTCGAGATACAGATTGCATTTCTTGTAGCTAAGCCAAATGATATGATGCCAGGTAACACAGCGGATAGCTCATCTGAGTAGCAACCCACTGTGCGCTGAGGCCCCTTAGGTGCCATATGCACACATAAAAGATTAATCATCTTGTTTGTGTCACATACAAGGTGAAAACAATTTGAGCGTGTACATAGACCATATGCCATCGCTATTGTCACCTTGGGGGTTGCTTTAAGATTTAAGTTAAAGAATTAACCGCTTCTCTTCCAGCACTGCAGTGTCTTGACTAACTAACTAAAACCTTCAATACTATAGCTGCAGAGACACAAGCAGTCTTGCCTCAAAGCAAAGCAGGTGATACCATAATATTTCTCTCAAATCGAACACATTATCAGATTCCAGTGTCCAGCACAAGATTAAAACAGCACTTAAAGAACATAGAAATTGCGTCTACATGTGTTGAGTGTTCCTATAGTCACATATTTCCCCCAAATAATTACTTCCTCAAGAGTGACAGCCTGGACTCTGTATGCACATCACCTAAATCACAACTGTCACTTGATTGTTAATAGTATTCATATAACCTAGTCAATACTCAAGATGGATGATGATTAGGACAGCTCAGCAACTGGGCCGGTGATCAATTGTCTATGTATAGGGTTCAAACAGTTAAACTGTGCAGGAGACAGACAAGCCCTAAATTACTTCTCCCTTCCTAATTCACTGGCTTTGCAATCACATGACTGCTGGGAGAATCAGTGTGTTTCATTAAATGGATCTTTCATTCCTGCCATAATTCCTAAAAGGAGAAAAAATGACAACAGGTAAACATCTTCAGGGTCTCATTTCCATGTGACCAGTATGCACATAACATAATAGCGATTGCAAATTCACTCTCAAGAGGACATAAGATTCACTTTAATTTACCCCAAAGGCGTCGCCTGGCAGGAAGGACGCGCCGCATCTTCCACCAGGATATGCTAGCTGCGACTAATATGAAGTGATTCCCAACGGAGATGAGTAAATGAAATGTCAACATCTATGTGGCATGTGATGAAAATTAATGGTGTCCCACATGGGAGAGGCAGGCAGAGAGGGGCTGAAAGGCAGAGTGCGCTCTAGTTGACTGTCATGTCTGGTGAGACAGGGATTCACTCACTCCAGTCAAATCTGTAGCCACTCTGTACTTGCCACCTAGTGGCCCACTGTGGGGAAATCGCTTTCATAAGCATTGGTGACAATTTTGTGATAGCTCTCTGTGGTGTTTATGTCAGTTTTAATCATTCAAAAAGGTGAGAGACTTGTGTTTCTGGTGATGATAGACAAATTCACTGCTGTAACAAACAAACCTTGGTGAAAACAGTGAAGCGATGCAGTGGGGAGAGCTGGGTTGCCTGTTGGCCAAAAGGGAACCCTCCATACAGGACTCATCTATCAAACTAAGCAGCTCTCCGGTCCCACACCCAGTGCCTGTGTTTTCAGCTGGTGGGAGCGTTGTGTACGGCTCACTGGAGTTCACCTTTTCTAATCTCTGTCATACACCTTCCTCATCTCCTCGCTGTAATTATGGGCTACATTCACCACGGCTGTTTCGGCGGCCCTGGTAATCGTATTAAGTAATCCCACCGCTGAATGGGAGCGGCGGGACATTGTCAGAGAAGTTTTTCTAAGATGCTTAAGCTGGAGAAGCGCCAGACATGACTCTATCCCACCGCTCTAATTTTCCCCTTTCTTACTACTGAATGTAAGTTCACCTTCGTCTGGCGAGGGGCTGTTGCCTGAACGAGCCGCGATTTCTGCCTGTTGTTTTATGAGCGGGGCACAAGGGAGTTAAAGGAAAAATCCACCATAAACAGCCACAGCATTAACAAAACAGCTGCTGGCGATCTTGCATTTCTGGGCCCATTTTGTTGTTCGGTGGTGTATTTTTCTTATTCCTGTGGAGAAATGGCCAAACATAGATGGCATGATGTCTCAGTATTCTGCACCGATATTTAACTATCATACAGGGAGAAATCTATTGTAGAAGAGGGAGAGATATTCAGTAGACCAGAATGCAATGCAGTCACAAGACATGTTGCATTTTGAGCAAGTTGAGTAAAAATCTTGCTCTCTTGCTGTTACTATGCCATCAGTATTGCCCCTGTACCGAATGCGTCAAGTTCTGGAGCATTCTCTGGGGGTTGTTGAAAGTCATTCTGGGAAGTGTAGGAAATCACTAACTGAAGTAGAAGTAGATAAGGCCGGTTGAGGGAAAGTGGGTACGCCAAAAAAAAGTTAATTACATCACTTAATCACAAAATAACTCCTGGAATGCAGTGAACATCACAGACTGTAACAATGAAAGAGTATCAAATGGTGTATTTTTCCTTTACGTTTCCAGTGCCGTATTCACTTGCTCACAGGGTGACCAGGGTTGTTGCTGTCAGAGCCTGTCGGTGCAGGCCTTGCATTCTAAACTGGGTGCTTTTGTTGCATGTAGAGCGCAAGGAAGTCGTGTTTGCTGTCCAGTGCAGGCAGGCAGGGCTGGGGGGCAGCAGGCTGAATTAATTGGATGTGATCAACGTTACATACGTGTGGTCATTTCTCAGACGGCCTCTCTTCGACTCTGGCATAATGGAAAATCACTCTCATTTCACTAGCCATTACCCCACAGTCCCATTCATCTCAGCCAATCAGAGGGCCAGCAGAGAGGAAAACCCACTACCTGATCAATATTCCAAGAGGGACAGAATGCATGGTCAAATTTCAGTTTCAGTTCAATTCAGACACATATTAATTTGGCCCTGCATGATGTTGCTGCTATTTTTGTGTGGTTGAGTGGTTGTGTCTGCTCATTGTTTTTTAGTCTTTTAGGTGCCAGTAGGTATTAATTGTTTGCTGAAAAATTCACTGTTGGGGGAATTAATCCAAACATGTTGAATTTGCTTTGGTAGTGATACTTGCACTCAGACAGTTGGATTCCAAATTTGGGCCAGGAGTGTTGCCGCACTCATTCCTCCTAAAGCTTTCACTTCAGCGAAGTTTACAACACCTACTCTAAATTCGGGCAAACCAAATGGTTGTACTCTGTCAACAGGCCAAGAGTACGCTGTATTTTCTTCATCTATTTATGTCAACAGTAGTTCAGGCACAGTATATTTCTCTGTCATCCCACTGGGATGTTTGAATATAGAGGCAGCAGTTTAAATCCTCCACTTTTTGTCTTTGGACGCACTGTGGCTGTCTGCTCAGTGAATAATTTGGATGACTGATGGCTGATGGGTGACTTTAATCATTCTCTGGCTGTCAAACAGCAATCTGAGGGCACAGGCAGAATCATAACATCATAACCCACCACATAATTACAAATTATAGTTCTGAATGGGACTGTAAAATCACCTTCTGTCTGTGACAAAATGGTGCCAAAGGCAGTAAATTGTTATTAGAAGTAATACGTCATTTCAACATTTTTTTTTTTTTAAGTTTTGACAGAGCAGTTGAAATGGAATATTCTATCCTAAAGTGCATGATGCTAACACATTTAATGTCTATCTCGCCAAATCTATGGATGCTCATGTCATCTATCTGCATATATTGTACATTACAGATAGGTGGTACATCCAGCATAGATATATAGCTGAAGCTTGATCAACACAGTGATAACATATTGCATACAGTGTACAGCTTTACACAGATAAGGCCTCTGCTGCAATGTAGCAACAGATACAATCTGTCCATCAACACACGTGCAGACACCCCCACACACACACACACACACGCACACATACAGACACACACACACACGTGCACCCCCCCCCCACACACACACACACACACAACAGTTTTAGAGCTCCAGGTGAACATTCAGCAGTGCAGCCCACACCATACAGAATTTCATTATCAGGCTCAATCTAATTTCAGTCCAGCTTTTTAAACGAATCTAACATTTCCCTGCCATCTCTGGGCATTCATAAAGTTTTTCAACAATTTAATTTTCCCTAAATTTTATTTCAAGCCATCAGCGGAATGATCAATTACCATATTGCTATACCATTTCCCCTCGACACTTAGCAACTTGCAAAATGTGAACTCCTGAACTTCTGGCAATTACATCAATGAAATCTGTAGTGAGAAAAATCGTTGTATGACGGAAGCTGGCAGAGAAATCGGCTTTGAGGAGCATTCTGCTAAGAGTGTGCAGTGACCCATTACTGAAGTCTGGACTCTTTGGCTGCTTGCTGCAGCCTCCCCGGTCCCTCATGCACAAAACCAGTGCTTTTATTACTGCAGGGGTCATTGATAATTGGTCATTGATGATACATGCAGACACACAGGGAGGAGAGTTTCGCAACGCCTGGTGAAAAGCATCTACTCCACACACTGCTCTAGAACATTCATTAGTTGAATGTTAATGTGAGAGTTTGATGAAATCCTTGCACATTTCCGGAGATCATCTCTGCAGACATAAATTCCACTGTTGCACAAGAGGATGACAACCAATAGCCTGCTATACAGCTGTTAATCTGGGACTATAAATCTGATTGGCACAGCCACTCCTTCTCAACCTCAGTCACATAAAGGCAGCGTGGCTGAGCGCAGCATACTGATGCCAGGCCCTGGAGTCTAGCTGTGGCCGTCCAGCTGGACCGATGCCTGGCAGTGCTTCTGCTCACTTCCTAACATCGCAGGCACACAGCGCTTAGCAGTGGTTTATCAAGCCCACTGCGCCATGAAAGCATGACAGCATGAGGCCTACAGATTAAAAGCACTCAGTGCTACATCATTGCCAGAATAAATGCATAACTCTCTGCAATAATAGATTTGACAATAGTCATAAGACTGGGTCACAGCCAGATGGAATTATCGTTTCCCGCTAGTGGAAAAAACACAACAATTTTCCCTCCCCAACCGCTGCCAGCTCATCCAAATTTGCTGCATTTGGTCTCAGCTGTTTGATCTCGTACTCCCTGTGCCACTGACCATTGGCATTGCCCTGCAAAACTTGCCCTGTTTCAACAATGACTGTGCACTCACACGGATTAATGAGCCTTGATTTAGAGCTGGGTGACATATCATATACCGTTTATTACAATAAACAAGCTTCATTTTATTCAGATCTATTTCATTATTTTATTTTGATCTGCATGTAGGAGAAACCTGTGTGGGATGCTTGGTTGGTATCCTTAAGTAGATTTATTTTGTGTATTGTATTGTATTGTGTATTGTGTATTTAGTGGTATAACCAAAGTTGTATACCATCAAAAATAAGAAAAAAGCTTTGATATGATATTTTGGCCATATCCCCCACGCCTACCTTGATTTGTTGCTTGCTGTGGCTCCTTGCAACGAATTCTACCACCAACCACTATATGTCTCTTATTGTTTTTAAATAGAGCCATATGAGTCTGATCCCCCTCGCCCTTCACTGCCACCTTTCCCCCCTCCACCGCTTCCAGTCAAGCCAGCGCAGTAATTACTTTCATAAACCAGAAGGAAGCTGGGGGAAAGGAAGGAGTTATGCAACAGAAGCGGCCCTTCAGGAGAACACAAACCTTTTAGCTCCCATACGGTGGCTTTCCCCTCTGAGCCCTGCTTGTATGGGAGTAAACAGATCAATAGGTTCACCTGAGAGCTGGATGCTCACCTCCTCCTCCGACCGGCAGATTCTAGCACAGTCTCTCTACGCACAAAGCCCTCTTTTCAGCTAGAGCCTAATGATGCTAATCTCCTAATGGGCAGCAATGCTCTCAGAGACCCTTTATTACACTGATTAGGCCAACAACCTCGAATATGATGTCCTAATCTGATTACGAGATGGACACAGCTGAGCAGGAAAGAGAGAGAGAGAGGGGGAGAGAGAGAGAGGGGGAGGGAGTAGACTGAGAGAGAGCGGGCAGGCCGACAGTTAAATGTTTTTTTTCTAGGGTATGAGTCTAGAGGCCAAATTGCAGAGAACTGGCTGTCCTCTCACGTCGATGTATGCTAAAATATCATCAGCGAGGGCTGTCGGGTCGTGTGAAGTGTTTAGTGCTCCGTAGCTACGTGTGTGTGTGTGTGTGTGTGTGTGTGTGTGGAAATTAGGCCATTTCAAAAAGCAGTGCTGACACTGGCAGGCTCTGTCTGTGCTTATGGATGCCGCCGTGAAGAGTGGGCTGCAGCCACCAGAGCCCCGGAGGCCTGAATCCTATAGAGGCTTTGCAGTTGCATCACAAATCTCCTAGCAACCAGCGCTGGCACCATCATGAAGGTCCAGTGGAGAATTGGCTTTGTGCATTTAATGGATAAATATATAACAACAGGGCAAGAAAAAGAGAGATACCTGATAAAGGCTTTTGTGGTGTGGGTGTAGAGCCATTCATTGATGTTTTTAGAAAGTGATTTGTCTGATGAGGTTGTTTCCAAATTAAATCTTGTCTTTAGCACTAAGCGTTATGGGTGGTAGTTTGGAAGAGTCAGCTCAGTCAACCTAAACAAACAGTTGGTTGGGTTAGGTTTAGTTTGGCTTTACTTTGGCTTTGTTAGCTAGCAGGCTAATTTAGCACACAATTTGAATGTTAACATAGACTACTAGCCGCTACAAAGGCTAGTTTCTACTACGTTAGCTAGTGTGCAAATCAGACGTGTTTACAATAACACAGTGATGTTAGGTGAGCAGATAGCCTCTATAGTTAGTTAGCTAACAAACTGACATAAACACAAATGTGTCAGTGGCAAAATGATCAGTTCCCAGTCAAAATCAGCACAGCACATGTAAATTCAATTCTCATTTCTATTCAGTTGAGATGGATGTTTAGAAACACAACCAGCTGTTCACAACCACTGTTGCCCAAGAGCTGGAGACCTTCAATATGGCTGCCAGAGGTTGCATTACGTCATCCATATATTATGGCCTGTTTTTCCAAAAGATGGCTTGTCTTCTGAATCTTTTTAAAGCCAAAAACAAACAAATACATCTCGGATTTATCATGTGATCCAGGGCAAATCGAAATCAATCATTTCCTCTGAGATGGAACCTGCAGTGATGGATACTTCTCCCCCAACTTGCAGAGAGACAGTGCCAGTTTGGGTGTGCATGCAGGCTACACTTCATTTAGCACTGCTCCGCAGGGGAGCCAGGGGAAATCACACAGAGACACGAAGAGAGAATAAACAAACAAATCAAAAGCATTAAACCAAGCAAACACAACATAGGAGGCTTTTTAAGGACCGTTAAACCTCCATTATCCACCTCAAATTAAATGTCTTCTTTGGTAGTCTCCTCTCATTCTTAAGGGAGGTATCAACTTGGTAAGCACAGGTTGCAGTGGAGAAAAAACAAATTGATCGCCCAGGGCTGTGGCTTAAAAAACTTTAAACAGAAATAGTAAAGGATTCCATGAGATAGACTGCATATTAACTATAATCTATTTTTCTTCTTCTCTTTTTTCTTTTTCATTTTATTTTATAATATCTAATCTTATTTTTTATAGGGTATGGACTATATGCATTGTTACAGATTCCCCAATATGGGATGACACTTATGAGTTTCTCTTTATCGAGCCCTCTCTTCATTTGAGAACCATATCTGCCTATAATAAGCTCCTCTGTACCTTACTTTTTATTGTGAAGTGCATTGTGAACCTCAATAGAAACCATCTCTGAGTGCAAAGTAGATAAAGTATGCTTAGATGACATTTCAGTTGAATGGATGGAAAATGGCTATAGAAATTGTGAAGGTTAAAGTCTAAAAATAGGGGAGAGAGGTTCTCACTCCTTTTGGATGGTTTATATGAATTGATAATACAGACACTCAACTTGAAATAAGGACATTCATGTTTACGACATTAAAATCCATCCTATGGAACCAGTCTTATTGTCCCATCTACTCCCAATACATTGTGTCTGATTACTGTGAAAGAAAGCCATAATGGGAGCAAATGTTGGGGCAGAATTTGGCCCATGTGTTTTCACCACATTCAAGCAAAAATGTAATCCTTTTCTGGGATTTCATCATTAGTTCGCTTCAAAAGACCTTCCTTACTGATAGCCTTTGAATGAAACAGGCTGCAACACACACAATTACATTGTTGTGTGCCTTTTGAAGCTCTCTCTCTCTCGTCGCTGGCAGTCTATATGTAGAGAACGCAATTTATTGACACAATTTATGAGTGAACATGCAGTAAATGAGATTAAGAGAATGAGTCATATTGAAACGGGAGATATTTTCATTTTAAGCATTTGGAGGAAATGCTGCACTGTTGTACTGTGGTGTATAACGACTGCTGCTCTGCTCCTCTAGTTTCACCTTTCTCTCTTTGACTGACACTGTGATTACTGCCTAATCATGAGCGGAGACAGAAGTGAATGTATTCTCCAGAGACAAGGATGTTCTCGCCCTTTCACTCTGGTCAATTATCCTTTTTCTGCAACCAGGACTCATCTGAATCAAATTACAACAAAGGGGATCAAAATCAGTCTTTTTCCCGTAAATTACAGACCATGACAGGGTTTTTGCAGAAATGGGGGATGAATTCATTGCAATTAATCTGAATTTATCATCGTCATTGTTGCACTTGCGTAGGCACTCTTACACAGATAAATTGTCCTCAATCTCTGCAGAGAAGAATCTCTGCAGTTTGAAGAGAAAAAGAGGCTCTCGTAAGTTTTCATGGCCAGATTTACACTATCAGGCTTGGAATAGGGAAGGGCTCTGCCTGCTTTTGTAAAAATAATCACCTAGAATAAAACACCTTTTAACAGCCATTATTAATGCAGAAGTTTCTGAACCTTATTTGCCATGCAGCCATCCCTCTAGCAACGCTTAGCCTTAATTTCTGAATTAAAAAGTTTTGCTTCTCAGACATCAGGAATGGTTGGCTAGCTCAGTCGGAAAACGCCTGCCCTAGCATTTAAATCATTCATTGCAACAAATGGTAATGCATTTATATTTGGCATTGAAGACGTTGCTTTTCAGGAGGCTGCCCACATAAGTCTAATCATGAATACTAAGAAGATTTGGTAAGGAGTAACACCCCCCCCACACACACACACACACACACACACACACACACACACACACAACACAGACCAAAATGATTGTACGATACTGTCAGTAGAGCTATCACAAGACATGATAACTCAGCATGACATAGGGGAGAGTGGGGTAAGATGTGCCACTTTTTTTCTTTAGATTTTCTCTCCGCACAAATGATACAGAAGTAAAACAAATTTGTCTACCCATATTTCAGGATGTTTACTTTCAACTGAAATAATAGTCTAGTCTAGTCTAGTTTATTTATATAGCCCTTTATATAGCCCACACAAGCATGTCTCAAAGGGCTTTATATAGCATCATATATAGTACATGTCATATACATAGTACATCGTATATACATACTACATACACACATCAATGTCGTATAGGCTACATACTTCATATACATCATTAATTACATCATACACATACAATACATCTTTTTTTTTTTTTTTACTAGATTACATACATCATATACCATACTACACAAACACACTCATGCCTATGGGCAATTTAGAGTCTTCAATCTACCTGACCTGCATGTTTTTGGACTGTGGGAGGAAACCTACGCAAACACGGGAAGAGCATGCAAACTCTACACAGAAAGGACTGGGGCAGAGAAGTGCCAGCAAATATGAATATGAATGCATCTCTGTATAGAAATATTACTTATACAAAAAAAAAAAGTGGTCATCTGGCTCAACTTGTCCCAGTTTAGGGGTAAGGGTTCTGGTCAAAGGGGCCATGTGGGAGTAAACCCTTACCTAACCAATTCACGTTTTCAAGTAAAACCAAGGACATAATTAAAATTAATTTACTTCTTTATCAAATACAGTCGAACAGCACATTTTCCTTTCTCCTCAAAACAGTTGTATTCATTTTCATTAAGGGGTAATTTTAACAATACGAAACGATCCAGATGGAGTTTCATATTTAACACATTTTAATGTTTCTAACTGGTGAAACATTTCTGCCTCAGTGAACATACTGCGAGTACAATAATCATCTAAATTAAAGGATATTTTCCATACTTTAAAACAGCAAAAAAAAAAAAACAGTAGCCTAATATGAATAAAAAATAGACTGAGCCTCACAAGAAAACTACAACAAATAAACAAAAATCAGGGATAGGGATAAAAAGTAAACAGTTGTTCCCTCGTTTCAGTTATATAATTTGTTCTTATTTTGTAAACAGAACGACTGTTGAATTTGAAAAGAAAAAACTCACATTACTGGACTAGATTACTATCACAACCAAGGCAAGGCTTGTTTACTTGCAGTGAGACTTGGCCTATTCAGCATTCTACCCATCAAGGTTGCAGGAAAATACAAAGTGCCTCCTTGCTTTCTGAGGCTGAGGTCGATTCTGAAGCACATCACTTCATGGGAAAAAAAAAAAAAAAAAAACTCATCATTTTCCTTTGACGCAAAGGTCGGTTTTTACTCGCCGGTTCACTATCACAAGTGAGTGATACATTTTTTGTTACTCAAAAAATGTGTACAATAGCCTAGAGTGAGCCAGTGGGTCAACTTAACCCCACTGTCCCCTAGTATCACTAATTACTGTAAACCAGTGCAGGTGGAGGCTTCAGGGGATAGGAGGGATTTTCACCAACACACAATTAAAGCAGCAGCAACAGTGCAGCACGGATGAGTACTGTCAGCGTTTGATTGTGATCAGTGTGTGTCATGGATCAGCTGCTGGCCACTGTGGCATGCTTAAACTAGTGATCTGCCTGATCTATCGCAAAGCCCCATTTACTGTGTTTAACTGTGTGTGGTCATCATGTATCTATTTGTTTGAACCGTGTAACTTGATGGTTGGTATCTGTTTGCCGATTATAGCAATGTTTATTTCCTCCAACCTGACTGGATGTTGATGAATACACCCTCAGTATCTGTAGCCTCATTAACCTCCACAGTTTCAATCAAGATAAGCGGAATTACACTGAGGGAACAAAGCAATACAAGCAAACATACTGTAGGAGCACTGCAAACAAACCTGTGTTCTTGCAATTCTGTTATCGTTGTGTAAATTTGTATTTGTACAGTAATTAAGGTTTTAGGACCATGGAGCAATTTTAGCTCCGGTGAAGGCGCCAGTCTGGAGAAGTTAAAGCTGGCCAGCCTTGATAGCCACAACCAGCTCACCGGTTGTGGCTATCAAGGGGAGCCTGGCAGCCTCGTCTTTTTTCTCACTGCAGATTGGCTGCGTTCACCATCTGCTTCTTCAGCGCCTGTGGTGGCTTTAGGAATGGCGGGTACCTCGGCCTCAGGCTAGATGCGGTTTTCACGGTAGACAGCTCGTCAAGATGAGCGGCAAGTTTTGGGGCAGGAACTTGGCCAGCTGAGGGGGAGGAGGGCTCGACTGAAAATACACTTCGCTGACTCTGTGAAAAGTTGCATATTGCAGCTTCATTGTCACACAGTCGCTCAGCGTCACTCAACAAGTTGAAGATTTGCATATCAGTGAGCTTTAGGGTGCAATCACACCTATAGTTAATTTTCTTTTGTCAACAGTGATGTCCTATTCTCTTTCTCATTCATTGGACAGTTTGGGCATTACTGTACTCCATAATCTTGTTTGGAGCAAAGCCAAAACTTCATGAAAGCCCAGAGTCCCTGACCCTGTCCTTGCATTTGGGTGAATATGGACATTGTCCTCTAATTGACTATGACACAAGTGGCGTTTTCTCACCAAGGAGTCAGCATGCATGTCTTCAGCTGCTTGTCTTTAGCAACCTCAGGCTGTTGACATAGAAGTGCCATGTATGCACACTAAGACCATCTTACTGATATGGCAGATAAATATAGTTACAGAAAGGTTGCTGGAAGGATGCCTCAAGGAAAAATGCTAATTAGATGAAAATACTTGAATCAACTCAAACTAAGTATGTTGCAAGCGGATGAATAAGCCTATTAAAAAGGTAATCGGCCAATCAGGCTTTAATGAATAACTGACTAAGTGTTCTTGTTGCGCAATTTCTGCCAGTTGGTGCATAAATTTAAAACAAGACCCATTCGCTCAAAGCCTTTGTTTTAAAAATTCATTCTTTAGATTTGTTTTATGAAAGAAACTAGCACAATTAAGGATGTGCTCATAGATGAAAACGGGTCAAAGATTGGCCTTTTCAGTAGATTTTGGCTAAAGGCGACATGACATCAAAATTCCCAATTAACAGAATGAGAGCTGACAGCGTGTTTCCTGCGGCTGACTTCCCGCGCATACTCCAGTGACAACAAAAATAGCCCTCATCAGTGTCAGGTCCGCTAATGAACGCTTTAGCTGGAAGGTCTAAGTTTTGATTGGTTTTAGGGTTTTGATGAGATGTTAGGTCAGGCGCACTGTTGTGGCTCCAGCAAATATGAAATGCCAATTAGCAATGTCTTAACAGTGGAGAGACTGGTTTTTGAGCACTAAAGACCAGCAACTTGCTTGCTCCTGAGATTTAAAACTGTCAGTCAGAGCACAAGGGAATGTGATACTGTGAGCGAGAGGGAGGACGGACTACGAAAGGCTAATTGCATAGCTGACACTTCTTCAAATATCCTCTCCAAAGCATTTTTTTTTTTTTTTTTAAATTACCAGTTCTTGTTACACACTATGAGCTTCAATAATTTGTACAAACGCTCTCTTTGGCCAGGGAACACTGTATGAATCTTTGTTTTTTTTTCAGGCATTTCTTTATTGTACAGACAGAGAGACGTAAGATGTGAGCAACCCACAATGTTATCAGTTCATGTTATTCCTCCTGCAATAGCCTTCATATAATGAGGCCAATGTTTGTCAAAGCTAGTCCTGTATGTCAAGCCCTATTAGAGAGACAGATGACTGTTAAATAAATCAAATTTGATGCAGGAGCATGCCTCTTGTCTTTCAAGACACTTCTTATGTTCTCCAGCCACAAGTTAAAAAAACGCCTCCTACAGTAAGCAAGCGTCTCCTCCCGTGTGGTCGCGCATTTCTGAAAATGAAACGCTGTGATCATTATCTGACACTCCAGTCAGTCAGTTAGTAAACTTCACAAACATCATTTAACTAAGCAGTCGCCATTATGGACGGCTATTCCAGGCGGGGCAGCCTCTCAAGCAATGCAAATGAGAGGAGGGCAGATAGTGAAGCTGGAGTATTTAATATACAACATGTATAATTGATGACAACGCCTGTGAAATATAGTGGGGATTTGGAGGGTGAAAGCTAATTATCTTTTTTTTTTCCTCTCTTGGTGAAAGAAGCTAAAAAGGGGCCTCCAATAATATCTACTTTGGGGAGTTCTGCGCAAATTCAAGCTTTGTTTGAAACAACTGTGTGAGGAGTTTGGTGAAATAGATCAGAAATAGATCATTCCCTCTAAAAGGGCATTTAAGGTTACATTGACCGGACAACATAACAAATTGCAGTGTCAAGTCTTACATTACCACATTACTCTAATCTTTTTCTCTAAAGTGAGGATAATAATTACATGCATCGCTTGGTTATATGCAACCTGTCAAGTATTAATCTATTGTGAATCTATTCATGACCGGACAAATGGGAGACAGTGACAAGGTAATCAAACTGGGAAAGGCACATAAATGGGTTCTGTCGAAATTGCCTGTCTCCGTGACAACCTAGCTTGACGGGCCATCAGGTTGTAGCACTTTGATTTTTGGTCATGAGCGCATCTGATATTTGGATCAAGGTTGAATTCCATGGATTAGCATCTGCCAGCTTTATTTCCAGCCACACCACTAAGGCTTTAGAGCACAGATTACTGCCAAGCCTGGTGTTGGCTACTTGTGCCTGAGTGTGACACACTGTGTTCCTGCCTTATCTGACACGAAGCTGAAGTTGCCTCTTTACAAGTACGAGACAGATCCCGCTGCAAGTGAACAACCACAGAGAGCCTTCATACATCACTGGTTCTTGGACCACGATTCCCACAACGCTCCGCAGAAACAGACAGTTTGTTATAGTCGCTCGGCCTTCGCTTCAGCTGTTGCATTTAAAGAACATGGGAGAGCGGAGTTTGGAGATGTGACTCCACACATAAACAAGACACTAACTTTAAAGAAAATATCTCAAAACTCCCAGTACTGCTGTAGACTAATGTACACAGTTATGAAAACATTCCCTAACCTACTGTAACATATGTGAGAAGTAGAGCAGGTACTGTAAATAGAACAACCTATCCAAGGGCAACAGCTCTGCTTTTAATCACTAAACTCTGCATCACAGGAGAAAGAGAGGGAGTACGGGGGATGGGTGGCTGAAATACGGAAACAATGAAGTGGAACAAATCCAACAGGCACACACTTTATCTCGTTCCCTTCTCCTTCCCCGCCTTTTTTCCATTTTTGCTATCTTTCGCTATCTTAATGAGCACCAGAGCTTTCTATCTAGGGATAGTGCCAGTGTGATACATCACAGGCAGGACACATACAGGGGAATGAGGACAGGACAGTAGTGGGGTGACAGTGATGCCGGCAGAGCGATTAAGATTGAGTAGACAGGCGTGCTGATTCACAGAGTGTGAGCAACAGAGCCGGCGTCATGCAGAGGGAAATCACAGTGGCTTCCATTTCCCCTTGAAGCTGAAAACTTTAGGAGGATTGCAAGTTGTAAAGCTGAAAATATGTTGTTTTGGCGGGTAGATGCAGGGATGTAGTCGAAACCACCTCAGTCGAGTCCAAGTCGTACTTCTGGACCAGGTCCAGTCTAGTTTGAGTCAAGACCAGGTCCAAAGTGGGTCGAGACAAAGTCAAGACTGAGACCAGGGCAAATACAGTCTTGTTCAAGACCAAAAAAATAGACTAAAATAAAAAAAAAAAAGACCTAAAAGAGACCAAAATAGGCAATAAACTGTACATATCTTTCCAAATGTAAAAATAACAATTAGGGGTTTCTTAAGGATGAACAGAGATGTAGTTCTATCTAATTAATCTATTGGAATTGACTAACCAATGCATAAATGTTAGAGGATCATTACTGGTTTCTAGCTGAAATCCCTCAAATTGTTCGAGAAAATAAACCAACTATCAATAAAACTACCCATTTTCTACATTTTAGATATGAAGGAAAAAGTCGAGTCTACATCCAATAGTTGCCAAGACAGAGATAAGTCTGAGTCATAGTTGGCCCAAGACCGAGACAAGTCACAAATACTGCCACCCTGAGTTGTATCCTCAACTGCTGAATACTAACTACGTATTCTACACCTTGGAGAAACAGTTAAACCTTTAAGAGTGTCACTTTGAGCGTGTCACATTGAGTGTGACATTCACAGGCTCGTGTTCGTCCTGCTAAGCACACTCTAGTGAATGGCTTAGCTGTAATTGCTCATCGCCCTGAGTTAAAATGTCCGGCCATAAAGTGCGTCTAGACTATGAGAGCCGGTGGCACGATCCGAACCACTCACTGTACAAAATCTGAGAGCGCACTCGCATAATATGATCTCATTATTGAAAGGGGGAGTGTTGCACCGCGCTTGTAGAAGGTGACCTTTCCATTTGTTCGTAACAGAACGCAGCTTGATATTTGATTCCAGTGCGCTCAATTGCGCCGCCTCCAACTCTTAACAGATCAGACTTACATAAGGCTTCTCTAACACCTATCCGTCGTTTCCTCTAAATTCCCACACTGGCAGATGTGACACTACACACTCGCTCAGCTAATGGTGCGCCTACAACAGGAGAGCGGGGCATAATTGAACAAAGCCTGGGAGAGGAAGCCCCGGAGCAGGACCAGCAGGGCTCCGCCTCACCTGCGTGAGGCGAATACTGAGCTGCTAAGACGGGGAGACTCGGCGGAGAGTGTGCCCAAGTCTGTGCTCCACGTGAGACCAGTAATGAGCCGGCGACCGCCGTGAGAGACTAGCAGGGCCGGCTCATTGCCATGCATAGTATGGAGAGCCGGGGACAGCGTGGGAGTCCCCGAGGCGGTATGGGAGAGGAAACGGGGCTATATTGTCATTCTCGGCGGGGGTACATTGGGAGATGCTCTTTCTGATAGCAACAATAGGGTAAGATGTCATATTGCCGGGTGTAATGTGGCCACATGATGGTGTTCCTGGCCAAGTGAAGCTTAGTGGCAGCTCCATTTCCTTGGCGTTATCTGAGTCAGAGCTTAAGATGCAGCAGGTTTATCTCACATGAGCTGAGGAGAAAGGCATGTACACTACGCTGTATAGTGGGACCTCACTGCAGAAACAACAATAACCAGTGTTCTGTTTCTACCCACATAGGACACAGATTAGATAATCAATAGCGGGCATATACTGCAGTATTATGGGAATGGTAATGGGAATGTCAATAGGCTTCTTCAAGGATTTGTCCATGCACGGCGTTGGTTCATTCTGTACTGAGAGTATACATCTTTGCATTTTGCCTTCCATACCATCAGCCTCACACAAACACGTAGGCTGTGAGCTGGCAGTGGCCTGCAGCATTTCACCAGAGAAATGATTCGCCTGCCAGATGCTGGTGTTAATATGTCTGTCTGTTGATAATGGCTGCTGCAAATGCCTTCGGTGCCCAGTTGAAAATAAGGAATAAGGAATAAGCAAAAAGTCCCAGCTATGTTGTGTTTCCTCGTCCGTTTGACCAATATGGGTTTATGAAGGCAGATAGCCTACTGATACCAATATTTTTAGACTGAATTTGACCATTTTAATGCCAAAGAAATACAAGGAGTCAGTGTTTCCACCCAAATTGTATTCTTCTCAGGGTGGAAAAGCAGCTGAAACAACACTTAGACCATCATGGGACACCAAAACTCTCCACTGAAAGCCAGACTAATGAAAATCTTTTTAGGTGGGTTAGCAGTTCCTACCCCTGCTCCCACTCTTGAGAAGCAACTCTGATTAAAAATATGAAAATCTGACTAATTAAAGCCAAATCAACAGAGGAAACATGGCAAGGGGTCTTTTTTCAGTCGTGGGTAAATTATGTGTGTAATATAAATTGTGTTAATGTGAAGTGAGAGGCGAGATTGCGAGCGTTTGAGTAGGCAGCGTGACGGTGTTTGTCAAGTCATGGCTGCTGCAGGGTCTCTCCGTATGACAGGAGAAAATTGACTCGTCTGCTTTACCTTCCCAGCCCGCTTGAGGACTTTGTTCTTTCATTATTGGCTGAGCTCCAGTGCGTTTTCGCGCCCCGAAAGCCTGGAATGTGTGATATTTTCCAGACGACGCGGCTTCTGAACTGTCAGCTATGGTTAGAACAGTATAAGATCTTTCCATTGACCTGCATCTGTTCAAAACAACTTCACTTGGCTTACTTGCGCTAGTTTAATCTATGCGCAGCAGACGGCTGAAATATGCTTCCGGTAATTTTATCTCCAGAATTTGTGTCTTCTAACAGATTTTTGGACTGAATGAGGATGTTTAAAGTGAATCGCTGCGGTGCTGTCGGGCGGGCTGTCTGGCAGAACAGCAGAGGTCGTATGTGACACTGTCATTTTTCACAGATGGCGTGGAAGCTGCCATAACAAAGTAGCCGGAATATCAATAGGCAGATCTCTGAATATTCTCTGGAGGGGTGGGGACGGCTGCAGGGGGGTAGGTGGATAGAGGGCACCTTAAAATGACAGTCCTGCTACGCTGAGGATAATTTGTGGTAAATCTGGATGAATATAATTTCTCGACAGTGGCGTCTAAAGGTCAGGGTGAAAGAATTGCGGGCTCCTTGCCAAGACAATTCATCAACAGAAATAAAGAGGGAGTGGAGCAATCACTTGGATTTGATGTGGTTGACCGCATTGGAAACTGAAACGGGAAGATGGAGAAGTGCGTGGGCAAGAACTGTTTTCATACACACACACACACACCCACACACACACACACACACACACCCTCCCCCCTCACTGTATACACGTGAAGGCACACACACACAAAAACATATGCAAATTCTCTAGTGTACGTTTTGATCTCGTTCCCCACACTTGCCGCACAGTGACACATGGCCACCTAAAGGTTCTCCGGGGGATCCTGGCGGTTGTCTGTTTTCGCAGATCGCAGAGTGTTTTTCCACCAGCTTGAATGCCATTTCCTGCTTGTTAACTCCCCATTAACGTCTCTCGCTTCGTGTCCACTTTGCACCGGCGCCGCCGGAGAGGCATGGGGTTTGAGAGGCTTTGTCACACCTGCTCAGGAGAACGATTTAACCGCTCTCCTCTCATGCCGTTCGCCACAAAAGACTGGCGTGGCGTAACTTCTGATGACAGGCGCCTGTCAAAATATTCTTTAAGGGGTGGATCATGCTCAGCGTAAATATTTACACTGAATCTCTACAGGCAGCTGTCAAAAAGCATTCCTCACATTCTGATCCCCTCGGGACAGTCAGAAGGACTCCAGGAAATGAATGCAAATGTCTAATTAAAATGCAGCAGCTGTAGATTTGGATCGTGGTGTAGGCATTTTTCACTGGAACATTGAGATGGTGGATTGGTTTGATGGTTATCGTAACCTTTTTCATTTCCTGCTAGACTTTCTACAAATATGTGTGCGGTTGTGTGTGTGTGTGTGTGTGTGTGTGTGTATGTACATCGCAGAGATTTGTCCATTTCCCGTGTCTGAATGACACCACCAGTGGAGAGTACTTAACACACACTCAGGAGAAAACCAGCCAATATTTACCTAAGCGGGTTCTCAACCTTACAGTCGAGTGTGAAAAGCCATAGGAGAGCCTCTCAGTGAAAGATACTTCCAGTTCATGTGTTAACAAACCATCGTACAGCTACTGGCACGGGCCTGGTTTGTGCAGCCTCGATACACACTGAACATACGTGAACCAGTTCAAACATTTCCAAAATTTTAAACTGTTTCTCATAGTTAAGCCACCTCTCAAACATTTGATAGAAAACTGACCTCCATGCTTACTTCCCTGCGATTAGCTCCTGAATAGGGAAGCCTTGAGCTCAGGATGAGCAACTTAAGTGATATTTTCTGCCTCGGTTATATCCATGGACTGTAATACCATTGAGAGGAGTGCTGAACAGATCCGTACCCCCTGTGGACCAGCCGTACTGCAGTGATGATAGCTTTTGCATTCTAGTCATGCTCCTCTGCAAACAGCAAGTAAACGAAGGCCTAACCCCGCACGCTCCCATGGAGAGGGCCAGCAATGAAAATGCATCTAATCATCAGAAGCAGGGGGCAAATGCCCCGGGCTTTACCTTGGATCAGTGCTCAGAGATGGGGAATAGGAATCTGGACACTAGGGAGTCAGTCTAATGCATCACTCTAAGTGTAACTACACACCCGCGTCCCACATGTAAATGGTTTCTCATATTCATGCTTGATATTGCATCAAGTGTGTTAAAAATGAAAACACCTTGTCTGTCCCTGACATAAGCAGTGACCTGAATAAGTGTTTATTTGCCTACAAATAAAAGGCAATCATTTACTGTCAATTGAGCAAAAATGTCAAGGTTGTTTATTACTTTAATAATGTTTGTTTTTTTCGGTTTTACTCATCTGACTAGCCTGGTCATCTGACTAGCCTGATCATCTGACTAGCCTGGAGTCAACTAGAAAAGATACAGTGAGGACAGAACAGAAGTTGTGGAGAAAGGGTGAGGTTACCCTCTCTGCTTCCCAAAGGGCACAAGCAATTTTCAGCTCTAGTGAGCCAGCTCCAGGAACACCTAAGTCCGAATACAGAACAATACTCAAACTCATTTATTCACATCCTCCCATGGCAGCAACTGACTGGCCTCGCAATTTTTTTTAAATGCACTAAACGAAGGGAAAATTGAGGCTGGCAGAAATGACACACCTTTAACTCAGTAACTTCAATATTGGAAGTTTAAGGGCTGTGAGGATAAAGGGAGATACCAAGTCTGGCTTATTTTTTTTTTTTTGCTTCAAATGAGTCTGCTAATGTGCATCAATTAAAAAAGAGTGACAAGATAAAGCAGAAAAATCTGAATATTCATTTTCCTTTAGGACATAGTGTAGGTGTTGTTTATGGTTGTGGGTGCACTGCACTGCCAGATGAGCTGGGGCTGACTGGAGCAGCAGTGAGACTTGGTAAGCTCTGTGATTGATAGCTATGCTAGAGCGCCACTGCCGCTCTCTTCAGGCGATGGCATGGCACTCATGCTCGGCCGGCCCGGATGCCGGTACCTGTGCTACCAGTCTAACACTGAAGGAAAGATGTCATTATTCTGTCCAGTGAAACTTTCTTGCTGTGACTTACTGTGTCTTAGGAGATGGGACACATACTTAAGCATGAATGCTGCAAGCAAAACCGTAAAACTGCAGCCTGACGGGCGAAATAAAACAGCTTTTCTGTGGTAGGATGATGCTAGCATGACTCACAATATGTGGATGGAAGCTTTAAAACCAAGTCCAGGCTCTCTTGAGACCTTTTTAGCAAACCATGGCTGCCCGGATTCAGCTGAAAAGGATTTGTGCGTCTTTAGTTGACTCTGGCAGGGCAGAGCTTTGGCTGTGTTGTGGCAGAGATTTCAGGTGTGGGACGAGGCTTATGGCAGCTGGAGGTGGACAAAGAGCGGCTAAGGGAGTTAGCTGCCTCCACTGTGCTATGACCATCTATACTGATCCACTTTAGTTCTCTAATCCACTTGTCTCAAGCGAGCCACAAGTGTGTCCCATTTGTATTGTTGGTGTTTTTGAATATAAATCGGTGGACTTAAACATTTTATGGGGATTAGGCCAGCTTAGCTCCATGCCTAATGCAATGATTAGGGATTTCTGGCACAGCAGATAAGTGAATGCTCACTAGTTACTCAGCAACTGCGCTCAACTGTTAAGGACCTTAAACTGAAATGGCAAAGTCTTGGGAAAGACTACACTCCAGTTGCAACAGCATGTCACCCGTAACACTTCATTATCTTAAGGTACATGGAGATACATCAATTTTGCATTGTGTCAATCAGCAGTCTAGTGTCACCACAAATGTGGAAAAACCAAATCAAGCCAGTGATTAAGAGGAAACTGGTCTAAATTGACAAGCCAATTAATAACAGGCATAGTTTAGTGCATGGTCTAAACTTAACTAGAGTTAGGATGTTCTTCTGTATACGAGAGCTGTCAATGTTCAAATGTATATATAATTTTCAAATTCATTATTTATCTCCCAACTGAACAAAAACATTGATTGATTGCATGTGGAATGCTTGTTTCTTTAAATCTGTACAATGTCAGGAAAGTAACTCATTAGACAACCTATATTATTGATATTACTTTCAGGAAATTAAGACACAATGATTTTCAGGCAGCATAGTGCGTCCCATCAACAGCGGTCAACCAAGCGAATAACACTTGAAGTTTGATTTGTTCTTTTTGAACTGCGGGAGTTCCAGGAAAAAAAAAAGTTGAAAAGCGCTTCTGCAATCTGACGACATTTATGTCAAATTGAGAAGTGAGTTCTTTGATGTGGAGGAGAGCCAGCGATAGGCCACCGAGTCTGTCATAAAATCTGACCTACAGCACCCGTAACTGCTCCGGAGACGGAGCAGACAAACCACATTACTCCTAATATCAAAGGCTTACGGAGTGAAGAACTGAACAGCGTATAAATCAAAGCAAGGTCTTCCACACAAGCGAATGTTTAAGGTTAAAAGCGAGAACTAGTGGGTCACTTGGGGATCAAAGGAATTTTATAGTGCCGTATGAAGAGAATATTTGAGTGCAAGTTGGAAATGGACCTTTGATGATAAAATGGCAGCTCCAATTTCGTCAATTATTCCTCTTTAAGTTTTATTGAACTCTTTGTAATGTGGACTGTTTGTGTGGTGTATAATAACACTTTTCCCTCTCTTTTGAGAAGATTTACGTGCTAACGTTGCCAATGAAGTGAGTGTCATACGGGGATGGGAGATGGAAGGCTGAGGCTCGGAAACACACTCGGTAGACTTAAAGAAAAAAAAGACAGTATTTCAAGGCAGAAGCCAGTCAGAACACTCAGAGAATGTATTCATAGGAGGACAGGCAGGGGAAAGCCTAGACAAACCTCTGTTAATGTAATCGTGATTCAATAAAACATTGAATATCTATAAGCTGTTTGCATGGAAAACTTTTGCCAGAATGTTGAAGCTGCAGATGCAATATCCTCATTTGACTTGAAAATTACTGTAATATTATTTTTTTCCATCATGGAGCAGGTGTCTAAGAGAGATTTTATTCACGCACTGATTAAAAATGATATCAGTGCCACATATCTGTGCTTCTAATTACCAGTCTAATTAGTGTATAGTTATAATTGTCACTGTTGTTTGGTGAATTGCTTTTAGAAGAGCTAATACCTGATGTAACGCAGAAATGATTACACTATTCAGAGACTGACCCGTTCAGCAAGGACTTCTTTATCAAAGAATGAACTTTAGCTGTCTACTAATAAATTATTAATCCCCCTCACACTATTCCACAAGTGGAAAGGTGGCATTGTATCTGTTGTTATATTAAAACATTTAATTGACACTTGATTGAAAATTACTTTATAACATAGCATGTTAATGGTAGAATATTTATTGATTTCCCAATGCAATTTTGTCATATCCATTTAAATTCTCTTGTCATTATCTCTATTTTTAATTTTTCAATCCATGACAACACATTGTACTTTAGAAATGACCTTATACCTGCCACTCAAACATGTCAAAATGACAGTAAACTGCCAAAAGCTGCTACGGCCATGTTTATCAACACGTTACCAATCTTCTCTTCTCTTTTGTTCTCTTTTGTAGATTCCATCTGAATAGGAGACGGAAACAAAAGACCAAATGCCATGGATGTATTCAATTTCACCTACTGGAATGCCTCTGAAGGCAATGAAACAGAAGTTGTGGAAGAGAGCGAAAGCGCCTACAAGACTGTGGAGGTGGTGTTCATCGTGTTGGTGGCTGGTTCCCTCAGTTTGGTTACGGTTATTGGAAATATCCTGGTCATGCTTTCCATCAAAGTTAATAGGAACCTACAGACTGTCAACAACTACTTTTTATTCAGCCTCGCATGCGCTGACCTAATTATTGGACTGTGCTCTATGAACTTGTATACAGTCTACATAGTGATAGGGTACTGGCCCCTCGGGCCGGTGGTGTGCGACCTGTGGTTAGCCTTGGACTATGTTGTCAGCAATGCATCTGTCATGAATCTTCTCATCATAAGCTTTGACAGATACTTCTGTGTCACTAAGCCTCTCAGCTACCCTGTCAAACGGACCACCAAGATGGCAGGAATGATGATTGCCGCAGCCTGGGTTCTGTCCTTCATCCTCTGGGCGCCAGCCATCCTCTTCTGGCAGTTCATTGTTGGTGGGCGGACAGTGCCTGAAAGGGAGTGCTACATCCAGTTCTTCTCCAATGCGGCTGTCACTTTTGGCACAGCCATCGCCGCCTTCTACCTGCCCGTCATCATCATGATTGTGCTCTACTGGCAGATCTCCAGAGCGAGCAAGAGCCGTGTGAAGAAGGACAACCGGAAGCCATCAGGGGCCAATCCAGAGCCCGTATCCCCTGGCCAGGGGAGGAACAACACACCTAAACCCAACAACAACAACGTACCAGGGGAAGACACGGTGCGCTGCCAGACCCAGAACACCGACGACGTGGCTAACCAGCACGATGGAAAACTGCAGAACGGCAAGGGGCCGTCCTCGACTACTGCAGAGGGCGAGACCGAGGGCGAGGAGGCGGCGAGGGAGAACTGTGCCCCCGGAGAGGAGAAGGAGAGCTCCAATGACTCAACGTCCGGCAGCGTGGCCGCGTCCAACCAGAAGGACGAGGAGGCGGTGCCCTCCAGGGCCAACTCCAGCGCCGAGCCCAGCCAGCCGCTCCCACGCCAGCGAGCCAAGGCGGGGGGCTCCAAGCTGACCTGCATCAAGATCAAGACTAAATCGCCCAAGGGTGACTGCTACACACCCTCCAACGCTACTGTTGAGATCGTCCCGGCCACGGAGCGGCAGAACCACGTGGCGCGGAAGATTGTGAAGATGACCAAGCAGCCGCCGAACAAGAAGAAGAAAGTGCCGCCGTCACGGGAGAAAAAAGTGACCCGCACCATCATGGCCATCCTGGTGGCTTTCGTGGCCACCTGGACTCCCTATAACGTGATGGTGCTGATCAACACCTTCTGCTCCAGCTGCATCCCCAACACAGTGTGGACTATTGGCTACTGGCTGTGCTACATCAACAGCACCATCAACCCAGCCTGCTACGCTCTGTGCAACGTCACATTTAAAAAGACATTCAAGCATCTTCTCCTCTGCCAATACAGAAATATTAGGTCAGCCAGATAAATATGTGTCACTTCGGGAGACAAGTTTAAGTGTGAGTTGACTGTGTGCGTGCATGTATGTATGTGTGTGTGCATGTGTGTGTATGTGTGTATGTGTGTGTGCGTGTGTGTGTATGTGCGCGTGCATGCATGTGTGCATGTGTATGTGTGTCTGATTGTGAGAGATGTTTGCGATATAAAGATAGCGAGAGTGCATTTGACATTACTTTCCCTCATTTATCATTAATTTCCAATTTCTCTCTCAATAACCGGTTGTAGCACTTTACACAAATTCAACTGATGCCAGTTGTATTGAGATGAGTTGTGCAGAAGCAGTGCAGAAAGGGAAGGCAGAATATTGACAGTTGCTTTTGAAATATTCAGAGTTGAGTTATAAGCCGAGGGAAAAAAAAATGAGGCTGCGTAATGCAACCCTTGGGAGCAACAATGAACCGCAGAAGAGATTGAAGAAAATGAAAAAGACAAAAGAGCATAGAGAGAGCTGCACTGTACAGAAACACAAGAAAAATTCAATGGGAAAATAGGGCTGACTGAATTCACAAACCTCAAAAGTTTGAAGTTCAGTGATGATACTTGTAGATAACTGTACATATCAGTGTATACTCAATATTTGTGTGTGTGTGCGCGCGTGTTTGTGTGTGCGTGTGTGTGTGTACCCATGTGTGCCCCTCTGCCTGCCTACTTTCCTGTTTGTCTGTGTCTGCCCATGATGTTGATCGTTTGACAATCCTGTGTGATTGGACAATCCCCCTCGATCAAGATGAACGGCAGTGACTTCAGCTCAAGGACACGTTCCCCCGGTGTAAGCTGATGCCGCTCGCCGGTGGCACTTTCCGCCTGTGTGATGGAAAGTGGGGCAGCTTGTCTCGGTTGCCTCTGGCGTGGTCACATCATGGCTGGAAGCAATCCCATCTACAGGGATGAGCGAGTGCCCATGGGAAAGAGTTGCCGTCAATACATAATGCGGTATTATATTAAAGCTGCACTAGGTAACTTTGCACGTTGGCGGCTCCAGCTGGCAGAGAGAGGTTACTGTTTGACTTCAATATCCACAAATCATGCATCAAATGTGCAGTGATGTCAGCAAACCAAAACAACAAGAGAAGATCTGACACTGGGTTGTGTTTTGCTCACTGATTCATCGCCTCCGGTGGGTGGAGGAGTGTTTATACCCGACACCAGAACTTCAAATGAGCAAATAGGGCGATTCTATGGTATCTTAATTAGGGAGGATGGGACACTCTTCTCCCACTTTGTGATTTAGGCTGATAAGACAAATGTGTGTTAACATCAAAATTGTCCCTAGTGCAGCTTTAAAAGAGAAATATTTTGCATCTCACATGAATACATCCTGTCATGCATCATAACAGAGAATGCGCAAAAACATTAAAATTCAAACAAAAAGAAAGTCATGACTAAATAAACATAGAAAAATGTGACATGAGATTGTTCAGTCACACTCTTTGATTTGCCAGTAGTTTCATTTCATTTCAGCTCCTGCGTACAACTGCTGACAGCGTGTCTGATGTTTATTTCATAGTGACTATTAAGATATTTATATGTTTGGAGTCGAGTTATCCCAATTCAGAGGGAAACAGGTGGTTGGAGCTCAGAGCTTATTGCTTTCTATAGGAGGGTAACTTACGCTTTCCTATGGATGCGGGGAGACTTCATTTGATCCGGTTGATTAGTGGATTGATTTGTTGTCACAGCATGTACTGTACTGCACTGTACAGATAATGCCTGTGAAAACCCCAGAAAGTGTGCATAAGTGTGTGTGTGTGTGTGTGCACGCGCTCCTGTGTGCTTGTGCATGAGCGTGCGTTCATGTGTGTGTGTGTGTGTGTGCGTGCGTGCGTGCCGACAACCGCGTGTGTTTGTGCGCTCCAAGAATGGAGTTTACTTCTAATCACAGGCCACAACCTTGTGATTTAAATAAGGGCTATTTCCATGTCTTTCCATGTACTGTAACCCACCTCCATTTCAATTTGAGACGCACGTGTCATCATGGTTTTTTTTTTTGTATTAAGATTAACTATTCATGGTGCTTATTTTACGGTAATAACGAGAGGAATGAGAAAATATCCATTTACTGTGCTACATTATGTGTGTAGCCGTGCGTTTCATCCGTCATTTCAACTTCAGACAATTCTCAGTTGCATTAATGTATGCTCACCAATTGGAGCAATGAATATGTAGCAGCCTTTGCTATCAGGAGGTTGCCACGGTGGCTGGTAGGGGGGCTTTACAGAGAATTACGCCCGCACTGAATAGATCCTCAAGGCTGTCTCCTTAAAGAGAGATCTGGGACAGATGCTATAATGAAAACTCACCATGAGCCTGATCAGATTATGAGATGATGTGGAACACCTACATTTGAGATTAAAGATTGCCCATTACACGCTCAGCTTGTGCTACACACCCCTGTCCCACTTAGTCCCCCACTCAATCCCGGCCCCGTTATAGTCCCATACCTCATATGTGAGTTCATGAATGCAACGTATATCACATGTGCATTCATTAGCTCGCTCCATTATTCATTCTCTCTTTCTTCTGCTCTCATTTTGCCCTCGCTCCCGCTCGCACTCATAGACTCCCATTCAAACCTTGTATTTTTAGATTGTCGCCAGAACAAATCTGAGCATTAATTTTGCATTAAGCTACCGCATTTGACATTTACATTTTGACTCTTTGCTGTCAACGTAAGGTAAAATGGTAAAAAAAAAAAAAGAACTAGGTAACAATAACAAACACATCAAAAAAAGACTGGATGCATCCGTAGCTTATCTATCCCAGCAGTCTCAGCGGGAACTGAGGCATCCATCCAAGTTCAACATCCAACCATTCGTCACGGTGATAAGTGGAGCCATGTCTGTCTGTCATCTGTCACACATCTCAGTGGGTAAGAGCCTTCCCAGAATATCTGATTAATCTCCGCTAAACTGTCGTGTGAGTGATACCAGCGGGGGAGCTAAGTGGCCCCCCCCCAGCAGAACTGGTGGTCCAGGGGTCCCGGTCTGAACAGCCGGTGGAGTGTTTGACGGAAAGCGATGGCAGTTTATCACCTCTGGAGAGAGAGAGAGGCAGGGGGGGGGGTGAGATGCATCGAACAAAGTGGCGGTCATCTTGGCGAGATGCACTTTCAGCATCGAGAGCAGCGTTCTCACGTACCGTTTCGTTTCCCCCCCCCCCCCCCCGATTCCCTCCCCTTGACAAGCTGTTGAACAGATGAGAACAAAAAGATATTCCTGCTCAGGCTTTGTCTTTTGTGATGGAAAGTGAATCAGGGAGGGGGGGGGGGGGAGGGCGGACCGGGGGAATGCGAGAGAATGGGGTTTATGATAGAACGAGAGAGAGTGCCGTGCGGTGACAGCGAGTCAAAGAGAATGGCTGTCACGCATGCAGAGGCAGGGAGCCGGCTGATAGCCCCCAAGGTGTACACTTTGTATGACACAGATAAGCTTGCCTTTGTAGTCATGGTTACCGGGGGGGGATTGGGGGGTGGGTGGGTGTGGGGGTCTGTCAGTGACAAAATCCACAGCAGGCCCTAGAGGATCGCGCCGCATGTGGACCATGTTTGGAGAAGTCTCAGCCGTTCTCGGCGGGTCAGCCAAGGGTTTGCCGCAGGAATTTCGACCGTCCCAGACGAAACTCGCGCTCTGGTGTAAACACGGCGCGACACGGCGCTGTTTACCGTCCCTCCTGTTGGTTTTATTGCGTCTCGCTCTCGTGTGGCGCGGGCAGAATCCGCCCTGCGCTCGTGCTTTCGTGTTGTCACTTGGTCTCAGTACGTACATACACGAGTATACATTTCACATTTTCTGCATTCACGTGTGTTCAAATGGCATGTTCACACACATTATCCGAGACGACCGTGTTCATCTGTCAGTGGCTAGACATAAACATGTCTCCATGGTAATCAACAGATCATAATGTGCCGTCAGAGCTAGCTGGGCTCCTCTTCACACGGCTTATGTCAAAGGGCTAAACTCCTTTTATGGAGAACATACGACACGTAACGTTTATCAGAGACGACCTCAGATTTAGGGTTTCTCTGCTTTCACTCTTAGCTTAGGAGTAATCTGCCATGTCTGCAGTGGAGTAGAATCTTCTGTTGTAGTAGCAGCAGCCATGCAGAAGTAGTGGACAGTAGCACCTGTAATATATTTAAATCGTTGCTGTTAGTATTCTATGGCATTTAAATTAGAAAGCGTAGTTAATTAGGATGATAGCTTGCAAATTAAGCATCTGTGGACTCTGCTGCTACGGTTTTACGGCCAGGCGTTGTCGGAATTTTATCTGAGACGGAAAATATATCGCCAGATTGTACGGAGCAATTTGAAGTGCCTTACCCAGAATGACATAAACACAAATTGCTCTTTTATCTTAAATTTGCTCGTGCGTCCATACAGTGTGTCTGCGCTCAGCGATGTAGACGGCGCTGCAGTTCGGTGGCTCTGCAGCGTGGTGCTTATCAAAGAGAACTTTTCTTTTTTTCTTCTCCTTCACAAAGTATCTTTTTGGGGTGTTGTTTCAGAGACGCTGGCTGTGTGTTTCTCAGCTCTGAGCTCCTACTGCTGTAGTTCTCATCCTCATAGCCAGACTGTAGAGGCAATGAAAGTTTTGAGACTGAACAATCGAAAATCATCATCTCATTTTGCAAACCTATGAAACAAATTTAGCAAAACCTATACATTATACATTGTGACTTATTACCATATTACCCTGGAGGCAAAGAGGGCTGATTTGGTTGATTTTTCATACATTAGAAGTGTGTGTGTGTGTGTGTGTGTGTGTGAGAGAGAGAGAGAGGGGGAGAGAGAGAGAGAGAGAGAGAGAGAGAGAGGGCGTGTGTGTGTGTATCTCTGCATGCATGTGTGTGCACGTGCATGCACACTTGTCTTTACGTGTGTGGGAAATTGTGCTTGACTGTGCAACCCCTATGTGTCTGTGTCTTATATTTCAGTGTGTTGCCGTTTGTGTGTGTGTGTGTGTGTGTATGTGTGTGTGTGTGTGTGCCTGTGTGCGAGCGGCATACAGTACGGCGAGTGTGCTTTGTTTTATTTTTCTACAAGGCAACCTCAGCATGAAGGCATCAGATGGCACACTTGTAAAAATATCATGTTCATGAAAACACGAGGCACACATCAGGGAAGAGGCACACTGTGTGTGACTGTCGATCTGTATTCCCTCCTTCAACAGTCTTTCAATAGCAACAGGCTTCCAAAGACTCACTTCGACACAGCGATGCGTGGTACTGGAATTCATACAAACACTACGATCATTATACTGTACATTTTCTATCACGTTTTATAAATCTCTCTTTCTTTTATCGTTGTACAAAAGTAGTATTACAAATTAGAAGATGTTAGAAGACAAGTTTTTGTTTGTTTTTTTGTCTGAAATTAGAGATGTTTATTGAAGAAATATGGAGATATAAAGTTGTGTTTGACAGATAAGATTACGAAAGTATAAGGTATAAATATATATATATATATATTTTGCATTTCTGAGGGCATCATTTGCTAAGAAATGGATCACTGCCTTGTAAATTGTGCGACTGGATCCAAAGTTTTCAGCATTGGGAAAACGTTCCATGGGACTTTAAGGCTTTTGCAGACAGAAAGGAGGAAAAAAAGCAAACCTGGATACCTGGAGGGGGGGGGGGAGAAGCTAAAACTAGTTACACTGTGGTGCAAAAGGCCTAGAGGGAATAATATTTATTATACTTTCATTTTGATTTAACCTGTAAATTAGTGACAAGGGGTGAGGCTCGCACTCACCTCGGGGAGAAACTGGGCGCCAGCTATCTCACTGGACACGCTTTATCACTCCTGCAATTTTAACAAGACATCTTGGGGAAACGGATTCATGGAGCAACCAAAGTGTTGAGGGTTGAGCTCTTTGACCCACCTGGACTCATGATGGACACGTAGAATACAGAAAAAAATGAAAAATACTTCAGTAGCCTGCTGCAAGTGTCAAATGTACATACAAGGTGTTCATCTTTTCAGTTGCTTAAGTATGTAGATGCTCATTGTGTTTTCACTCACTGTGGCTTGTGGCTCCTCATGCAGTAGGAAAAAAAAAGTCTTTTAAGAGTCTATTGTTTGCATTGTATATATCTATATGATATACATTATATGTAATTCGGATGCGGTACAGTTGAAATGTACATACACGTGTTTAATAGCTACTATCTGAATGTTCCCCCCCAGAATCCCTCCTTTATCCCCTGCCCCTTCCCCCACTATGATATTCCCTGTACAGTAACAATGGTATTGATTTCCTTTTGATGCATTCTTGATTGATTATTTGTTCTGGACAATGAATCTGAGTGTTACTATCACTGGCCACCTATGACACTGTAAGATGAACTGCATTGAGTGGTTACATTGTGCCATACTCTCTCAGAAAGAAATTCAAATAAAAATCTATGAAATGTGTTTGAAAACACTGGTGGATTTGATTTGTGTGAGGCACGTGCACAGGGTAAAAGACGAATGCTCTGGCCATCTTTTCTACCTTTATTGGGGGTTTTTTGGGGAATGTAATAGGAAACAAGGGGAATGTTAACTCCAGTTGAAGACTACAATGTCAGGACTTTCATGTCATACAGGCGGGACCTGGAGAGTAAAAATGACTGGATATAAAGTGAGGTACAACAGAGCAGCAGGAGGACAACAAACTCTAACAAACAGTTACAGTTTGCACACATGTACAGTCGCTATTATGCAGTCTCCAGATAACAGCAGGCTATATTTATTCTCATTGGAAACAGGAGAAAAAAATGCCATATACTACAAAATGATGGGGAAAAAAATCTTATCATGAACTTCAGCCATTTCAAAAACTTTTCGTTCAAATGAATTAAGCGAAGACGTTTAGAGCTTCACTTTTAACAAACTGCTTCATTAAGTCGGGACATGGACCAAAGAGCTCTCCAAATTAGAGTTAGGCTATGCAATAGCAATACAAATCCTATCCAATTTGTTCTTGAGAAAATAATCCTAGAAATAACATCATTAGGTCAGAACACTAGTAAACACATCCTTTCCATATTCATTATTTGTACCACTGAGTATTATATCTCCTATCGCAACGTACAAATTGTTTCTTATCAGGTACTAGGAAGAAGAAAAAATAAAACACATTGTCACTACAAGTCATTTTTTTTCCACTGGTTTTGTCAACGCTATAGGCTCCTACTGTCGACCTACAGGACACACGAAGAGGAACCGTGTTGAATTAGGGCAGTTTACGCCTCGCCACCCTCTTCTTCTTCCTCCCTGGGACAAACGGCGTCATCAGTCCATCGGGGTGCGCTCCCGCTTCTTCCCTTCCTTCTTCTGCTTCTTTGAGTCTGCGAGAACAGAGACACAAAAAAGGTTACAACCCACGCTATTTACTTTGACAATTTCCCTGCCAGCGGTGACCCCTTTGAAAATAAACAAACCCCTTTTCTTTGCAGTACGCCGCGAACAGCATCCGCGCTCCTCTCCCGATTAGAATAATCAACCATATGGGTTTTAATTGATGTTTTCTGCCACCTAGAGTGCAGGTTGCAGCGCGGTGACACTGCAATCACCGCAGGCTGCAGCCCCCCACCCCCCCACCCCTCTGTCCCCCGCTTCACGAGCAGAGCCTGCTGCTGGCGGCCGGAGGGGGTTGATTTGGTGGCAGGGAAAACTGCTTTATCACCTTCCCACAACAGTGGGTTTGGTAGCTGGCAGCCACGACAGACGCCACAGTCCATGGCTTCGCTTTCTGCTGCGCGGCCTCTCCGCTCTGGTGAGCAGGAGGAGAGCACAACCTCCATCTAGGTTTGGCTGGCTGGCTGTTTGTGGGACTGTCAATCTGTTGGCCGGTTTGTGTGAATCTGTTTCTCTGTCTGTCTCGCAGTCAAGCTGTCTGCCTTATTGTCGTGTCTGAATGCACGCCTGTGTGTGCACTAGGGATCTACTGATATGGGATTTTGAAGCACGGTACCTATAGTGATACTGTTGGGTTGCAGTCTCTGATTGACGATACTTTGCGCTGATATTCATGCCTAAAAATGACAAGTATTCAGTATTTTCCCCCAGAATTGTATTTTTGGAGAGTGGCGAGTTGAGTGGAAAAGCCTCTGAAACAGCATTTAGATATCAGCCCCCTGTATGCACACACATAATGTATCTGTCAGATGCATCATCATACATGCAGACAGTCTCTTTTCTCCCCTGTCAATAAAACCTGTCTGTACTTCAGTGATTCTCCACTTATCTCGGTCTATCATATTTCCATATGTTCCTCTGTGTCTCTATTTATATTTCTTAGGTGCTTGTCAGAAAGTGAGGAAGCCCATAAGGGACAGCAGACAACAAAAAGGAGTAATTAATCTCTAAATAAGTACAGTTTTCCTCCAATATGCGTCCATAATGCGTTCTGTGGGTGTCTGAAGACAGAGATGTCAACTTGGCTAATCAACACCTGTTTGGTCTGACTGTACCTGATCCAAAGCAAGTTCCTACTTGCCACTAAATTGAGATCCTCCCACAATACTTTTGTTGTGGCTCACTGCTCAGCCCACTTCACCCAAGTGAAAGACTTCTCAAGATCGTGATGTGCTTTCATTGGCATGGTTTCAGAGCAAAAAATATCAGCATAGATCTGAAGAAAATGTTGACATTGACCAAACACATTTTCATGGCAGTTTACAGCATTGCATTATCACTATTATATCATATAAGTATATGTATCACTTTTCTGAATCCAAATCATGTAAAATAAAAGTATATAAGTTTAGAGTTAATATAAGTTTATGTCTTTAGGGTTAGGGTTAGCATCTCTTAAAAGAGATATAGTGATCATATATATTTAACAAAAATATAAACGCAACACTTTTGTTTTTGCTCCCATTTTTCATGAGTTGAAATAAAAGATCTAAGACTTTTTGTATGCACACAAAAGGCTTATTTCTCTCAAATTTTGTTCACAAATTTGTTTAAATCCATGCACTTCTCCTTTGCCAAGATAATCCATCCACCTGACAGGTGTGGCATATCAAGATGCTGATTAAACAGCATGATTATTGCACAGGTGTGCCTTGGGCTGGTCACAATAAAAGGCCACTCTAAAATGTGCAGTTTTATCTTGAAAAAAGACATTTATTCGGCACTGAACTATGGATCTCATATGACTAGGGCTACAGATATGCATTTTTAGATCTTTTATAGATCTTTTATTTCAACTCATGAAAAACCAGCAAAAACAAAAAGGCCTATCAATCCTGAATTCATTTTTATATGAATGGATTATGTTGAAAGGACACCTTGCAAATCCTCTAATGAAATGTCGGCAAGCAACTGGAACAGCTACAAGATACGCTCAGCCAATAAGATTTCAGCTGAGGTTCGACCTTTTAACATTCTGCACGAGCGCAGCGAGGAAATCTTGGAAATCTGCTCGTCACCTCAGTTGCAAACTTCCACGGGCGTTAGGGCTTTGACGTACGAGCGCTCTCGCCCATGCAAATACGGAAATTGCTCTTCCATTCCATTTGTTTGCTTGTTTTCATTTGTTGGAGCGTTTTTTTTTTCTTTTTTTTCCCTCCCTGTTGTTTCTGTCAGCATATTCTGCTCCCCGGGGAGAGAGATGGAGAAACAGCGTTCTCTCTCTCTCTCTCCGACGAGACGGGAACTCTCACGCCATGCCGGAGTACTTTCTGCTACATTGGCACATCACACTACACTCCTCTCTCTCTCTCTCTTTCTCTCTCTCTGTCTCTCTCTCTCCACTTTGCCTCTGACACAGACTCATAATCAGACCAGCGTTGCCTTTTCTCCAGCCCAGATGTCGAGAACCTGCTCCAGTGTAATGATACTGTGTCTGGCTCTGAATGACTCCCTTGCATCCAAAGGGCAGAGTAACACTACCTGTCCCTCCAGCGGGAATGACGCAAACACTGTACCTCCAAACCGATTGAAAGATGCCAGACTTTCTCTCTTGTAAAGCCTTTTGTTTACCCACGAATCAGCTCCGGCATCCAAAACACCCCCCCCCCCCCCCCCCCCCCCCCCGCATGCGAGTCTGGCTCCTGCTCTGCGGAAACAGAGGAAGGGGACCGGGGAGGCTTCTACAGGTATTCATAATGTTTCATTTCTGTCACTCTTTGTTCTCCCACCACCCTCCCTCCTCTCTCTCTCTCTCTCTCTCACTCCGCGGGGTGCGCGTTTCACCTGGGCTAGACAGGAAAGACACGCAACTCTGAGTCTCAGATCGCTCCCCGGGCACCTCTTAGCATTGTCTCCTGCAGAATCTGCAAATGACAGACGCTGCCTCCCATCACAGCAACCTGCTGCAGTCAGGGGGAAAAGCCTATCTCCCGGACCCAAGGTGGCTGCTCCGAATTGCAGATTTTAGCAGGGCAGATCATGCCCCCCTCCCCTCCCCCCTCCAGCCTAGAGATAGCCTCTTCTCTCAAGCCCTCTGATCTGGCTGCTGTGGCTTTACCTGCCATCCCCTGACACACACAGAAAACATGTACTGTACCCCTTCCTCCCCCCACTACACTGCAAAAAAACACATCCATCTTAACAAGTCAATCAGTCTCATATTCAACCTTCAAATCTTATTTTTCTTAAACCAAGAGAAAGAATCTGCCAATGATTGCTTCCAGTGCAGAAAATGATACTTGATTCTACAAAATTCTTGAAACAAGTTGATTTGCATTGGAAACAAGTGAAAGTATCTAACGCCACTGGCAGATTTTTTCACTTATTTTAAGAAAATGATGATTCTAGGACTCAGTAATAGACTAAATGAAATGATTTTTTGCAGTGTACCACCACCACCACTCGGCCTCTCCCCCCCCCAGTAACCCCTCTGCCTCCTGGAGCTTATCTCCCCACCGGCAGACACAGGGAATCACACCTCGCTCCGATAGCAGTGTCTCTCTCTCTCTCTTCTCTCTTCCCGGCTGTCTCAGTTCATCTTGGCCACTGTCATCGGTGCTCTGCTCTCTCTCTCTCTTTCCTTTTGGCCTCGGCTCTCACTCCCCCTCAGGCTGTCGCTATGAATCAACGCGTCCGGCCTTCATTAGAACTGATGCGCGCAGGTACACAGCGGCCGCACGCCTGGCTGCCAACCGCACGCTCGCGTTCCACTCGTATGCACACGTAAACATCTGCACCCGCAAACGACATGCAAAGGTATTTTAAGTATGTAAACCGCATATTCTACACCAATACATAATGCACACGTACATGCGTAACCAAGCGTGAAGATCGAAATTTATTAAAAAAAAGAAAATAAATGACAAGACCTTCCTCTGATTTTGCCGCCGAAATGCATGTGCATTTATTCCGTCTCTAATGGGATTTTAATTTTCCTTACATGTGACACCCTAATAGGCTTTTCTTGGCTTTTTTTATGCCATAGGATATAGTAACGGTGCAGATAATTACCAGTAGCAGCAGCAGGGTGCCTAGCTGTCAATTAAACGCGTTCATCAAATCTGGCCTAACTGTAACAGTTTCCGTACATTCGCGCTATTATACTCACGATACCAGCCAAGAAACGGAGAGCAAGGACAGAATGGTTTGTGTATCTGTACCTGTCATCGAGCCCTCGGTGTTTGTCACCCAAATAAGACCCTGACATCACAGCGTCAGTCGGCGCCGCAAATGCTGTTTGTCACACTCTCTGAAATGACAGATTACTGTCACTCAGCGGCACCTAAATCACCCCGATTTCTCCCCTCCTACTCTTTATCCAGCACCGCAAAAACCTACTCTCCAACACGCACAGATTGTTCAAAATGTTCCCATACGTACAGATGAGATGTATATATGTATACTGTAGGTTTTAACACTGGCATGTTGTATATCAGCTGAATAGCGGGGGGAATTAAAGATGGCAAGTGCAGTGAGCTGCTCATCGTACTTAAGGAACATCCTGTCAGAATGCATTAATGATGGGCTGGTGAGTGAAAAATTTAGCAGATTCCCCCCTTTGAAAGTCAAATGTAGTTTGGCATAAAATCTTAAAACAAACAGCAGAGCAGACAGGCGTGTTAGAGTTGCCAGCGCTACAGTAGACACACTGTAGTCACAGAAAGAGAGATGACTCGGGGAATACTGAAATTGAATATCGTCTTATCGCTCCAATTTGGGGTTTAATCTGACTGTGGCTTGTTTGATCAAGCGATAGAGAGGTTAAGCAAAGCTCGTGTGCATACATGTCGTCTGCTGCGTGTGATAAGAACACAGTTTACGACCACTGGCAGTAATTCTGCACTCTATATAATCCTGTTTGGACAATGGGACATTCGCAGTGAGTCAATTGGACCCTTGTTTGCAAAATTGACAGAGGGGGTTTGCTCACTTGAAATGAATCAGCGACTGTCTTATCACCAGCGAGTATTTTAAAGCGGTTTCAGCCACAAGCTGCACACCAATCTCTCCTAGCAGATGGTAGTATATTCACAATACTCCTATTTGTTCTTTAATATTCGCCCATTAGTTGTAATCAGGTGTCACCCCATGTGTTGTCATGACCTTTAACTGCCCATTTCGCAAAATGTGGCAAAAAAAAAAACCGACAACAACAACACTGAGTTCAGGGTCTTTGACATGATTGATGAAAGCCAAAAACATGCAATTACAGCTGAATAGTGAGTTAACCTGTTGACCTGCGCTTTCACACTGCACTCTCCACATCGTCTTAGCACTGACATTAAGTTAATTTCCACTGCATTGATGGTGGACTGAATATGAAGATGAATCACAGCCTGCAATACCAAAGATTAAATCATTTAAAAGGGTTTGATTCAGCGAGATGCAATCAGTCTGACATGTGGCAATGGACAAGAAAAATATCCACTTGAGTTACACTGTAATTTTTTACTATCAATGGATAAGAAGGGAATGATGATTGAAATGTGCGAAACAGGATCATTATAATTGAATTATTATTATTATCTGGAAGTCACAATGCTAACAAGCTAGAAAACTTCTGTTCAAGAGAGGAGTCATGTTAGCATTTTGAGAAGAAAAAATACATTTTCATGATTCTGCTGTTGTTTGACAATTGTGAAAAGGTAACAAAAAATTATTGATGCCATATACATTTCACATGACTTATTAGAGCACAGACAAAGCAGAAAATGATGATTTATTGTGTTACTCATAGAAATTGAATAGGGTTTCACACTTGTATCGCACTTTATAGGCAAATCACAGGGTAGAAAACGTTAACTGAAAAATACACCTTTTATTGTTGCTGTCATTTACACTCTATTTGTGTCCATGTCAGATTTTAACCTGTGTCTTATTTCTGGCTAAATAAACTGAAATTAAAAAAATTAACACCCTCAGAGATCCTTGCCTTTGATTTTCAGAAAAAAACAACACAAAATATAAAAACATGTTGGTTAGCAGGAAGATCAGTAATTCAACTAAAAAAACAGAAAGAAGATTATAAGCACCCAAGACGTAAACACCCCTTCAGCTACAATTAATTAAACAAACCAACTAATTTAACATTCCCTGTAACTGTTTACAATTATTTGACATTGCAAGGAGAAGTAGTGGACCGTTCCTCCTTATATCAGTGGTTTGCTTCTGAGCCAAACCAATATAATTTAATGTACTGTAACGGTTTGGAGTGTAAATGCAAACATTTCCAGCTATTAAACTGGTCCAAAATGGCCACCGAGCTGCACCAAGGGAGTGAGGCTGGTTTGTATTTCAACAAATCCAACGAGCTTACATTTGCAACAAAGTCCATGAGGAATTCAGGCAGCTAAAGGAGGTTTATAGGTTTGGGTGCAAATAGCCCTGTTGGGAGTTGGGACTGACACAACACTGCATGGGGTGTCAGTCCCGGGCCCCTCTATTAAAAACCTAGCATGTAGATGGAACAGAAAATTTCAGGCGTACCGGGCAAGGTTTACAAGTCAAATTTTGCCAAACAGACAAGCTTTCTGGATTCCTTGAACCTTTATCTGTTAAGCCGGTGGATCATATTGTGTGAAAGTATTTGCAATAAAGTATAAAATCTCACCTTTCTGTGGCTTGTCCTAGTTGTTTTCAAATGGATATCTATTATTAATTATGTTGTAATTATGTTAATTATGTTAATTATGTAAGATTGAAATCCACCAAGTTAGCAGCTTGTTCAATTCATTTTCCCATTAGCTAGCTTGCAGCCAATCTGTTTCTAGTACACAAAAATGATACATTGTCTGCATGAAATAAATATCTATGACATGGTTTGGTGTCACAAAAATGTAAACTTTGATGAAATTGCAAGGGAAGTTTGAGTTTTGTAGATGTTTCAAAATAATAGCGATCTCTGCTGAGCCTCTGCAGATCACGCAGAGCGGTTGCCACGGTAACGAGGGACTCGACTGCGTTGTCGACATCTCACTAAGCGTTACCTACCTGACTGACTGACTGACTGACTGCCTGCCTGACCCGAATTTGGCTTGTGATGCCCTCGGCTGGGCCGTGGGAAAAACAGCATTGTTGTACAATGCGTAGCGTCAAAATAATGGAGCTCTGACGGACATATTTTTGAAGACATGGTGGCTTATCAACAGAATTTCAGTGGATGTCACGAATTCTGACAGTCATATTTGACACAGTGATGATTTGTGGCTCCCAGCATACCTTGCAGCTTGGTCTTGGGGATCTTCCCACAGGGCTTGGTGGCTGTGACAGTGGTGGCACAGGTCGCGTCCATCAGCGCTCGCTTCAGCACGCCTGTCCTGTTCTTCTTGCCCGTCGCCAGATCGCACTCCCCCCAAGCCTGGAAGTCATACTTGCATTCCCCTAAAGCGAAAAAGATCCCAACGTGAACACACCGTAACAATTAATCAGCAGCTCAATTAGATGCTTTTGTTTAGCGCAGCTCTCCCCTAGTAGCACTGAAGGGCCGTAGCATGCGACTGAATACGACTGATCAAGCAGCAAATTACATAAAATGACACATTTCAGCTCGGATGAAGTTATTAAAACGGCCCACTGCAATCAGTCAGCGGAAAAAGCCCCCCGGAGCCTGTAGGGGAAAATAGTTGTGAGTCATCCACTTTGAATGGCTGTTTGATGAAAGGTTCTCATTTACGTGACTTTCATGTGTTTATTATCCATGGAGACTGTCAAAGATCAGTGGAGCAGGTAGAGAACAAGTTCTTCACTGCTAAACTCCCCTTTTCAGGTTGTGGATTCTTCATGACCGACATTAATGTGCACAGCTTTTACTAGCAGGCGCAGATGGCCCCTAACATGTTTTATCTCATGATCTCCTATATGCCGCAGCCCTCTAACAGATGATTCTAATCAAAACAGCTTTACGGCTGTCCACTCTGGAAATAATGGACAGATATAATCTTGGCGGAACGGTGGTGAAAATGTTTTCAGCGCCTCCTGAAATGAATTTCACATATTAAATTTAGCCCCCCCTTTACATTCGGCCCCAAAGGATGCAGGATCGCACTAGGAAAAGGCAGCAGTGGCTGGTGGAAGCTATAGAAATATGTTTGAACGAGTGTGTGCGTGAGTGTGTGTGTGTCTGTGTCTCTCATATCTCTCTCCATTATTTTGTTGCCACTCCAGCCCAGCTCCCTTGTGGCCGTGACACTCGTTACTCATTCGTTGGCTTCCTCTCACAAAAAAAAAAGAAAAAAAAAAAGCGTGGGACCCCTCCTGTCACCGCCTCCGAGATCCCGGGGTGCTCATCAGAGGAGGGGAGAGGGGAGAGACGGGTGAGGGAAGGAGGGATGGAGAGAGGAAGTGACAGGGCCATTGTTGCAGGAATCCTACAGGGACTTCCTAAACATCCAACGCTGCAACCATGTGCCTCCATACCTATAATTTGTCTCTGAGAGGGCTTTCATGCTGCCTGCTGGGAATTTGGCAGGCGGCCCACGCTCTCTTTGGCGATGTCACACACAAGTAAGCAAAAAAAACCCAACAATGCTATCATGGTTGTACACGTGCGCGCAGAGACTCATCAGCGACCCTGCAGCCAAATAAATACTCCAAAAATCCTGCCTGTCTTCTGATTAAGATTTCTGAATGACTGAAATAGGTAAAAAAAAAAAAAAAAAAAAAAACAGGGCCTCTATTTATCAAGGCTCTCATATCTATCCATATCTCTGATACCACACTAGGATCAGTGAGGAGGTCCTATCGTAAAGGGGAAATAAGTACGTTTTTTTTACTGCACAAACATGACCATAATATACTGTATCTGCAGGGGGGAGATAGAGTTGTTGATCGATATCAATGACTCAACAATTACTTTGCCAGGTGCTGAGATTCCTGGCTTTTAAAACTCTCTTACTTTTGGAACAGAAACTCCTCAGCCATAGACATTCAACCAGCCCAAAAAGCAAACACCAAAGCAGTATTATCATTACAGTATTTAGCATGGTGATAGGCTATATCACCTCTTCAGAGGATGTTTCTGCTGGATCTCTGCTCTAATTAGCTATAGCTCACTCGTGAAAACTGTTTGTGTGAATTACAGGCCACCGTAGCTCAAGGGGATGTGAAGGGTGAGTGGGGTGGGAGACTTATATAGGAGGAAACAACTTCTGTCAATTCCGACTCTAGATATACTGTATATGGAAGTAATAAATAACTTAATACCTGTTTAAAAGGCAGAATTTATAAATTCCAGCCCATTCAGCCCATTAGTTCTGTGTTTTTTGCCCAGCAAGGTCTACATCTGACCACTGTTCCCTCACCTCCGAACTTCTTCTTCCAGTTGCAGGGTATCTTGCAGCGCTGGGTCTTGATGGTCTGCTTGCAGTCGGTGCCGGTGCGCGTTCCCTCCCTGGTGCCCAGCCCACAGTCCCCTTCATTGGCCACACACACACTCCACTGCCACTCTCCGCAGTCCGACTTGCGCTCCTTCTTCCCTGTAGTGTCAAACACACACCGATATTGTAACCTGGTCAAATCTGTCGCCACAAGTAAAGTTAGGGCAAAGACAGAGCTGTGATTCATTTATTAAAAGTCAACACTGCAAAAAGTATCCATCTCAGCATGTTTTTCAATCAAATATTGAGTGATGTATTCTTCTGTGTCAACAGAGTTTCAAGGATTTTCTTGAATTAAATGCCATCTTCTTTACACTAGTGGAATGACCTGCCTTAGTTTGCCTTGTTTCAAGATATTGACACTTCTGGTGAATTCCCTGAAACAACTGGAAGTGCATATGAGACACATGGAATTATCTTTGAAGAAAAATATGATTTTAACTAAATATAAGACACAATTACTTGGTAAGATAGACATTTTTTGCAGTGTAATCCTGCCTGTCAATTTAGACAACTGGGGGTGTCAGCATGTAATTCCACTTAGTTGAGTTATAAATTATAAGAATCCCTTTTCCTAAACCGACAAACAAGTTGTGAAATGCTATGTCATTTGCTTGATACTAGTGGAGTGATCTGCTTTATTCTACCTCATTTCAAGATGACAATTCATATACCTTCACATGGTATGGTTATCCCGCTGAGTCAGTTTACAGTATGTGTAAGGACGCAGAGACTCACCTTGTTTCTCAGCCTTGCCTCCTTCGGCTGCCATCACTGTTAGCACCAGGAGCGCCATCACGGCCACCTGCGTCCACTGCTTTTGTCCATGCATTCTGAAGGAGAGAGAACACACTCTTTAAAGGAAAAAAAATATCCACCCCAGTTACTCTTACACTGTTAGATATCATCAATCTATGAAGTTCAGTGCATTCCAGGAGTTATTTTCTGATGAAATGTTGCAATTTACTTTTTTTGGTGAACCCACTTTTCCACAACCTGCCTTATCTTCTACTTCAGTTAGTGATTTCTTAGATTTCCAAGAAAGCCCTTTGAACCCCCAGAGGACGTGCCTGAACTTGCATTCAGCTGTGGGTTTCATCATGTGTAGGTGGAGAGAGCAATACGATAGCAGTAGCGATAGCAATAACAGGGCGAGAGTTTTTCTAGTTGAGGAAAAGCAAGAGTTGCACCGCTTACTCAAAACACATGTCTTGCACCTGCATTGCATACTACTGTGCTACTGTGGGTGCAGAAACTGGTGTTTCTGCCTCTTCTATGATGGATTTCTCCTGTATTTTTGTTGAACATTGGTGCAAAATGGCTAGAAAGAAGCGCTTGTGACACCAAAACCTGATGTTTACAGTTAGCCGGAAAATGTTCTGCTATTAAGCTCCATTGTGTGCTGGAAATATCTTGATGTCACATTGTCTACGTTTGGCCAGTTATCCAGGGAAATAAGAGAAATACACCACCAAACAACAAAATGGACCCAGAAATGCAAGGTACATCACCAATAGCTGTTTTCTAGCAGTGTTAGTGTTTTAAGTTGGATTTTTCCTTTTAAGAACAAGATTATACACTACAGATGTTACCAACCTTGAAGTCACATTTTTTTGAAGTGCAGCAAATGATGGCTACATTATAGTTTCCTTGTTGGTAAGAAATTAATTGGAACCAAAACTCTGTTCACTTTTCAGCTGCCAGAGGGTGCAAGCAATGGTCAGCTTGCAGCTTGTAGTTTGAGAGAGCTGAGTTTTGTGTCACAAAATGTTTTCTCCGCTCCAACATTTGCTAAACAACAAAATGCGCCGGTTGTTTGACAAATGAACTGCTTACTATTAACTTCCAGCAAATCGAACTTGTTTTGCACATTCTGCATCAAAAGCCTTCGTTTCCTTCATTGTTTGCTTCTGCATCTGGCTCTGGAGTGCGGAGCCTGTCACTATCACCGGCTTCACCGCACTCTGTAACTCTGGTGGGATTATTGCGCCAACTCAACCTCCACTTCTTTGCCTTCTCTTTCTCTGAGTAAAATCCTACAACGCACGCTACACTCTGAGGGGAGAGACAGCGTGAGACTCAAGCAATTACCAAGTGTCTTGATGCCAAAAATGCTCCTCTGTGCTCAAATTACTGAAGAAGGTAGAGCCTGGCAGGGAAATAATTTCCGTTTGTCGTTTTTAATTAATCATGAGCTGGCTCCGAGCCCCCATCCCATCGTGCAGTGAACTTGCATTCCTAAGTTTTCACTTCGCTTTACTTGAAACTTCAGTCTCAATCCATGTATGATATATGGAACGGTGAAAAGCTATTAAATTTAAAAGTGGTATTCAAACCTTATACTTCATTATAAAATGTTATCGTGTGTTTTATCTATGATTTAATTCCTTCCGGCACTCATTAGGAAGCCCATAATGAGCCTTATGCCAGCGACAGCACTCTGGCTGCCAGTAAAAGTCATATGAATCCTTCAGAAGATTGATTTCTTATTTCTCTGACTGCGGCAGAGCACAGACGAACCCTGTTTTGATTAAATACTTCAGACTCCATCCCACCAATTTTTATGTTGACTCACTTTAGAGAGATTCCAAACTATTCATCTCCCTAATCCGGAAAAAAAAGAAGAAGAAAGTCTTTGAATCCCAACTGTAAGAAGCGCACACAATGAGTTCTGAGCGAGGGGAGAGTTTCAGAGAGAAAACTCAGTGAAAGTCTCGATAAAGATCATTTTCTAAGAGAGGGCATTGTGGCCTTTTGAAAAGATAAGTAAGCCTTTTCCTCAGTGATTCATACGGAGAAGAGTGGACTCTCGGCATGGCAGAGGATGGAGTTGGTGACTTTGAATGAGAACTCTATACAGACGGGTTAAAGAACGAAATAAGTCTAGGAATTAAACTCCATTAACTGTTTCCTCTGTCCTGCAAGACTACAGGTTTCCCCTCTGGGGGCCAATAAATTAAATGGAAGTCTCTCACAACCAAGTGGCTCCTATTTCTGGAGCATGACAGCACTTGTAATGGATGACTGGACGGATTGGAGCATTTGACTATCATTTGGTCGGCATGTGTGCTGCCACTGTAACGCTTTGATAAGAAGCACTGCATGGGACTTCCACTTGTGCTTTCCCCATTAATGCTCTCTCTCTCTCTCTCTCTCTCTCTCTCTCTCTCCCTCTCTCTCTCTCTCTTTCTCACACACACCTACACCGACTGAGAAATAGAGCACAATGAAAATAACCAACCACCTTTTTTTTCCACCCTCCAAATCCCTGCCCCAGGCAACCGGACCATGACTCAGTCACTAATTCTCATGACTCAAACACCCCCCTTTAGTTTGACTAAAGCGGTGGGATTTTTCCATCAGCCACTATCAGAGAGCGTCAGCCAGGAGTGTCGTTGGGTGAGTCATCCCCCGATGTAGCCCACAAAGATGTGGGATTCCACCCTGCAGCGGAGGATCGCCCCGTTCGTTTGAAGGGAACGCTGTCGGATTTCGTAGAATCCTCAGAAATGCGTTTTTCCGGTGTTCTAGGAACGTTTGCCATGCGTTGAGCGAGTCAAGAGAGAAAGCTTGGCCATGGCCCGAACCTGGATGTCACAGTCATGTACAGCTCCACGAAGAATGAAATTAGAAAAGCTGTCATAGCACTCAAGATGATTTTTCTGGGTACGGCAAGGTGTGGGAACTTGCCATGCCTCGCCTAAGTGAGTTTGAATTTGATCTTGCATTTTTTATGACTATAATGGAGAGCAAAGATCAAGCGAAAATTGCCAGCTATCTTTTTGAGGCCATATCTAACAGAGTTCACACCAGGGGAGCGTTCAGGACCCGGTGTTCCCTCTGAGCTTGACCTACATCTATTAATTTATGACACTGATCAAATAATAATATCTTGTCAGTCATCAGCCATTGTTCCACTTGTCCTCAGAAATGTAGTCTTTCTAAGTGGGATATTAGATATTGCAGAGATATTGCCACACCTCAGGGTTTAGTGAAGCGCCCCTGGAATATAGGAATTTGTTTTCTGGCCTGGAGGTCGTTGTAATACTATAATATGAAGCTCATTTGGATATAAAGTTTCAGACAATCCTAGAGTTTGTGAATCTTAGACATGAGGTCTTTGGCTATGTGGTTTCTGGTTTAGAGAGAGAGTGCTGGACTTTCATAACGACTAATTGGACGGGGAGACTCTAGCTGTGTTCCCCCTTGAGCTATGCGAGCGGTTGCGAGCCTCACACCGAGACACGGGACGCATCCGGTGGTCAATGTGGCCCATGAGCCGGTGAGAATTAGTCCTATCAAACCCTCCATTTGCCCCATTGATCCAGGCGGGTTCCCGGCGAGGTGAGCGGAGCAGGAAAGCCGATACTGGGCCGCAAATCGATGGACCTTCGGTGACCCTGTGCGCGCTCCGGCAAATACGCACAAGACGCTTCTACACCCGACGCGAAACGCTCTCCGCCTCCCTTCGCTCTCTCATTAGGACTGACGTAATCCCTGCCGAGTACATAAAGGAGAGTCTATTTATACTATCAGATCCCTCGCTCGCGTTTGGTTCTAAGGCGGGAGGCGCTGGAGTCGACTGTGCTGGAATAAAGGAGAGAGCAGTTTAATGAATCAATTATAAGGCCCTAGAAAAGGAGAATCACTTTGGGTTATTAGCTATCTTGGCTGAGTGAAAAAGATTTCCACCATTATCCTTCTGTGAAGAATGGGTTTGGGTTCCTTTAATTTAAGCCATTAGCCCCTCAAAATCCAATTCTTCTCTTAATCGGAGAAGTTATCTAAATACATATGGGGAGCATGTAATTAAGCGACAGCCTCTCTTTGGTGTGTTAATGATGAAAACAAATATTATGCTAGGACGTGTGTGCTTTTACTGTCGGTTAGCCGCGTATGAATAATACATGTTTTTTAATATCTCTTTACCCCTAGAGGTAGCAAATCAAAAAGTGTAACCATCAGGCAACTCTTCCCCAACTCTCTCTGACTGCATCTCGCAAGACTTGGAGTTGTGCCAAATAAGAGATTATCATTGAAGCATAACTCTTTGCTCCAGCTAGAATTTTTCATTTTCTTTCATTCTTTTATTAGGATTTACTTTTAGCCCAAATGTGCCACTCTTCCAAGAATCCTATTATACATTAAAGTCACACTTTAATCAATGCAAAATGAAATACACTGATAGAAACGTACATATGTACATACACAATTTCAGTAGGTACTTCATGGACAAAGTCAACATTATACAGAAATTGTGTAATATGAAATTTAGACCCACTGACCTTTCTAAAGTCACCTTTGGATAAGCACTAAGTAGCTTTAGGATGCTTAATGCTCAATAAGAGAAAGTTCCCTTACCACACACACATGTTTGAATCTTGGGATAACGTTTTTTAAAACCTCAACCTCACTGGTGCAGATTAGTGTCTCCTCTTTACCAGTTTGAACCTGTTGCTTTGTAATCTTGGTTACTTTTCTGTTGTCTACTATAGACACAGATTAAGTGTGCTTCCGTCAATTATATTTCTAACAATTGAATAACAGATTGTAAGGGGAGATATGTTTCGCCTATAATAATTAGTTTTATTCTAAATCCTACTTAAGAGCTTTGGACACATCTAATCATAATTGAATCTTCCCTTCAAACCAGGAATCAGACGCCGGTTATTCAAAACTGCAAAATGAAGAATAACTCCTACACCGCTATAATACACTGATTATATGATTTGTAAAGCGGTCAGAACCTAAGTCAACCTATCATGAAATGTGAAGACACTCATATCTAATCCTAAATATCTAATGCTGAACATCATGACACGACACAGGCTGGAAACATTCAAACTAACACTGGTATGTAGTGAGGATTGTGGGATTTACACACTATTACTTACTTTAAAGCTCTCACTGATCATTGTATCTATTCATTGGTACAGTTTTATCTATAAGTGCATGCTGGCTCTGCTACTTTACGTTCTTAAATCTCTGAAAAACTTGGTGCAAAACTATTGTTTCTGATTTCTGGAATTGTTTTCTGCTATCTGTCCCTGAGGTCAGAACTAAATCAGGCAGAAGTGCCTTCATGTACTCCGCTCCATGGGAATCACTGCACAATGATTTAAAGCTGAAAGAGGTGGCGGGTTCAAACTGTTAATGAAGGATCTTGTGGCAGATTAAATAAGGAGCTTGTTTAGTCAAGACTGAAATAGGTTTTGGCCCCATGAGCCTGCTGGTATTGGACTATTGTATTTTGTATTTTGTACAAAAGATTTCACTTTGCTCCCTCGTTTATGTGATTTTGATTGCATTTTGATATCGTTCATTGTTTTACCTTGCTCTTTCTTTTCTATTTTGACTGTATTCTGACTACTGATGTGGTTGTAAATTGTTGGTCTGCAACTTTTTTTTTTTTATTCTAAAGCCCAATTTGACTCTCTAAATGTTAAATAAAGGTTAAATAAACAAAGAGAAAACAGCAACGTCTTTCCTTGGATGATCATTTTTGGCCGGTTATTTCGACTATTTTTTAAGGGAAGAAAACATATTGACTGTGTTGTTTGCTGTTTGTTTACCTTGAGGTACATAAAGAGAATAGAGCTGTGTGTCCTTGGGAAAAGTCAGCCAAAGAAATCCACTTCTGAGTGGCTTTGCCATCGCAGTGTTTGAGTTGTGATTCAGAGTGGGGGAGAATGCCTCACCTAGACACACGGCATATTGAAAGGATTTATTTAAGAGTTTCTCCGTCTGCGCGCTCCTTCGGCTGAGCTTTGGAGAGATTCCCGCAGAGATGAAATGAAAAGTGTATTGACTACAGAGCGGAGAGAAAGGCCTTTCAAAGCGACAGGCGGCATGTAAAGTGAAGCATATAGCCCCACAATACGCTCACAAAGACCGCCGGATTACAAACGATAAAAAATGTAAACAGTCCTGAAAAGGGCTTCGCCGGAACGAAATAGATAAATACATGGCAAATGACAGAAAATAGAAAGCTGAAGGAAACATCGCCTCAACGCACCAATGCACGGGGGGCGATAACGGCCGCCACCTTGAAGAAGAGTCATTTCTCCTGGGGGGCCGCGGGACGCCTTGATCGAGGAACGCCATCATTTTTCATGTGTTTAGGTGCAGATGATTAGAGGAAAATGCCACAGATTTTCTGACTTGAGTTTTGTAAAGGTCAGACAGTGGGGGAGAGAGTGTGTGGAGAGGGTCCCCGCTATCTCTCAGAACAGCCTGGAGGAGCCCCCAGGGAAGCCCGCTCCGCCACGAAAACAGCATGTGTGGTAGTCTTCTCGGAGCTCGGGCGCTGAATGACGGGCTTGTTTAATGATAAAAACACAATAATAAGGATGACAAACAATGGCTCGGCGAGTGCATCGGAGCTGAAACAGCCGAAATTGAAGACATCAAACTATGCGTGAATGCCTCCATTACTTCCGACGCATTATACCCAGCTTCCAAACACCCACTCACTCGCTTATCCTCCCTCTCATCTCCTCTGTGCCCCGTTTCTTTTTTATTTGGCACCCATACGAGGACGTTACATTTAACCCTGGCATTATGGGGCCACTACTGTCATTGGTAAGCGAAACTTGTATAGTTATACTTATAGTAATTGCCTTCCTGGAAAGTGCCAGACCACAAACAAAGACCATATTTGAATAAATTTTGTGTATTTGCAGACTCTTGTTTGTTTTTTCTCTTTCCTTTGCAAATGCTCCCCCTCTCTCTCTCTTTCCCTCTCTCTCTCTCTCTCTCTCTCTCACCGTCTTTCACTCTCGCTCTATTCAGCTTCCTATGATTTCGCCCCTGTGTTTTCACATGGAAAAAGGCCACACGCAGAGAGCCAGGGGGCCACACAAGTGGATTAAACCTCGTCCTGCACTAAACAGTTCTTTTCAGTGGAAGCAGGGTTATGAAACGCCCATATAAAAGAAATCGTGTTTGTGGCACTGGCTCATAGGGTAAAATCCCATCATAAACATTGGGAAAAGTGTTAAAATTGGAGTTGCTGTGAATAAATACAATGAAGTTTGATGAAAGAAGACCATTGTCTGCTTTACAAAGCCATTTTGGAAGCCTCCTCTCCTGCCTCACTAAATCAGTGGGCTCGTCTTCATTTGCATACTGAAGTGTACCACTGTTGTCATGTTGAAACCTTGTAAGTCCAGTTTTGGAGATTTTCATGTTTTCATTTCAGTTGAAGGATTACATGGTTTTCTGTGGGTTGGGAGAATTCTACAGGCCTTGGTCTTATGAAACCCTTTTAAACCCTCATTGGATAAAGTCATAAATGCAAGGTGGTCAAGGTATTTACATATATATCCATACCACAGTTTCTCATATCATGTGTCAGAAACTAAAAGGGGTCACAGGTAGGCCAACACCATGAGAGAATACTGAAAAAATCTACACAATGTGAATATTTTTAGTCAACGGGGTTTTATCATCTGAGATTGTGCCGATATGGATGTACTGTATCCATTTTGCTATTTTCATGCCCGCCTCTAATCTCCATTCCTCGGTGAAGTGGCTGAAAAGCTCCAGCTGAATCACCTGTGTAAAGCCCCCGGAGGCTGCAGGGGAACGTCTTGTCACAACCTTATCCTTGTCCTTTTGCCTTTCTCTCCGTTCGGGTGCCTTTTGATTGCTAGAAATAGCATGCTTTCTTGTTCCCCTCAGATCCTGGCTGTCTGGCTGCTGGACTCGTGCAGCCTGATCCCCCCTGGCAGCCGCTGACAGCCCAGAAACAAGCGCTCCCCGCCCCTCCAGCGCCACACTGTTAGCATCAACAGTCTCCACCCTCCCTCCTCTCACACACTTTCTCCTGTCTGCTCTCCAGAGGCGCCAATTTAGAGGTGTCTGTCTAATTGAATAGACCACATATATATCTATATACTGTATGTCTGTGTGTGTTTTTTCCTCTCAAAAACCCCACTGAAAGCATCTTGAGACACTTGTTCATTAAAGTATGGCAGGTGAGAAAGCCTTTGCTTGCAGCGTGGGCAGTTTTGTCTGCCTTTTGATTAAGCCATGCTCTCTCCTCTCTCTTTTTCCCACTCTCTCTGCCTCGCTCCCACTATCTGTCCCTTCCTCCACTTCTTACTAAAGTGAATTTAGCCGAGCGATAGCCAGAGAATTTGTATTTTTCGTGCACTTGAGCTCTACCGCGCACGTCTCTGTGGCTTTTGTTTGTAAACGGACGGTGGAATTTCATTTCTAGGAGCATTGACAGCTTATTAAAGAGTACGGAAATCACAGTCTTCGCATAAGTGAGAATGTGCTTAATGTGCTGGGGATTGAGGTAAAAAAAAAAATGCAGTCTCAGCTATGCATGCCAATCATGACTAACCCATGAATAATACAGGAATTCTGACTCGTATGAATCACATTTCACATAATGATGCTCAGCATAATCTGCAAGGTCATTTTCAAAGTTCTGTTTGTCTGATTTAACTGCGGGAATGTCTCATTGTCTATTTCATATAACATTTCTGCAAGGCTATATATTGTAGGCTAAATATTAATGCCAATCAATGCTGTTCTTCACATGAAATCAGAAGCTCTCCGAGTCCCAAAGGTTCATATTCAATCAAGGTCAAGAAGCTATTGACATAACTGCCACTCACTCCTGAATGTAAAGATTTCTGTAACTTTTATTCTTATTCCCTTTTGAGTTTGAATACACCTTCACCTCAGCAGGTCAGGTGGCCCTCTGCATGGGTTCAAACAGCCTTAAGGTGAGAGTTTAAGTTTTGGTCATGGTTACATAAGGAAAACTTTCACTGAAGATTCACTCAAAGTAGAAAAGTCGGTTCACATGAGAAGTGAACTGAACCCAGGTCATTGGAGTTGAAATGAAGAGTAGACATCCATCCACCACCCTGAACTCCACAGCCTTAACTTTCCACTGTGCTATTTCACTGTCAGACTACCACCTGCTTCTCCTTCATATAATCCAATTCATGGTGGGAAAACACATTTCTCTCTCATTTCTCTTATGAATGCTCATTTAAAGCTGCAATAAGCGAAATGTTCTGACCACTAGAGGGCGACAGAAACCGCAACACATTTGTAAATAAGACACAGCAAAGCCACTGCACTATGGAGGCCTACGAAGGACATACATTGCAAAGCACCGTGCATAAGGCTAATAGCTAAGCTAACCGTAGGTATGGAGAAGCGTCGCACAATGACAAGTGAAGAGGTAGGTAGCAAGTTTACTAGTTTAAAAAGTTTACTCACTTCATTGATTCTGCCATTATGAGAGTTTTTTTTCAGGAATGGGAGGTGGATAGCACCGCTTTTAAACAGCGAGGGAGGAGACAAGCTAGTTTTAAAAAAATGAAAAGCTACTGAATGGAGCAGGAGGAACTTTGTTCCGGAACGGAATTTGACAACAAGCTTTAGAAAACAGGTGAAAACAGCATGTGTTGATAGTGGTTTATATCATTATGTCTCAATGAAATCTCCACATAGCACACATTAGTTTCAGGATTGGTTATAAGGTCTGATATCGCTTATTGCAGGTTTAAAAAAAAAAAAAAAAATCATGAGACCAAGACCAAAGACAAGGTACATTACAACACAGAGCCTCACATTCAGTGCAAAACTTGTCATCGTACACCACACACCAAAGCTATTGCTCACTCTCTAGATGTAATCTAACCATTCTAGTCACACATAACCTACATCCACCACCTACATATACACCAACATTTCCCCACAGAGGCTTCCCACCCACTTCCCCCACAGCAGGCGTCACATGGCGAGGTTGAGAGGAGTTACAGGCTGCAGCTGCTGGTGGAGAGATAAAGCCTCCAGTTACCTGTAATCCCACACCGGGTTCTCACACACAGCATTACGGTCGTAGCAACCCCTCCAACACCTGAGCAGGACCACAGCTGCATACCAAGCTGAGACAATACAGTATGTATCACAGCAACATACATAACATGCCAACACTATCATGCTAACTACCCAGTAACAGCAAATGTAAAAGCTTTCATGAACTGGCTGTAGGTTGAATCACTACTGAGTTACAGTTAGCAATAGAGAGCAGCAAAACAGAAATGTATTTATATGAAAATGTCACAGATTACTACTTTAATATACACACACACGCATGGGGGAGTTTTGTTTATTTCACCCACTGAGCTTATAATACCCAGTTTAGGGTAATAATTTGCATATGTTCTTATTCAGAAGTAAGACAGTGTTACACAAATTATACATGAGTGTTTGGTGCCAAATGAAAGCACAGGCTTGAAATGTGCGCTCACCACTTGTGAATAACACTCAGAAGATGAAGACTGGAAACATGTACATATACTGTATATGTATCACTATTGGTGCAATTCAGCCCATCACTCAGTTTCAATGCATACAGGGGGAAAAAAACATCCTCCATTAAGTAGATCACATGGTTTGGAGATCTATGTAAACGATGAAGGACGGCCACCATTCATAGCTGACATCACCAATAGAACACAAAGGAGCTTCAAGGTCAGTGGTTGGAAATTTACAAGTGGCGGGAAGTCATGAATAGCGTTTATGTGCTGCACTCAGTGGCATTATGGAGAATAGACATGACATAACATATGCCATTTGGTGGATGCTTTTATCCAAAACACAAGTACGTACATTCTAGCTTCTACTAGACAGGCCGATTAGGTAAATGTATTATGTCTTTATAGTACAATGTTGAATGTACATATGATTGAGGACACGACTTGCCTTGCAAGGTGTAAAATATGTGAGGAAAGGTTATTTTAATAACTTCATGCATCCCTCAGAGAAAGCTGCACATTGATGTTCATCTCCCTTCATGTTTTATTCTGTTTTTATCGAGCCTAGGTTGTTGACTGTAGCAAATTCAACTATAGAATCATCTACTTTTACACATTTGATTTCCTTTGGTATGACTTTAAACTCTGTGTGCTATCGTCTAGAGTATTGTAATGTATGTGAGTTGAGGTATGGAACGGGGAGAGAGAGAGAGAGAGAGAAAGTGAACAGCGAGTGGAGACTGTGTTGTCAAAGGATTCATTCATATTCATCTGTCTTTTCTCACATACTGTGGGTGCAGACCCAGTAGATCTCGGGGATCTTGGGGAAAAGTCGTAGTGACAATGGTGGCAACATCAACTTGCAAAGCGTGCTACCACGTGACATGTTCAATATGAGAAGTTGTGATAGTCTGCCGTCACACAAAACAATTACTGAAAAAGTGTGGGTGGATCCTGTTTATTCACTTGTGCGAAGCAAATAGTCTTGGACAGTTCTGACAGCTCTTGCCAGCATTTTACAGTAAGCAGATGCAAAAAAATGTAATGCCATGTTTGCAGTATCAGTGTCATCGTAGTTACATGAATGTAACTGGAGAATAAACATATATTTACCTGTCACATTTCATACAGTGTTTGCTCATATACTATGCATCAGACGTTTGCCGTTATGCTTTTGTGTATGCTTCTTTATGCTCACATGCACAATATAGGTGTTATGTGCACAGGTCATAGTCTGTGCTGTTGAATAACAAAGATACACTGAGGTTTTCGTTATTGTGCTGAAGCGTCAGCACTACTGGTTGGCTTGTAGCCTTGTAGCTATACTGTGGCAGTATCCGGGCAGGGAACAAAGCTTGGCTGCAGATTATGAAAGGCTCACAAAGGCAAACAGTAGTAAATTTCCCTCCAGGCCGAGGCTCACCTCAGATCACACGGCGGCAGAGAGAAATAGCCACAGTTCAACATCTATGAGACAGATGTCACCAACCTCGACCGTATTTATACTCTCAGTCAAGTCCCCCGCAAGCGATGTGCGGAGGCCTAAAAAGCCTATTGATTTTAAAATAACAATAACAGTCCGTCTCCACAGCCCTTTCAGTCACAGCATTACCTCGATATCCGTCCAATTTCAGGGATGACTGCAACTGAGTGAGTTTCGGTCTTTTAATCACTAACCTGTGTGGTTTGGTACGAGGCAATCATCACTGGTCATTTTCAACTATTTTCTCCCAAGGACACCAGTTGATGACCCTTCAGTTTGCGCCCACACACTGGACGCAGGTGTGTGTTGAGAATTAATTAGCACACACATTCAAACCTCTTTTTGATTGCCACCTCGAAGTTGGAAAAGTGGGTTGATTGATATTCGCTGGTGCGCCGGTCCCAGGAGAGATGGGAGTTTTCAGGTGCAATGTTCAATAACACGATTTCTCCGTTGCGTTGGTCAGGGATTTGTTCTGTCTTGCAGTGTGTGTTTTTTTTCTCCTCAAACACACCTGACAGCCTGTCTGAGGCTGAGCGAACGCAGCCGAGGTGTTCTTGGTGTGTGACGCAACAAGCGCTCACCACTGGTCTGAAGTTTCTTACCCGGCACTCGTTCACAAAGTGTGTGGCGGAATTAGGAGAGTGTCAAAATGTCACGCTTCTCAATCTGCCAGGAGGGTGCAGCGAGACGGTTGTGGGTGTTCTCCAGATGATGTAAGGAATGTGAAAAATCTATTTACTATACACAAATGTATTATCATGTGATGTTTGCCTTTTGCTTCTGAAATTATTTGCAGCCTCTAGGCGCCTTCCATAAATTAATCACGTAAAATAGCCTGGAATGGGAAATTGCACAGAAAAAAATAACAAGGTTTAACAAGTTATTTCATCCAGTCTTGAGTCTTAAAATCGTATTTTTCTTAAATGAAGCAGAAAAAAAAATGTGGTGAGAAAATGTCACTTGTTGCCAATGCAAATTAACTTCTTCTAACAGTTTTCTTGAAGTGTAATTTTCTTGTCTTTATTTATTTATTGTGCCTTGGTTCAAGATATGGACTCTTTCTGAAATTAGTGAATATGCATTGGAAACAAGTGATATTATCTCACCCTACTGGTAGAATTTTTCACTTGTTCTAAGGAAATAGGATTTTAAGACCGAATATGAGACTAAATGACTTGTTTTGCAGAATAAAAATCATTTGGTGTTAGTGTTCATTATTCTGCAGGTTCACTGCAACAGCAGGTTGTGAACTGGCATCGCTTCAATTATAGGAGTCATAACCCAAAAATAAATCACTGGTCACTGCTGTGTGTCCATTACCAATGTGAAAGAGCATATTAACTTTGCCTTTTGGAATCTGACTCATATGTCTTGCCTTAGATGACTAAATCATTGCTTCATTTCTCTAATAGCTGTAGGTGGGCGTTTCAAATTAGATTTCAGCTCTAAATGATTATTAGAACTTTCTCATGAGTCCCAGTGCGATTCCCTCCATGAAGGGATAGAGGTGGGGGAAAAAAGGCAGTTTATATTTGATGACTCAACCATAGAAGATAAGCTCAGTTATTCAGTGTTTCTTTATAACATGCAGTGGAAATGATGATGGTGATACTGGTTTCTCTTTCTTGGCAGAGACCGGCTTTAACTGTCAGCAGAGGGCTCCCATGATCTACCCATAATGGCCCTGACCTCTCATTGCATTCTGCTGCAATAACCGCAGTTAATGGTACCCACCATCAACATCCTTTCACAGCAATATTGAACAGGGCTTCCTTTTATTTTTTCCCTAACCGCTCTGCTTTTCTACCTCGAACAATAACGGAGATAGTGTTTATCACGGCCTCGCCTTGTCGTCAAACATCATCACCGTGTGTCTTTGTTTCCCGCAGCCCGGCGAGCCATTGATTTCTTCCCAGCAATCCTGGTGCTTAGACAGGACTAAATGATATCCATGGGTCTCCCACTTCACTGTGACCTCTGAGTGAAGGTGTTTCTTCTCCCCTCTGTTCAAAGCCTCTGTATTGTAGCTGTAGTATTGAGCGGATGACCTCATCAACTACACACTGGCCTCTACTGGGTGAAATAAGTTACTGCCTGAGGAAAACAAATAGAGAAAGGATGGGGAGGGGGGAGATAGGATCATTTCAAAACACTTTTGTGGATAAAAGATGTCAGCCACATTAGGGGTTCATTTAAGAATATCTTCCATGCTGAAGAGTGGTTTTTGGAATATGCAGCAAGCACCGAAATGGGGCAAGATGAGTTTCTCGCTATTCCTCATGAAGCCGAGTCTTTTCTTGTCTTTTCATCTCTCCAAAACACACTTTTTCGGCAGGCTTTGAATTACCTGCGCTCATCTCTGCCTAAATTGTTCAAATATGTTAGAAGTTGATCAAACAGAAAGGCTTTGGGAGTGCGCGGCCCGACAGAGCTTCCCCCTGTGGGCTGTTGGGGATCAGACATGAAAACGGGGAGAGAACAAAGGCTTGTCGGGACTGTTAAAGACACTTGGACCACGGCGGCCCATCAAAATTCATTCAGAGAAACAGGCATGAAATACCCTCCGACTGCAAGCTCTTCTCCAACATGTCAAAAACTCCCCCGTAGCGCCTTTCAGAAACTACGGTGTCAAAACAAGGAGATACTTACATGTGAGACATGAATCCTTCACTTCACTGCTCTCTTCGCCTTTCCTCTGCCTTCCATCAGTAAACAAAGTCTCGACTCTGATGTAAATTAGGATGATCACTTCCAAGTTAGTTGTTCAGACATGCATCGGTTCAGATACAAATATTGGCTCTTTTTAATCATTTGCTGATGCAGAGAAAGTTATTTGTGCTTGCGTATCTTCTTGATTAGACAATGATTGATTATTGTAATTCTTGGTGTATTCTTGCCTCAGCCAGGAGACAGAAGCTAGACTGTTTTTTTTTTTTTGTCTCAGTCTCTCACAAAAATCAATTTTCACAAACTTCACAGCAACTCTTCCATGTTCTGTAGTTGTATTAGTTCCTAGAATTTGCTTCTTTTTTGTTTTATGCCCATTTGCAATAGTTTTCTTTTGAGGCCTGCTAATTAATATTTCTTATATTATATATAAGAAATATTATATATATATTATATTATTATTATATATTATATATAATATTGCTTCAAACTTCTTTGTTGTTTTTGAACTTAACTTGATTCACGTTTTGTCAAATATATTTGTAAAAATCTCTAAAAAATATATATATATTATACACAGAATGTACAAAATATTAGTAACACTTACTCTTCATGAAGTGCACTGATGAGGTGAATCCAGGTAAAAGCTATTATCCATTATTGATTTCCCTTATTAAATCTGTACCAATCACAAAGGAGGAGATGTAGATAAAGAGCAGAGCAGATGAGTTGGAGAAGGATTTTGAAGCTTTGAGACAACTGATATGTGGATTGTGCAACTCAATATCAGGAAGAGGTCCTGAATATTATGTACATTCAGCGTATGTTGTTGTTTTAATTACTATTAATAATACATGTATCTACTTGCTCCACGCTGAATGTGAAAGCAAAACAGTCGTTTCTTGAAGAACTCTTAAAAGACACAGAAGGACTGCTATTTTTAACTTGTTTACTCCAGTTTGCAATGATAGTGTCACTCAGCTCCCAATGAATCAAACGTTGGTCGTGACAGGCCAGATGCACTATATCCCGGGTCCCAGTGACAGTCTTATTTCCAGCCATCGAGGACGCAGGGGGAAGGTTATTTATTGAGAGTGGTGGACAGAAGGAGATTGGACGTTCCTGATCTGTCAAGGACGTGACTTTTGGTCAAAGCAAATCCTTCACTTTTATTGCATTGTCTTTGGGGCCATTTGGCGTGAGGAGATGGAATTGGGAGGCTAACGTGGCGCGGCGCCTCCATCTAGCACTGTCCTCCAAGTTTCCTGGACACAGAGGGAAAGTCTGGTCCTGGTAACCTGCAGAGTCAGAGTTTGGCCTCGATTTTTTTTCGAGTGTGAACTGCTGATCTGAGGCTAACATTAGCTTAGGAGAGAGCAACTGGCATCGCCGGCACGCCGTCTGGGTGTCTGTCACAACTTTGAAGCTCGTAATGCCGAGCAAATAACCGAGCTTTAAAACATCCCAGATACCAGCTGGCTGCAAGTTAATTGAGCACCTGTTTTCACAACAAACCCTCAAAAAAAAAAATCCTGCCTTAACAGCAAACTTAATGAACTTGTGAACAAACTTTTAATATGTGATGTCCTTGATAAGAGAAAAACAACAACAACAAAAAAAAAAAACGATAATATTAATTGGCATGTAATTGGCATCCAGTTCCCAGAAGGTAACCAAGTCGTTTGTGTGTGTGCATGCCGGGTGGTGCATGTATGTGTGTATAGGCCTGCGTGTGTGTGTGTGTGTGAGAGAGAGAGAGAGGGACAGAGAGTTTTAAGTGGAGAGCAGTCACCCAGGAGGCACGTGCAGCACCGCAGAGATCCGCCGCCTGCGGTCCTCTGACGTCAGCTGGAGCGGCTGATGGGAATTCAATACACAGCAACCGCACCGCCTAATTTATTCCACAATAAAACCGGGCCCCCACGCTTGTTTTGTCTGCAGTCACGTTTAGGGTTTGGGCCGGTGCCACGGGGACGACGCACTTCACTGAACTTCAGCGCAGTCGCTCTTTAGCTGAAGAGGTTTCGGTAAACCTGCGGTAATCTCTCGGAAATCGTCTGCCTGTTTCCGCAAGTTCTGCTTATTTGTTTGGGTGCATCCTCCAACTGTTGCTAAAAACAAACACACTATGACAGAATATCCTCTCCACAGCTAAAATTAACTTGACATACAGTAGGGCCAGCTCATTTACGGTGTTATCTGCTGCGGGAGAAAATAGGATTTAGGAATAGGAATCCGACATTTCAGGGAGGCATGTGCTCTAAAGGGTGTTAACTTCACTATAAAGTTAGCCACTGTAGATGATAGTCAGGAGGAAAAAATTTTCAAATTGTTACTCCTATCAAAGTATACTCCTTTCTCAAGCCAAACTCATTTGGTCTTGCTGCCAAGGAGCACAATGTACTGTTCGCTAAAGTCCGCTGGACTGATCTGTCCTTTTCACAATCAGCATCTGCAGTAAGCTATTTCCATCCGGCTGGAATACACAGCACACGGCATCTTCCGTGCCCGCTGCTGTCATTGTCATCTCCGCGAAAAACTGCATTTGCTCCGGTTTATTTACCAAAACCATGAATGCAGATACTCTGTGCGGCGCAATTTACAAATAAATAGGGGGAGCCCATTTTGCTGCGCTGTGGGAACCAATCATTCCCCTGGGAAATGAAAACACACGACTCGCCGCCGCTGTGCGGACACCGGCACCCCCTCCGTCGAATCGCGGCCTTTCTGTGTCGGCTATGAATATGTTTTTTCCTCACGCTGTTTGTGCTCGTTCCAGCTGTGGGGGGATGGGGTTGATGTAGGCAGGGGGGGGGGTGGTGCGGGCACAGCATTGGCACCCGGGGCATTAACTATGCCCTTTCAACTTGCCACTGAGCATTAGGCCGGCCAGAGGAGAGATCCAAGGCTTATGTACGAACCGTACAGAGCGCGGTGGCACCTCTGCTTCCGCTGACCACCTCTGTCACTTTCACGCGTGTCAACACACACTGCAGCGTCAGTGCGCCAAACTGACACCGCATGGCAAGTGGAACGCAGACGCTCGCTTCTTCGGAGGTGGTCGCCCGGACGTCCGAAAACATCGGCGTCAAAGCTGCTGAGGCGGTTTCCCCCCCCCCGCCCCCGTTTCTTGGCGTGCAAATGTTTGAGGTTTGTGTGACAGTTCCTTCTGGGAGTCAGATGAGAAACTGGCGAGGACGGAAGGCGGAAAGGAGTGTGAAGAGCGGCTTGTCTCATGGGTGCAACGCCGCCTCTCCAACCAGACAACGCATGACAGCAAGCTGAAGACACACACACACACACACACACACACCGCACATACAAACAGCCGCATTCCATCTCGTGTTCTCGTCTTCCTCGCTCTCCCCGGAGACTGCGCTGTTCTGTTCTGTTCTGTTCTGTTCTGTTCTGTACTGTACTGTACCGCGGCACTCCTGTAGTGAACAGCATGTGAAATGTTGCTCTGCCAGCCCCGCTAACATCTCTAAACTCCAGCGGAGACAGAGGGCAAGGCCGCGGCCCTGGCCTGGTGTTTGTGGTCAGATGGAATGTGAACTCCGGGTGAGAAAAAAGGGGGCGAAGTTATAATGAGGCATCCCCCCTCTGCTGGTTGTTTGTTTAGACAGACCGGCTGTCTCACAGAACAAGCTGTGGATGGAATACTAATGGATATGACTAATGACTCTCTCTTGCTTCACTCTCTCTCTCTCTCTCTCTCTGTTTCTCCCGATTCCTTCCCACTCGACTCTCTCCTCTCACTCCTCCTTCTCCTTCTGCGTTCTGCATCCTTGAACGCTGCATGTGGACAAAACTTTCACATCTCAACTCTGGGGTTCAAAAGACATGAGTCAGTTACAGCCGAAGGGATTGCTGCGACATGCACACATGTGAGAGACGATACACTATTTAAAAAGGAGAGGAAGAAAGTTTACCCCCTTTAGGCATTGTTGAACGCGCCCCCACCCTCACTCTTAGAGCTCAGTGATCCTGGTTTCTAATCACCTATTGGTGGGTGGACACAAAACAAGCTCTGCCTCTGTCTGTCTTTGCAGCCACAGAGTGGGCCTATCTAATCCTCTCTCCATCCATCTTAGGTGTTTAAGTTTCCAAATCACACTTTCTCCAGGATGCGGTCGCCCCGAGGGAGGAGCAGGAAGACATCCCAGAGCCTCCGAAACTCTCCACTGGGCCAGATTAAAACCTGCTGAGATTTATCCAAGGATTAGACGCCCCCTTTGGCATTAGCGGGCTTTATAAACTGTTTAAAAATAATTTTGGCATTAAGTGTTGAAGATGTGGAAAGATCCGGCCTAATAGTATGAGCCTCGTGCAAGAAGGAAAAGGCAGAAGTGGTGAATATTTCATTGATAGACAGATTCACAGTATTTCTATAGCTAAATATATAATTTCATTAAGTCAGTTGAATAGACGAATGTTACTGCCATTGCACATACAATTATTTTCCATATCTGTGATCACTGCACTTGAAAACCTGGTTGAACATGGAGCTGAACCATACAAAGGCTTACAATCACACAATTCTGCCACCCCCCTTGCAGCATTACCATTAGCAATCCAATTAGCGGTGAGATTAGAATACCGACACTAAGTGGTAGGGAGAGAGCCACAACGATGCTCACGATCAATTTAACTTTCCATTCAACATCAGTGGCCACATCACAGCAAATCCCTGTGTTTTCAAGTTCTGATGGGGTAAAAAAAAAAAGACCTGCTACCACAGTTCCCCGAATGTCTGCTGTTTTCCTCTGTTTTCCCCCCTTCTTCTTTTATAACCTACACAGTTTATGCCCTGCAAGAATCTAATTTTCTCTCGAGAAATGGTTATAATATTTGTTAATAACTCTACCGGTTGGATCGAATTCACTCTGAGCTACAAAGCAGCCGAAGAGTGGCGATAAATAAAACGAGATTGCATTGATTGAGCCAATAGATTACAGCATTTACTGTAGGTGGAGCTTTGGCAGCGCCTTGGCTGTATGTTATTTTATATCGCCCCCTCTGGGTTTACCCCCCAGGCCATTTAGCAAGGTTCTGCATTGGCAAGAAAGTTTTCCGAACCATTAATTAAGCTGCTTGTGTTCCTGCCGCACCTGTTATCATAAAGAGAAGCGTTTGTGGAAGAATGCGGTTGAATACTCAAAGTGAGGCTAGGTGTAGATGTGCGCGGATGTCTCCTGTGCTCTCATATTAAAAAAGATAAACACAACGTCGATAGCGTTGCTCCAGCACTCACAGTGGAGCTTACTGATATGCAGATGTCTCTAATGTGCTCTCCTTCTCCTCTCAATGGTAAACACAACCAGGATCACCTGGCTCATCGTCTTCCCACTCTGCACTTTGTCAGTTCAATTCAATTGAATTCAAGGTGCTTTATTGGTATGAGAGTTCACAAACAATATTGCCAAAGCATGTAACAAGAGATTAATCATCAATTAAATTATTACAATAACAAAAAAATAATTCCATCCCCTCCAATGTATTCTTGTGTGCGTGTGTGCGTGTGTGTTGCTGTGCCTCCACTGTCTACTGACTATCATTGTTTCTGTGTTTGTCACTTGTGTTTCTGAGGAAACATAAACCAGCAAAATATCACCTTAGCCAATTAAAAAACAGAACTTTTCACATACATTCATATATTATTCTTCACATTTCTCATTCAACTGTGTGTCCCTCTTCCCTTAAAGTGTGACAGCAATCTACAAATTTAGCAGCTAATGCTGCACACTGAGTTTTCTCCCCACACAGGTAGGGCAATTTGAGAGGATCAGGCAGATGGTTGAACTCTGGGTTAATTCTACCTATCCTCTCAAAATAAGTCTCTCTCACATCTTTGTATCTGTCACAGTGTAACAGGAAGTGACTTTCTGTCTCTGTCTCTACCTGACAGTAGAATAAACACAACCTGTTCTCCCTGGGTTGCCAGGTCTACCTGTGGCAGCCTGTTTCTACAGCCAGTTTGTGAGCACAGAGCCTGGACCTCGTTAGGGATTTCCTCAGTTTGCTGTTGGTCACAGTGGTCAGATATTCTGCCACTGTGTACTCTCTGTCTAGGGTCAGATAGAGTTCTAATTTGCTTTGTATTTTTGTCTTTTCCTTCCAATAGGTGATATATTTTTCTTTCTGTATTGAAATTATTTGGTTGGTCCAGAGAGACTGAGGATTGTCCTGAATCCATGGTGTTTGTGTCCGGAAGGAACTCTTCTTGTCCTTGTTCGACTCTTGGCACTGAAGAGCTTTATACTGATAGGAGTGGGGGTCGCTGGATCAGAGATGTTTGTAAAATGTGATGGCTCCTTTCTGAATGTTGATGATGATGATCGGATACTGGCCGAGTTCTGCCCTGCATGCGTTACTGACTGTGTTCCTCTGGACTCCCAGGATGATTTTACACAGCTCTGCATGCAGGACTTCCAGTGGGTGTTTTTCCCATTTTGAGAAATCTTGATTGACTAGAGGACCTCACACTTCACTACCATATAGCATAATTGGATGTATTACAGAATTTAGAATTTTGAGCCAGGTCCTAATTGGGATGTCAATTGGAATTTTTCTTTTGATGGCGTAGAAAGCTCTTCTTGCTTTCTCTTTCAGTTCATTCACAGCCAAGTTAAAACCCTCTACACCCCATAGCACCCAAGAGTGCCCGTTCTATATTTCACTATAGCACCCAAGAGCGCCCGTTATTTTTAGATCATTTAAAATGTACCAAAAACTGAAAATCAAGTTATCAGCTTTGTTTTATATATACTTCAAGTTGTCATCGATGAACCGGAACCGGAAAATTTATCTGGTGACACTGACACGTTTGATTTCCCCCGGGTTTAGTCGTCCTCCACTGGTAAATCTAAAAATGGCTTCGCCGGCTAAGCGTTACACTTTTAAAACCTTCTGGAAGCTGTCAGATTGTGCTGTGAGACAGAACCTGACCCGCCGTGTGTAGTGGAAAGTTCCGAAGACACTGTGAGTTGAAGTATTTTGATCGAAATCGCTTGTTCTTGTTCGATAAAACAAGACACAAGATCACCTTCACTAAACAGCGGGACCTACCTGGCTCTCACCGCCGCAGACGGACGCTGTTTTCCGGGAGGCAGTGCGCCGAAGAGTCGGTAGGAGGACTGGCCGGGTTGTGGTGACTTTTATCCATATTTGTTTGTCAACTATTACTGTCTGATCTTATTACTGTGTGGGTTGAGGCGCTGGAGGTTTTGTATGGATTTTGAAAGCTTATCGTTAGCCAAGATAGGAAGGATCTGTTTTGTTGTCATACTGTGAAAGTAAGAAGACACCCTGAATCGCCTTGCCATGTATTTGGTACCAAATTAAACGGAAAGTTGTGGGTTTTTTTTAAATGGAAACATTTGTGATTGTCATTTTTTTTTTTTTTTTTTGAGATATAGCTGTTTGTTTGGAATAAGCAAGAAAATGTTGATTTAAGTGAGAATTCCCAGTGAACTGCAGCAACATTCTAGAATTCTACTGGGGTCTAGAGGGTTAAAACGTCCTGTGGAATTGATAATCAAACCTAAATAGTTAGTTAGTTAGTAAATAATTTTTTGTGTGTTCAATATCTGTATTTCCTAGTGTAAATCTGTGCTTCTGAGAACTGGAACGTCTTTGGAACGTCAGGATTTTGGTCTTTTTCAAATTTACAGTCAATGCTCATATTTCATTGACCCTGGAGAACCTGCAGCCAGTTGCACCAGCTGAACTTAAGTTCAAACATAGGCTAGTTTGAACGTAAAGTCTCACTAAGTCCGAGTTTACGCATTACTAAAATTTTAACGGTTGCACCAACTGAAATAGTAGACTTAGGTTACAACTTAAAACTTACACCTACCTCCTACTAGGTGTAAAGTCCTCTGTAAAATAACAGTTGGCACGGCGCATCAATTTGACAGACATTTTTAACTTGCTGGAGGAGCAGGAGGGACAAATCCAGGGCGGTTTATGTCGGCAACGCGTCCTCTGTGACGGATCACATCCTTTTGAACAGTATGATGATTTTGATTTATACTCGTGCTTTCGTTTTCCCCGAGCAGAGATACGCACCAGTATCAGAGCCTAAATTAGGCTACGTTTTATAGGCTTCCCCAGTGGTGCGTTCAGACTTGGGTGTTAGCCAGTATTATAGACACTTGGGGTGATTATTTGTATTCATCTATGCAGAATACGTACTTTATACAGCGATTTCATTAAGTTTCACGTGTCTGTCATGCATATTTCAATAATCCGAACATTTCAGTCTCCCAGATGATGTAACAAGCTACATTCCCGATGTGAATATTGCTCCACTTCACTTGCTAAGGAGAGATGCTCCAGACATTCAGGTGGTATGGAGAGCGACAACACTGCGGGGGACAGGGGGAACCACTGACATATCTTGGACATGAGTTTAGATCACTGAACTGACAAATAACAAATCTACAACTTTCTTTAGCCATCAATAACGGTTACTGAGGGGGAAATGCCTAACTTTGCTCCGTTGAAAATAACGGTTAAACCGCTTGATGTCACTTGTTGTCTATATTAATTCTAGCCTAGTTGTAGGCTACTATCTAGGCTAGACTGGTATACGAGGCAAACTAACTTGAATCCTTACAGCCTACGTTGATAACGTACCTATTTGTTGATGTGTTTGTAGAGGTTTGCAAATTTCCAAGGTTTCTAATCTTTTTCTGTTGCTATCGCGTAGCCATGGTTAGATGATAGTCATTGATTTTAGCACTAGGTGCGGCCCAAAGAGGTTCTATCAAGGAGGTTCTATAGTAACATGTTCTATATTAACGGTGCGGCAGGGGAAAACGTCACTGTCTGCGACAATGTTTTGGTTAGTGGTCCGTTTACGCTCTACTAGTTAAGATGTACCTTAAGTCTCATGGTGCAACTAAACAAAGACACAACTTTAGTGTCAAACTAACTAGTTTCAACGTAACAATTAGTGTAGACTTTACACCCTAACTTACGATAGAGCTTACGGTCAGCTGGTGCAACTGGCTGCTGGAGTCCAGGCTCTGCTGTAAACCCTCTTTGGAGGGAGAAAGAAGAATGAGGTCATCTGCATACATCAGATATTTGACCTCTGACCCCAGGGGCTGAGGACTTTTGTAGTTGCTCTGCTAGTTCATTTATATAATGTTAAAAAGCGTTGGGCTCAAACTGCAGCCCTGTCTCAGTCCATGCCACTGTTTGAAATAGTTGGTTCTGTTACTTCCAATTTTAATTGCATATTTGTTATTCATGTACATTGTTTTAATTAAATCATTTATCTTACCTCCTATGCCAATTGTCAATAATTTGTAGAAAAGCCCCTCGTGCCAAATAGAGTCAAAGGCCTTCTTGAAATCTATAAAGCATGAATACATTTTGCTTTTGTTTTGGTGTACATGAGTGTTGATCAGAGTGGCAAGGGTGAAAATATGGTCAGTTGTGCGATGTTTGGGCATGAATCCAGTTTGGCTTTTATGAAGAACATTGTGTTCTGTGAGGAATTTCACAATTTCCTATAACACTATTGACACACAGCCCTCTGTAATTTTGAGGGTCAAATTTGTCTCCACTTTTGAATATAGGTGTAATCAATCCAATGTTCCAGTTCTCAGGGAAATATTAGAATAAAATTGAATAATTTGAGAATAGCCAATTAGAATTTTTCTGTGCTGTGCTTTAGCATTTCATTTAATATGCCATCGGGGCCACATGCTTTTTTGGTTTTCAGGTCCTTCAATTTTGTTTTCAATTCATCTATAGTAATGTGGAAATGTAACGGGCTTTGGTTATCTTTGATGATCAATTCCATTTGCTCTAATTTTTTCACAATTTGTGTGGTGTCTGAGTCATCACTTGGTGGTGTTGGTCCGAATAAGGTCTGGAAGTGTTTACTCCATACTTCTCCATCTTGAATAACCAGCTCCTCAGGCTCTGACTTACAGAGAGACTTCCACTGTTCCCTTGAGTTTGATTCTATGCTTTCTTCAATTATACTGAGTTTATCTTTTTGTTTCTAATTGTACTTTTGTATTGTTTTAGTGTCTCACAGTACTGAAGGCGTATCTTTTCATGTCTCTCTGTGTTTCTCGCACTCTCTCTCTGGTGACACAGTGCGTGAGAGAGGCAGGATCATCCCTCAGTTCATTAGAGGGATACAAACAGTACCCTCTCCCCTGTGGCTTGCTAACTGCAGCTAGTACACAGAAACTGGGGTGAGGGGGGGTAAAGGGGCACCCCGGGGACCCATATTCCCTGTCTGACTTTTTCTAAACATGCGCAACTCTGGACTCTCTGTCCAAAAACCCTGTGCGTTGTACACTGGAGGAAATATTGGAGCTGTTTGTGTGATAACCGCATACTGATGTGCCACAGGCCGATACGGATATGAAATAGAATCAAATGGACCCAATTAAATTAAACAGTCCTTTAGTCTTAGGTCACGCTGTATGTTTACTTCTTCAATATACCTTAGATCCTGCCCTTTGACCTTTGCCCTCTCTATCTACAGTCACCCACTGACAGGCCTGGGGACAGCGTGTGGGGTAAACAGCCTGGTGTGAGTGTGTGTGATCGAGTGGGAGACTAATGAGCTGATTGATTGCGGTGGAAAGCCTCGGGTTATCATTAGTTCTCTGATCAAACACCACCATCGAGCAAATAGGAGGGCAGCGAGGTACAAGCCTGGCCCTAGACTTTAATGTCACAATTAGGGGTTTATTTTTCCACTGGAAAACTACCTCCGTTCAAATCTAGGGGAGGAGATGAAGACGTTTTTTTTGTGTGTGTGCAAAGTTGGTGGAAGTTTGATTCCAATCAAAGAGCGATTGAGAGTATCACGGATGTACTTTCTCAGAGGCAACATGCTCACAAACCCCAGCCCATCTATTCCAGTCCCACCACAAAAGGCATTAGCAGCACCGTCAATGGGCTCCTTCACACAATGGGGACCAACCACACACAAGAGGAACATTCTCTCATCGCCGGCTTAGAGCTTTTCCAGACAGCCTTGATTGTCTGGTCTTGTCTGTAACGAGAGAGCCGCTTGCTTGACGTCTCTATGAGAACCCTCGCATTTCCACACATGACTGTTAACCCAACAGCCCCGGGAGCCGGCCCTCTCGCAGCGGCTCCTCATCACCGCAGCCTCTGAGTGGGCTGAATAAAACATAGAGCGGGCTCTCGGTGTCGAGCCTTCGCCTCTCTCAGGCTGTGATTGTGAGCGGGCGCCGAACCTGCTGAAGGACTGGGAGTTAAGGGTTGCATAATCAACTTTCCTGTTCTACGTTACTGCAAGTTCTCCAATATGACGGCTAAAACTGGAAGCAGTGGAAGAACATTCTTTGACAGGCCTCTCTCCTCCTGGCATCCCTCCCCTACTCTTTTCTTCCATCCCACTCTTTATCCTCTCCTCCCTTTCTTCGGAGGCCCTCTGGACCCCATCAAGGCTCACTCTGTTCATCCCACATGTGAGGGGTCAATGCGTACCCCACAAGAATAAACCAGCCACTCAATGTGAGGATCTTTGTGTATGTCCTCATCCCCCTACCCTCTCTCCCTCTCTCCCCTCTCTCTCTCTCCCCCCCTCTCTCTCTCACTCACTTGTGCCCTATAGACCAGAATTGGCTCCATTCAGAGTGCTTCCCTCCCCCCTGGAGCGGTCTTCTCAGGACCCTCATAGTGCAATTCTATGCCTTATTGCTCGGGCTCCTCCGCGGAGAGGAGTCTCGTGAAAGCATTTGCGAGGACACAGAGGGAAATGCACTGGCTTTGTGCGTCGTCTTGACATATAGGCGAGATCACGTGGTGAAGTGTGTGGGGCAAGTGTTTAACAAGAGAAAAGGGCAGAATGTGTAAAATGTCTGCTAAAGGAAGCCAAATGGCCATCTTGGAAGGAAAATGCCAGGAGCTGTTTAGAAACAGAGCAGTTTTATGAGTTGGGCCCTGCTGGCTGTCCTCCAGCTTAATCCACATTGTGCTCTGACTTCCTACGGACCAAAGCTGGTTTCTCAAGCTCATCTCCACCTCATGTTTAATCTCCCCAGCGCTTTCATTAGGAACACACCATGTGTTGATTCTAAAGAAATGAAGCGGACACCTAATTTCGAGCGAGAATGAGCTCGAGGAAGCTTTTGTCCACAGCAGGAATGTCCATAGCACAGAGAGGAACACTGTTTGGTCTGACTTGGGTTGCTATACCAGGGCTGAAGATAGCCATGGCAACGCAAGCATAAGGTCTGCTGGACCACATAGCGCTGATACAATACGGCTTCTCGGGGTTTGTCATTCCAGTCAGGCCTGACCCAAATTACGACATCCTGGGAAAAAACTGGCCCACTTTGACCAGCTACACATACACATCAACACAGAAATACTTAATCAGGCTCGCATACGTTTGGCTGATAGCGATAATAAAAGAAACATATGGATGTTTGAAGTCTAATTGCTGAAGAAACGGCCCTGTTAATGTTTTAGCACAACAGTCTACAGCCTATGGGTAGTGGATTATTGGAGCTTTACAATTGTTTACCCACGGCACACAGAAAACACAGCGTAAATATGAGCACAAGCCAGCTTTCCATCTGTGTTTATATTTTTTCAGCATTTCAAGCTTAATATTCTTTTATGTTTTCCTATGTTTATTAGGCTATCTCATATCGACAGCCTCCGGGAGAAATTCTGTTTAAAATTGGATAACCAACAAAGAAGAGGCGATTACGGCCAGTGTCTACAGAAGCCTTTCAGATTTACTATTTCATATTTCACTGAAACGGGAAACATCATAATAAAACAAATGCACAACAGTATTTTGATCACTAATAGTCCTTAAGGGGAACTTTAACTGAGTTTCTTGAGCAATTTTACTCCGTCTTTTTTTTTTTTATTGTGAGATTTAAAAACAATGGGAACACAAAGGGGCTTGCCAACTCAGAAACAGTTCAAGAAATCACATTAACACCCCCCCCACACACACACCACACACACTACACACAATACACACCAAAAGATTGCCTTCATACCATCTGTTACACCGAGTCTATCTGCCCAGAATACAGTTTGACTCAGACTTCACTCTTTTACAGGCTCCAAAACTTTTCGGTCCCTGTCCGCTTGCCTCGGTGCTGAAACCACCACTCCACCCTCGCCGTTACATCACCCTTTACCCCCCAAAAACCACACACTACTATGTGTGTACCCAGAAAAACATCCACTTACTTTACACTGGAGGTCTGGTAGTTGTATATCAGCGCTGAAAGTAGTTTCTCTAGTCTCTTTTCATCTGCACCTCTGCCCTGTTGCCCTGCCTCTCCAACACTATTTCTCTTTGTGTGTGTGTGTGTGTGTGTGTGTGTCTCTCTCTCTCTCTCTCTCTCTCTCTCTCCCTTCACTTGTCCCAGCACAGGGCTGAGCATACGATAGCTGTGTAGTGTTTTTTCTTTCTTTTTTTTTTGTTGCATGGGGTGGGGTGGGTTGGGGGGTGGGGGGCGTGTTGAATGCTTGGTTTCCTGACTCGTGATCAGGAGCTCATTACCCCAAGGTCACTCCAGGGACGGCCCGCCTGGCACTCACCGGAGACAACGAGAAGGAGGAGATGTGAGATGAGAGAGAGAGAGAAGAGAGGGGAGGAGAGGAGAGGAGAGGAGAGGAGAGGAGAGAGAGAGCACTTAAGAGCCAAAGTGCTTGGGAGATCCATAGGGACAAAGAGCTAAGAGAGAGAGAGAGACAAAGACAGAAACAGATACAGCTACAAATAAAAAGAGAGAGCAGACAGACAATGTGAGTGGCTGATCCGAATGCCAACAGAGAGTCGGATAGACAGAAGGACGGACAAATAAATGCTGCTGTAGGAGACTTGGATTAGCCCACAGAGTGAGCAAGCTGGGAGCAGCAGCCCAGTCAAAAGACAGAGAGTTAAATAAAATATCATGTTGATCCATGGAAAAGTGAGTCCAACTATGGCAATCAATACGCTATTGACAAATACTGGTTGGCTCAGTCTTTGTTATGAAAGTTTTTATACAGGCCAGCACTGTAAACCACATTTACTGTATGAACAGCATCTCTGCATAGAGCATTTACAGTATACAAGGTGTCTCCAAGTTTCATCAAGACTTAGCTGGATCTAAGACTTTTTAAGACCATTTTAAGTGAAATGTAAGACCAGTTTTGCCACTGAAGTGCACATGATAATGAAAAATAAAGTAATCCTATCAGAATATAGGTTTGAGTGACTGGGTTAATTTATCACCAGCACCAGTCAGAAACTGCAACATTTTTAAGACCTCCACAATTACATTTAAGGCTGTATTTAAGAGTAGTCAAGGACTTTTCAGGCATTGAAGTTAAATAATCAAATTCAAGGTATTATAAGACTTTTTTCATGAGCTACAGACACCCTATCTCAATGTCGTTCTGTATCTCTCTCTCTCACTCAGTTCTCTTGTTAGATCAATGCCAGTTCTCATTTGCGGCGAGGTATCCTCTTAGAGGCAGTGTGGTAATAAGTTGTTGGTATAATCAGGGTGTTTGGAGCGGCAGATGGCTGTAGATGACCTTATAGCACAGCTCCAGGTCCTCTGCCGCAGCTGGACAAGACCGGATTGACAGATTACACCACACACAATCAATAGCCCGCACCATTAGTACTGTCCACAAACCCCGTGTACAATACCGATGTCAGGCTGCCTCTGTAAACTCTCTCCACTCCACACACAGAGAAATGGCCTTATGTTTCATCTCATAAGCCTGTCTTCCCTGGCTTGGTTTATTGAGTGAGTCTCTGGCACTGATTCATTCTACAAAGGGAAAGGGCTTCATAGTGCCAAGTAGTGGCTCTTTGGCTTATAATTATCAGGAACATCCTTTTAGTGCTAGAGCCTATTGTTAAGGTGCTATTCAGACCCATTCAAAATGGGATTATAATGCACTATTTCAGAACTTTAATGGTAATTGATAGGCTGGAACACATTCAAGAGCTATTAGACAGTGTGGTGGAGACTCAGCATTATGAATTCAAGTAGAGTACAAAAAAGAAAAGCAGTCATCAGTGACCAGCTTGGTGCTAACGACTGATGCTTATACCCATTCTCCACCATACTGTGCAGCTTCTTTCAGTCTGATCTGAAAGAGGGTACCAGAGGGGTGGAGGGGAGCTAATGTTACCGAGTTTCGAGAAGCCTCCAGTCAATCGCACATATTAAAACCTGAAGTCCAAACAGGGAGAAGGGGCATGCACCCTCAACACCCTCTGCCTAGCAACCGAAAGCTGTTTTGAAAGACATCAAAGAGGCGCTAGGTGGGGAAAAATGTGGAAGTCGGCTAGCAATTACACCTCATATTCTGCCCAGACAGACAGCAGGATAACGTATTAGTATGGTGCTTTAAGACATCAACTTTGCGTCTCTGTTGTCAGTGTGTTTGTCATGTCTACACAAGCATATTTGCCTGTTGCTGTTGAGCGCTGACTGCAAAACATGCAGAATTAATCATGTGAGACAGCAAGCAAGGCTAGCAATGCTATCATTCTCTTCTAATCAGAAATGACAAACTACATATCTTGCAGTCAGTATTCAGCAGTGACGGCAAAGCAGCCTCGTGTTGACACTCCAAAGACACTGACAGAGCAACAAAATTTAAGAAATCAATGCATGGTTTAGATGCTCAGATGCAATGGTGTAAAAGCACAATATGTTTACCTGGCTTCTATGATCAGGGTGTGAAAGTGTGCCTGGCTTCCACTTTTACCCCCACCAAGAGATTTAGTGTTCATTCATGCGACCCAAACCTTTAGTAGTAGTAGTAGTAGTAGTAATAGCTGTGCATGTGACAGAGCCATTGCTGCAGTTCTGTTCAGCATCATGTTGCAGTGTCTGGGGTTTCACCTCCATGGACAGCATCACCCCTTGCGCTGGTCAATCATTAGTATGACTCATGCTCCCCAGTGATGGCGATACGCCATTCCACCGCTGCCTCCTCATATTCCCCTCATTAATAATACACTTCATCCATTTGCTCGCCCCCCCAGCCCTCCTCTAAGTGTGTGATATGCTTTAGCATGATCCACAAGGAGCTTCTCCAATGATACCATTTCCCTCACTTGATTAAATGAGATATGGCAAACAATGAAAAAATGATGAAAAAAGGCCATTGCTGTCTGAAAGTTAATTTTCTGTTGTGTTGAAAGCACAAAGGGGAGCTCCAGAAAACAATTTACACCGATATAAAGCAGCTGGAGTGGAAAAAATGTTCTTTATATTGAGTCCTCGTTATTTTTCATTAGTTTAAACCGGCTGCTGTCATCGTGAGCCTGCACAGAGCGTGGGATGATGTTGCTGTTCAGCCCCACTAACCCCATTCCTCGTGTATTTGGCCATCGGCAGGCCCTTAAGAGGATGGCAGTGACTGGGCCCCGTCTGCACCGGGAGTCTGATGAAACCAAACGAAATCAGCCTGTCGAAGTCAGTGGCATTTGTTACCGCGGCTCCACCACTCCATCCTTCCCTGACACAAGCACCACAAAGAAGCTGCTAAGATGAGAGCGACATGGAAACAGCAGAGCAGCCATTTTTCCCCCAACACCTTTTTTTTTAAGTATTCAATTTGTGCTGCACGTCTGGGATGGAATGGAGATTGAACTTATGGCTGAGTGAGAAGGAGGGAGAGAGGAGGGAGATAGAAAATAAGTGTCTCAGGGTTAGTCGACTGCTCCAATACATAAGATCATCTCAAATCACTCAAAAACATTTTGGATATAAGATAATAACAGACAGCAAAGGAGTGTCTTCCTCAGTCAAGGGCAGTTTTGAAGCAAGAGAGATGTACTTTCTTCAATGTTATACATGCATTACATTACCTTGGCAGACTGACAGTCAAATCACCACACACACACACACACACACACATGCATTGAGTATCTGTGGGGCCACGGCCGACATTCAAATCTGTCTACACCTACAGTATGTAATGAAACAGCTCAGTAACAGTCCCCTCTGATCCTGATCATTTATCACTGGACCTGCTCAGTACAGGTGACAGCCACTTTCTTAACTTCATATTTTCTTTGCGGGCTCATGTCACTCTATACACACACCGCCTCGCTCCCCAGGCCGGCAAGTGGAGAATCCCCCCACCGCAAAAACAAACACGTCAGTAAAAGTCCATGATCCAATCCTTTTGAAAGCAGAACCTATCTCCTGATGTTTATGGATCTCATCTATTCAGCGTGAAGTAATGAACGGAATCCCATTATGCCGATTTAATTTCACAAGAAGCTCGGTTTCATTAATAAAGCATGAGCTCTCGGTTGAATATTAATATTAATATTTATACGTCTGTGCCCTAGCTAATAAAAGTAAAGAGATTTTCGCTCGCCCAAGATCATCCTTAGCGTTCCCCGAGGAGAGAGGATGTGTTTTTTTTCTAATGGAACAGTTGTTCAGTGGCTAGCAACTTTAGGCAATACTTTTTATTTTTTCATTTTTATTGTAGATAAAGCAATATCACGACCAAAGGCTTACCTCTGATGCTACCATCTCCGCAGCTGCATTTGTTATTCTGGTCTTAATACAACGTTTAATCCCCATTTAAAATCCATTTGATAGCGATTACTCATCATGCACTTTTCACATCCGCAGAGCAAAGGTGAAAATGTATCGATTAAGGAAACAATCAGACTGAAAATGAATGAATGTTGAACTATTGGACTGCTGCATTTGTATGATAATGCAGCTCTAGCAGGTATTTGAATCTGGGCGCCCCACATTTGGAAATCAAATGCCTGCCAGTGAGCCCAAGGGATAAAAAACAAAAAAGTTTTAGAGTGGGGAAGCGTACTGCCAGTCGACCAAATGGAAATCCAATACAGCACAATGTAGATTCTGCTGTGTGCGAAGCCTCAGAACTTTCTCAGCTGAATTTCAATGTGATTCGAACCAAGGCTGTCACCTCATGTAAAACCAATGCACCCCCCCACTCCCCCATTCCCCTCCTACTGAACTGATTCCTGACTCCATATGGGCAGGGCAAACCTGACAGCTCCTGATGTTCCAACCTACAATCTCTCATCTCTCCAACATGTCAGAGAGAGGGAGAGGGAGAGGGAGAGAGAGAAGGGGGGGTGGGGGGAGGAGCGTCTGTTTCCAGCCCCTGCATTTTGGATGGAGAGGAACTTCATTTACGACTGACAATTAATCTGCGGGAGCCGAACACCCCGGCGTGGCCGTCAGAGCGTGACAGCGTTGGCGCAAAAAAAAACAACATCCCAACTCTCGTCCCGATTCGTCTCCCAGCCGACAGTCTGGCCCCGGTCGCACCCGTCGTTTATCCGCCTCCATATGCCCCCCCCACACCCCCCACCCCCAACCCCCCACCCCGAAAACTCATTAATCTCTAATGGCATAGTTCTGTGTTGCCAGTATGGCCTGTGTATGTTCTCATTAATGGCTTTTCAATCTTATGCGATACAGCAGAAGCATGTCTTGAAGCAGCAAGCGTATGTGATTCTTCTTGTAGTTATTTGATATCGGCGGTAGCAGATAATCAAGGTGGAGATCTGGTGTAGGAGGGATGATGACTGAAAAGGAGTGTGTGTGTGTGTGTGTGTGTGTGTGTGAGAGAGAGAGGGAGAGAGTCTAGTAAACCCAACCCATATGGTACTTCAACAAACACTAAAAATTATTAGACACCCAGGTCTGGTGTCTGTCTGTGTGTGTATGTGTGTGTGTGTGTGTGTGTGTGTGCTACAAGGGAAATAGAGATGGAGAGAGTGAGGGAACTACACATCAAGTTTAGGGGGGGCGAGGGATTCTTCAGCGCAGTATTGGGTCAGTGTTGATCAAATAAATCCCCCCGGGTGGAACCAAGAACAACCTTCAACTCTTGACGTGTTCCAGTGATGCTTGCGCTCCTGCAGACTCACTTTCTCAACTTCATAAGAGCGCATCACTGTTCCAACCGCAGCGGCTGAATTAATGGCTTTGGAACCTCCACATGTGGTGATCAAAATGCCAAAAAGGATGGTCCGGTAGTCTATCTGCCTGAAAAACATATTAAATATTTAAAACAAGAGGCACAGTCCCGCTTTGTTCTTCGCCTTTGTCGGCATTATGGATTCTCACTTTCCCCTTTGGCTATTTGCTCTGTGGTGAAATAAACATAGTTTTCCATATTTTAACTCCAACAAACACCGCGCATCCACGCCTTCCTGCTTCCGAGCAGAAAATAGATTTCTCTAGTGTTCAAAGTTCTCAAAGACAAGTCAAAACAATTCAATTTCTCCAAAAGAAGTGTACTCTTTACTGCATCGTACAGGCCCAAGCAATACAGCCAATTAGTGAGGGGATTGCTATGGAAGAAGCACAGAGGAACGTGAGAGCCAGCAGGAGGGCTGAAGACTCAAACAACTGACATGTCATCTGCCCGCTTCTGTAAAACGAACCTCATGTCAGCATCAAAAAAACACAGAGTTCTGTATTTCAGCCTGGAGTGTTCCGGTGTTCCTGGCACTCACCTTTAACAATAGGATTAGTAGCAAAAAAAAAAAAAAAGGAGGGAGGGAAAAGAGGATAAAAACTGACTGGGATCAGTGCTATCGCTGATGGAGCCTGAAGCCCTGAGGGAGCACTCCTCCTCTGCGTCTTTCTGTTTGATTTGTTCTCTGTCATCTAGTCTGCAGCCAGTGGGCTGAGGGCTGTTTGCTTGGCACTGCGCCGCCCTTTTATCTGTCAATTGAGAGAGAGAGAGAGAGAGAACGAGGGGGAAATGGTACCGCGACCGAACGCTGAACCCGCCTCCTCTTCCTCTTCCTCCTCAAAGGGAAGGCTCCGGGAAAGGGGAAAGAGGAAAGCGGCGGTGACCCCGAAGACTTCGGGAAGTTCAGTCGCTACAGTGGCGTCCTCCGACCGCAGCCTTATGCATCGACGCACTTTAGAAAGATGGCCTATCCGCCAGTACTTAAGTGAATTTAGATAGACATCGATATCCTCATAATAAAACACCTCTGTCTCACTCCAGCTGATCACTGGCTGTCAGTGTCTGGAAGGGCCTGCAGTCCCAATCGATTAGAAAATAAATTACCGCCGGCTGCCCGGAGCCCTCGCCACAGGGCTGAGCGAGGTTGAGCCTCAGCTGCAGTTCCGCCACAGTCAAAAATGATTGAGCAATACTTGCAATAATGAAGCAGGCGTACAAAATCTGGGCGCCGGAGAGCGTATGCAAAAGCGATGGATTTGTCTCGATTTTTTTCGACTCTCTCTTATGGGGATTTAGTGAGACAGCTAAGTGTTTGTGATTGGCACCGGGGGCCCGCGGCCTCATTTCTCCAGTCGCGGGCTCCTCTCCGAGTCGGCCGAGCGTGTAAACACACATCAGCTTAGCGGGCGCCCGGTCCTGCCCTTTGCAGGTGCTCGCTGTCAATCCGGGGAGGTGGTAAAGTAAATAAAAGTCCATCGCTCTGACAACACAAGCAGCTCGGACCATCTGGAGGGCGGATGTTATCACAGCCACTCGCACTGCAGCGCTCGCTCTCATCAGATGAAGCACATTAGTGGAATAAACGGCGAGGAAATGAAGCGAGCTGTCAAATCTTTTAATTAATCTTGAGCGTTTGCTCGATCGCCTACCTGCAGTGTCAGGCTTGCTGAGTCCACACAATTCGATTCCCTTGAGTCGGGCAACTTTAATCAATCTACTGTCTTTTCCAGATTGAGCGCGAGTGGCTTGTTTGTAAATGAGAGGCGTATTTAAGAACATATGACACTTGATGATGGGGAATCTAGGGAAGAACTGAGAGGAGAGTTAGAGCAGCTTGAAAGAAACATGAATGGCCTGGTGAAATTATAGACAAGGAAAAGTAGAGTCTGTTTAAATAGGGACTTAACTTTGATCACAATATTCTGAGCTCATTTTGATTAACATCCATTTTTAATGAAACCATATGCAGCCGCCTCAGTGGGAATGTGCTTCTGCAGTGAGCAATTTGCTACGGATGGAAATGGACATTCTGAGAGAGATAAAGTGTAAAGACTAGACTCTTAATTTATAGTGTATATTCTACACATTTCTATATTGTTATTTTATCCAAAAATAAGTCATCCTCTGAGTTAATTCCAGTACTGTGCACATACCTAACTAAAGAGTCCGTGCAATAAACCGCATTGCAGTGAGCCACGTTTAATGCCTGCTGATGAGTTTTCATCCATTATCAGGCAATACCATGCTGTATCCTCATCAGCAAGCAGCGGCGTCGTTAGGCCTGGGCGTCCGAGGCTACAGCCCTGAATGTTTTATGAATAGCCCCGGATCAAAAAAAAAAAAGTTTTTTGTTTTTTTTTACAAAAATAAGAATAATTTAAAAAAAATTGCCCCGGATCTATTCATCTGTCATTCCGATCATGCATTAAAGCCCTCGAAAATAATATGATATCGTTGATCAAAAACGCAAGTACGTTTTGGGTCCTCTGTGTGTCATTCAAGCAGCAGATCTACTTCACACTATTTGCACGCGTGCATTTTGTGTGAGCACGAGAGAGAGAAAGAGAGAGAGAGAGAGAGCACACCGGTTACAGGGCTTGTCATTGTTGGCATCTGGCGGTAGCTAGCTAGCTAATTCACTAAGGCAAGACTTGAAGGCTATGCTACGGATATAAGAAGCTTTTTCAAAAAGAAAAAGGCGAGGCTAGAGGAGGTGGAGGAAGATTTATCTCCTGTTGCTGTAGCAGCAGATGAGCTCAGGTTGGTGAAGAGGGCTCTTTAGCTAGCTAGCTAGTCTAGCTCAGTGGTTATCAAACGGTTTTTTTCACAAGGCACACGTTTACATATAATTATAGCTATGTAAATCATCATAAATAAGACCTGGCCAGCTCCCAAAGCACGCCAGTGTGCGACGGCACACAGTTTAAGAACCACTGGTCTAGCTAGCCTGCACTCACTGTGATATTGATGTGGAACATGGGCTAAGCATAGAAAGAAAGTGGGATGACCTTACTTTGCCTTTGTAGAATCCAATTAATAAGTCTTCAAGCCATAATTTGTTTCCCCTGAAGCATATGTATGAAGCATATATGAAGAGAACAGGAGGAGAGAGCAGAGGAGATGAGGAGTGCGACAGACAGATGAGACACCAAAGCTACTGGAGAGGTGAAGAAGAGGAGAGTATCAGATAGACAAGACACAGAGTTAACACAGCACAGTTCAAATTTGTCACAGTTCAAAAGGAGCCCTTGTCACACAATAGAAGCAGAAGCTATGAGACCAGGGTTGGTCAATTTTCAAAATTAAACAAAGCATTGGCAACATACAATCTAGCATATGACTGCTTCATCAACGTCAAGGCTCTTATTTTTTTCTTAGGGTTTTACTCCTGCTGCTGAAAATAAAAATAATAACGAAGTTGAATGAGAACTCAGATTGCACTCATTTTGTTTATTCTGATTTCATGTTGTGAAAGCCAGCCTACGCACCTGACCGGAACCTTTTGGTAGAGCAGTGTCTCACATCTTATATTCATTTTGCTCTGAAATAACTTGAAAATGGTGCAATTATCAGGTGAAAATCTAAAGATTTCTGGACTGGGCTAAGCCCCCAATGTTTTAAGATCCTAACAATGCCTCTGTCAGCAAGCATTGAACGTTGGAGCATTGCAATGCGGTCTGCTGCATGGTCTCCCTTTTTGTAATTAGATGAGTGGGTATATGTAAGTAGGACTACAAAACCAGCATATTGTATGGGCTCTGAAGCTCTCCTAAGACTCGGAATATTGAATATTGTAAGATAAGTCTTTAGATTAATACTGGCTTGGGTCAGGCGTATTTAAATATTGAATCATAGTATTATAAACGGAGCATTTTGAGCTGTGGCATTTGCATTCACAACTTACATTTTGCAGAATTCAGTCGCCCAAACAGCTGTGTGGATGCGTGTTTTCATTTGTGTTTTATGTGGGTCAATGTGAGCCAACCAGACACAGCAGCGCGCCAGCCACATTGATGTCTGTATTAGTGTCTTCTGGCATACAGATGAGGGTGCGTCTGGTGCAAGAGGAGCTCTGCGATTTCCACTAATGAGGTTGAGACAGAGCCCCGCTCTGAGCAGGTGAGGCCAGACTGCGTTGACCTTTAGCACCCCCGTAACCATCAGTCACCGGGGCCTGACAGATTGCAAACAACTGGCCGAAGCGGCGGCCGCATCTTGCATATCACTCACCGCGGTGCGGCTCTCCGTCGAATCTGTCAGAGTGGCAGAGAGGCCATCAGCAAGCAGACAGTCAATTCTGAGGCAGAGTTAATCTCACTCTCTCTCTGTCTGTCTCCTTCTCTCTAGGGATATACAGTATATGCACACATACATACATATATACTGTATGTGTTTGTATGTACAGTATGTACGTAGAGACATATTAGAATTAGGCAAACTTAGGTATATATACAATATCTATATCTTCTCTAATATACATATTGTTGCTGTCCAGTGAAAACCTTTTATCTCCAAAATGTACGAAGAAAAGCAGCCTTGTTTTCAGCTTGACCACCATGTACTTTTGAGTTTATCCAATGGGTTTTGAAAGAGTTTCATAAACCAGCAGAGGAGCATGTAATCCTTCAGTTGAAGTTAAAACACAAAATTGGACTTACGAGGTTTCCACAGGACAACAGTGTGCATTACATGTCTCCAGACACCGGCCTCTCTGTCTGTCTTGTTATGACAGTGTCGTCCTTGTTAATCCCCTGTAGGATACAGTCTCCTCTAGTCTTGTACCGAACTGGACTCCCACTCCACCAGTCTGGCAGCATCATGCTAATCAGTCTTTACAAGCCACATTATAAGCTGCTCCCTGATGCTGCATTGGAACATTCCCCTTGGCTATTGGATTAGCTTTTGAGACACCTCAACTTTTTTGGAGAGATTTCTGTAAAACTTGGGCTGTACATTTTACGGGCGATTTCTGAAGGTTGTAAAGTATACTATTTGGAAGCCGTGGCTTTGATCAATAACACTATTACCCATAACAGCATGGTTATGGTCACAAGTGCTGCCAAACACTCAATAAAGCATGACCTTCACCGAGGGCCCGGCGTGATCAGGGAGCGAACACCAACAAAACAATTATCCTGGCTCGTTTCCCCTACTGCTCACCCACCATACATCATTGTTTTATCAAAATCGAAGGGCCCGGCTGAATAGCGCTGCAGCTACCCAGGGCTCCTCTGCCCGCGGATCGATGGCTGATTACAGCACCTCCTGTGTTTTAAGCACCTCTCATCGCAGGGCAAGTCCAGTCCTGTACTGCAGCACAAGTCAATACAGACAGTAGCCACATTACAGGCCACATTATAGCCCTCGTATTAACGCTGCGGAGGCTTAAGTACGAGTTACCGCCTATTAAAATTATGTAAAACAAGCGCTGTTGTTTTATGAACTTCAGAGAAAATCCAAAGCTGCTCCTCTGTTGTTGGGCTGTGACATTTTGGGGAAGCAAACGAAAACGTACGAACAGAGGAACCTGCCTCCCTCAAACCCGTGGTGACAGTTATTCGATAGTTATGAAATTTTGAAAAGAATAAAGACGGACCCCAAACAAAGGCTTCAAAACATGACACCGCTCCGCCTCGCCCATGTCGAACCTGTGATTTTTTCGCGTTGAGAACTTCAGCCAGGCCTCAGGATAGTCTCATTATACAATTGCTATCACCAAATACACTCAGTCAGGGTTTCACTCGAGGAGTTTGCTGGGTCTCATCTTCTTGAAAGGAGCTGCAGTGATAATAAAGGAGGTCTCTTATCTGTTTCTCTGCTCCCTCCACATTCTTCCACTTTATGGACTAGTTTTCTCCACTTTTATGGGTGTATTAAAACATGTCAAGGCATAAAAATCATTAGGCCTTGTAGTCTGACATTTCAATGCAGCCGTCCCCGGAGTCATCTGGGGACACCGTCTTCTTCCAGTAGAAATGTCAGACTAATAAGGTACAAACAGCCACCATAATCCAATTCAGTGTACATCTTTAAGTGTTAAGGCGCAATCAATGTATTCAGCCCTCTGGTATCCAAGCAACGTGTGTGTGTGTGTGTGTGTGTGTGTGTGTGTGTGTGTGTGTGTCTCCTCCCAACCCTCTAAATCCTCCCCTCAAACCCCATACCTAAGGGAGTAGCAGGGAACCGGCTGCTTACTGGGAGGAATGGGTGCTCAGTTCCACCTTCAACAAACAAGATGTCGATGCTGATAAGCTCCCACACATTCAAATAACTCATTTTTAATAGGTCATAAACAGACAATGTGTCACTGCATCTCCACTTATAGTCATGGAAAAGGTTTATAATCGTGATGGAAGCCAGATCTGAGTCAAATAGTGTTTTTCATGATATTTCAGCTTCTGTTTTATCCTGCTTGGAATACCAGATGGGTGGGGTTTGCCATATAGGATGATACAGTGGAAACTTGTATATGATTGGCAGCTTATCTGACTCGTCTCCCATGTGACGGCACCAGCAGATAGCTACTGAGCTCTCACAGTAGCCGGGTGATTTCACCAGAGGGACAGAAAGGTTGCTGGGATAACGTGGAGCAATGCAAGGTGGGATGCGATGACAGAAGAGATGTGGGCGGTGGTGGCGGCGGTGGTGTTGTTGGTGGCAGCTGTGGCATTAATGGTGTTGGTGTGTGTGAGTGTGTGTGTGTGTGTGTGTGTGTGTTAGCGCTTGTGTATACTGTAGTAAGGACCTTTGCAGTGCTGCTGACTGCCCAGATTAAAGGATTACTGCATTTCGCGGCTGCTTTGACACCTTCCAGTCAGATGACGGCTCCGATGCCTTTTCCGCCAATGGGGATTTATAGAAATCAAATCCACCCCATGGCTAAGATAGAAAAAATATGAATATAATCTTACAGTATTACTGCTGTCACACCACCTACTGGCAGAGATCACACTGATGTGTGCAGCCTCTTTTAGGAATGTTAATTAAAGGCGCCAATATCCCCTACCAGGCTAAGCAGCGAGGGCAAATATTTGAACTAGTGGAGGTGCGCTTGATTTATCCTCCCAGACACACGGCCTCAAAAGTGGATGCCTCCGCACAAGATAAGATACACCAAGTCGTCCTCCTGTATCTTGCTCTGTATTCAACCACTGCTTTGTCCAGGTCACAGCTATCAGGTCATTTATCAAGCGAATTAAGAGCATCACACACTTCTTAATGTGCTGTCCTGTCTCTTTATCACCCCCGGTACACACACACACACACACACACACACACACACACACACACACACATAGAGGACTTGTAGGGGTCAATGGGGGATTGTGCAGCCCCATACCGCCATCCACTTCCTCTATATGCTTGACCACACAGCCAATGAGGGCAGGGTATCTGTCTCCCACAGCAGCTCTTAATGCTCCCGATCACGTGACGGAGGCCCTTTGGGTGTCATACGGCGGGAGCGAGCGCATCCATCTGAGCCCTAAAGAGACTCCTGGCCTCCCCTTCCGGAGATGAAATGCAGGGGAAGCTGTGGGCCAATTTATTCCTGGAGAGCAACACCGCGGACGGGCTTTTCGCTCCACTCCAGAAAGTGGATTTTGACGCACCAGATTGGGTTTGCCGTGACGCAGGTGATGAGCAGAATCAAATTTTGGTCGAAGCCCCGCACACTCTGCAGGCCTGGAGCTCCCGCTAATGTCATTCTGCCTCTTGATCTTCCATTTTGAGATCTACAGCTTCCCACCCCCACCCCCACCCCCGCAGCCTATCGTGTTATGCCACAGTGGATTTGACACATCGATGGTGACAAGCCTGACCCGTCTCCACCACAGGCCAGATGACCCACATGGAGACGGTCAATGCGTGACCCCGGTCCGACCACACTCACCACAAAGACCCGACTCGCCTCATCTGCAGCCGAGGCGTCTGATCTGAATCAGGCCTCGCAATGCAGGAAAAAAAAAGACAGAATTACGACGCCCGCAGAAGGGGAGCGACACCATTAATATCCCCGTTCGCCACTTCAGGATGACACGAAAAGCTGAGGAGGTAAAAGAAAAAAACACAAGCAACACGCAACTCAATTCCGCCGGAAAATGATTGCGAGCAATTCCCTGACACCGGGACTATTTCCTGACTCTCTATAGCGTTTTGGTAGCGTAGAGCGGTGCAAAAACCTAATAAAGATTTGGGTCATCACAGACAGCGGATTCATCCGGCTAAAACAAAATTGTCATCACTCTCCGTTGCTGAGCTAGAGTTTAAAGAGGAGGGGAAGCTGGGGGGGGAAATGGGTTAGCAGAGAGAGAGAGAGAGAGCAGCTGTGTTGTGGTGTATTGCGCTGTCCCTGTCAGGCCTGGCTTATTGAATTGATGTCACTCCTTTAAACTCCATTGGGGTGCGTGACTGGGGTTGGGTGACTGTGTGTGTATGTGCATGTGTGTGTGTTTACGAGAGAGAGAGAGAGCGAGAGAGAGAAAAAGAGAGAGAGGGAGGGAGCAACACTGATAACTATGGTTTCCCTGTGAATCTGGCGACCTTCCAGAGACTCAAGGAGGTTTCTGAGCCCCAGGCTTTGCACCAGCCACTCCAATAAGATCGAATTCAACTCCAGTACGGCACACATGTGTGTTTGTGGACATGTCTGAGTGTTTATGTGTAGGCCCGCACTGTGTACACGTGTGTGTGGGTGTGTGTGTGCAACATGTATGTGTGCATGTGTGGCATTTCAGTCTACCCCTCCCACACACCTCCAAATCTAAAATGGCTGCCAGGGAAATTACTTGAAATGCCCTTACTCGGAATAACTTTTCTTTTTTTTTTCTTTTTCTTACTGCTCTGGGCCTCACGGTATGTCTGTGTGAGATTGTTGTCAAAGGTTGCTCAACCATCACCAAGGGGAAAAATCAATATGTGAGTGAAAAAAGTCTGGTCTTTGGTGAGAGCCCCTCGCAGCAGGCCCCGGTGAAATTGTGCATTTAATCCAATTTATATGGAGGCCTCAATTCATGTGTGAAAGAGCCGAAATGAAAGCATCCTCTGATGAAATGGATGTGCTATTTCCCTTTGACGACGGCTGGATCTCGCTGCTCATGAGTCACGATGTGAAGAGCATGAAAATGATTTGTCGACACGTCACAACTATTTTACTCTGAAAAGATCAAATATTGATATGGCGTGAAGTGTAATTCAGTCCTGGTGCCCCTGTCCCTCTCCTTTTCTCTCGTCTTATCAGGGTATCAATTACAGTTATGACTCAACTTGGAGATTAATCTTGTAATATCCTCTCCACCCTACACACGGACTCAGCTGCTGCCTACTTATTGTAATATTTTCACTGCAGCAAATGCAATATTCAATGGAACATTTAATATCATTACCTTTCCAAGTATTACTCCATGCAGGTAGGGTTACAGTTACAAGGGGGAAGATTGCGGTGCAGATCAGCATGTTGCAAAATTAGCTCGACAAATCTGTGCTGTTTCTCCAGGCACACTGGGGCATGACGCAGCAAAATGCAAAAACACCTTGAGTGCAATCCGCCACTATTGATGGCGCTTTAATGACATGGAAGCCAACAGTATTTTTGTGCGTTGACGAGGCAGCGTGTGTGCGCACACAGCCAACAGTGATGTGAAGAGGAGACTCTGGGGAGATGCATCTGCTAACACCTTCTGTCCATATAATAAAACAATCTCTTTCTCCATCTCTCTCTCTTTACCTCCTCTCTCATTCCTTCCTCATATGATCCACCATAACGAATGGCCCTCTGTTCACTAGTTGCCTGCCTAACTGCGTAGTACAGCAGACTAATGGATGGACTATTGACTTTTTGTCATATGTTTGCAAGTTTATATGAGGGTGAAATAAATATGACACCGTTATGCTCCTCTGACATTTTTTTAATATGTCCTCGAGGCCACAGTCGTCGATTCATTCCTCTATGTACAAGAAGAAGGCGTCCCATCCACAGAGAGCGTCTGCAGGTGAGACATTCACGTCGCGCCACTTCTCCCTCACAGCTCTGTCAGGCTGATGTCAGGCCGGTGCTGATGCTCTCTGTAAGGTATCAGTCGGTGAGACAGGTCTGACTGGGATTGTTTCTGCTGTCTGTTCGCCTGCCCGTGCTCATTAGATCCTGAGAGCTTGACAGCCAAACCCCCCCCCCCTCCCCTCCCTTCCCTCCGGCCCCAATGAAGCTCTGTGAACACTAGCAGGGTGTGAGCAATAATGAATCACCATTAGCCCGGGTCACACCGGCTGACAACCAATTTACGGGAGAGGAGAGGCTGCAGACAATCACATCCAGGTAAATGTATGCGTTTAACTGCTTCATCCTGAAGGAACGCTGCCATTTCCAAAGGACATATACAAGGCAGATAAGACAGATTATATCTCACATCTCCTGGTGTTCGTCTCTTTATAGAGTCATTTTGATGTAAAGCATAAAGGACACTTCAGATCCCCTTGGATGTTTCAGCAGAAGTTCAGTATCTTATGTGGCTGAACTCACCATTACTTTTCCATAACTGGGTACATTCTGACATCTAGTGGTGATGCATATTTACAACACCGGGGAAATGGGCTTACTGATTTCATTTCATGGCAAAAGGTGTGGTCAGCTTTTACTCCAGGAGTCCAGGATGTACAGAAAAGATGAGTAACATGCTCATGCTACTGGTGTTCCTGCTTTCTGCCAGTTCCCTGCAATTGGAATGAAGCAGGACAGCTGCTGGAGGAAGAAGCTGAAGTTCTACCCAATAAAACACTAATAGTCGAAGTTCAGTTCTGCCATTTTAACGGACTGTAGCAATTGAGTGTAGGAAAGAATGTTGGGTAAATGTTTATTTAATCATAAAACATTATGTGGCAGAATAAGCATATTATGAGTGCATTATATAACACACAATGTGCAAAAACCTCAAGCATTGAATACCTTGTATACCAATTCCATAACAGTTGCACCATAATCATGTGTTAAAATGCATCATAAAGCACAAGAATTCATGTAATTTTCTGATGTGGCGATAATGTGGGACTAGTGTATAACAGGCTTGCAGTAAGTTTAAAGTGTGTTTATGATGCCTTGCAATAAACGTCAAATAAAGTAAACACTTTATTGATGAACCTAGCCTTAAAAAAAACCTCTGTGAGTCATTCCAGGAGGGAAGTGAAACAATTAACAACCAGAGCATCTGCTGGAAAACTCAAACACTCCTTTATGGATGACAAACAGCCCATCTGTGTTGCCAGTTCTCAAAAAAGCAAAGGGGCCATGAGTGCCATCCGGCTGAAGAGAATGAGGCTCAATTAAAAGTAACTTTAGTAGTAAGAGAGACTATCCCATAAAGTTTGCTTCTCTGGATAAGTTGCGTCGGACAAATGCCTAAAACATAAATGTAAAATGTAAACATTATAAAAGCATCAAATTTTGATGAACCACTGCTAATGTGTAGTTGGGGTGGAAGTGAGGCTGTGGTTTCAACCCTGAAGACCAAATGTGGAAAAAGCATATTAGGCCAGTGAGACTATTCTGTGTTCTGTTTTTCTGAGTTTCCATGTATTTGTGACTTGTCTAGCCAGTTAAACTCTACTCACACCAAATCCAAGCAACAAACTGTAGACCATGACTCACACCAAGAATGACTCATACAAATACAGTATGACCTCTATGAAGAAGTTAAATTTCCCCCACTGCCCACTGCATATAGATAGTTGACTAGTTCTCTTTTCTTTCTTTTGTTTCTGAAAATAGCTCTAATGTTTATCCTTACCACAGGGTCCTGGGACCCTTCAGAAGCTATGCAGGCCACAGGAGCCTTCTGTGACATTGGCCTTCAAGTGCAAAGTTGGCGGGAACTCTGCCGAGATGCCTGAATGTGTTGACTGCAGCAAGGTTTTTGTTTCTTTCCAAGAAGGCTACGGTAACTCAAGTGATTTGAGTGCTGCGCTCAGGAAGCAGTGCAGAGTACAGAACTCTCCAATCACAGACCAGAGAGGGACCACAGACCTGAACACAGCATGTATCAAGCTTCAGCTCATTGATGACCTAACTACCGTGGCATGCTGTGAAGAGGAGCAGCATCTTCCATACAATCAAGAGAGGTTTCTACTTAATGTGTTGGATTCTGAGAGCTACAATCAAGGAGGACAGCTGGACTCCAAGTGGCCAAATTGAGAAATAGAGTCTGCATGCTGGTGGTCTGACGTCATGCAATAAATCTGAAAAATTAATTGTTTTTGGATGTGTGTTTGTTCTACTTTTTCTGTCAAAATAGACTTTGGAGCATAACAGTAGTGGCAAATACAGGATATGTGCACTGTACAATCACAGCATGTGATACAAGTAGATGGGAATCCTGAAAGTAATACGAGAAATGCTTGACTGGCTGAGGAGAGGTGAAATGGTTGACCTTTCTCACGAAAACAGCCCTATAAATATTTAAGGATAAAGTGTTCCCATTTACTTTAACAGTAGCAGTCTCATTTGCCCTCTGCACCTTCATGAAACACCCATCACTCTCAAAAAACCTGAGCTTTGAGAGGTGGCATGATACAAATTGTTGTTGTATTTTGCTGGTAAATGAGAAATGAAAATACTAGATGATAGCAAAAAGATAGTGGAATGGCTAATGGAATATTCCAACAGACCCTTTGCTGCCAATGGCCACTAGATGGTGTCATATGTTTAGCAGTTCTCAATACTCAATACAAACCATCTTGGACACACTGAGAACAGTCAGCAGTGCAATACTTGCACTATAGGGTGCAAGTATTGCACCCTAGAGTATGTGATTAATTCACATTTCATAATAAGCATATTTTCATATTTGCTTTAGATGTATTGCATTACTTGCATCTTTAATGTTCTGTAGTGTTCTGTAACGTTTATAGTTCTATACAGCATTGTTAAATTTGGTATTAATTTGAGCATGAGGTAAATGCTTTCATTATTGCTGAGTGTAGATCATGGATCAGCACGCCCTTAGACAATATTTGCACAGTAAAATGAGCTGTTGGAGTGGGTTAAGGGTTAAAACTGCCTGCCTGCTTGGCTCCGCCTTGTTTGGGTGACTCAGCAAAACAGGAAGCAGGAAGTCTACACATTTCATTACTTCTGAGAGACGCAGCTCTGCTACTGGAATTGGGTGTCAGGTAAGTTTCACTGTAACTTTTCTTCTATTAAATGTACTATAAATAAATTTGCATTTGAAGGTGGTTATGAATTCCAGCAGCCTTGATAAGGTAAAGTAAATAGACTAAAATGTATAAGCAATAAGCAATGATTCTGGATGTAAACAAGGGCTGTCTCTGTTTGTCCGGTGCCTGCACCCTGCCTCTGCCCTTTGCCCTACTTTCCATTTCAGAGGGAAACACGAGCGCAGTGAGGGTGGCAGAATGGCTGGCAGGCTTTCGCTCCCAGAAGTGGACCTCTCCTGTCCCATATGCTGCGATATCTTCAAGGACCCGGTGGTCCTCAAGTGCAGCCACAGTTTCTGTGCGGCCTGCCTGCAGCAGTACTGGGCTCCGCGGGGACAGAGCCACGACTGCCCTCTCTGCAGGACGGAGTCTCTGGACGAACCTGTGGCCAGTCTCACCCTGAAGAACCTGTGCGACTCTTACGTCCAGGACGGCGGAGGTCTGCAGGTCCCGGCAGAGACGGGAGAGCTGTACTGTGATCCTGGGGAGATGTGCCCACTCCATGGGGAGAAGCTGAAGCTCTTTTGCCTGCTGGACAAGGAGCCCATCTGTGTGGTTTGCCACACCTCCAGGAAGCACAAACAGCATGATTGCTGCCCTGTCAGCGAGGCCATTGTGGATGTGAAGGTAAAGATCTAGGCTTCTTAGGGGAAATAATGAAAATGTGCTTTTCTGTTAACGACTGTTAGCGACAGGCTGACAAGTTCAGAGCATCAATGATGAGCTGTTGTCTTTGAAGGATGTTATTAGTCTAAAGATTGGATAATCTGTTTCTAAGCAACAGGCTTTTAAATTAGTTTTTTCTTCCCTGAATTATCTGCACAGGAGGAAATGAAGTCTGCCCTCAGCTCTTTGCAGACAAGGAGAGAGGCTTATGATAAAATTAAGAAAAACTACGAGGATACTGTGGCACACATTCAGGTGTAGTGCTGTTCTTGCCAGTGGATGATATAAGAAATCACACCGTAGCCCGTGCCGGTCGTTTACAGGCCACACTAACGCAGGTTTCATTTCAGGTCCAGGCACGATTCGTGGAAAGACGGACCCGCGAGGAGTTCGAGAAGCTTCAGCGTTTCCTAAAAGCTGAGGAAGAGGCCCGGATGGAGGCCCTGAAGAAGGAGGAAGAGCAGAAGAGTCGAACGATGAGGCAGATGATTGAACAAATTAGCAGAAACATAACCTCTGTGTCTGACTCCATCAGAGCCATAGAAGAGGAGATGGCTTTGGAGGACATCTCGCTCCTTCACGTACGTTTGAGCACGTTTGGATTAGCAGAATGCATGAACACTATGTTGAGCATGTAGGAAGATAGGAGTTCTCTTATTAATTTGCAATCATTTTGTCTTTCAGAAATGCAAGAAGACGATGACAAGGTAAGAAGCTTGTTATGTCTTTCTCTCTTTCTCTTACTTGCATTATCAAGTGTGTGATAAACAGAGAGTTTGCCTAATTCTGTTTCCTGCAGAAATAAGCATCCAGACATGGTTCCAGTTATGGCTCCAGGAGCGCTCATAGATGTGGCCAAATACCTGGGCTCGCTCAAGTACACTGTGTGGGCGAGGATGCAGAAGATCATCACATACAGTGAGTACATACTGTTCAGGCCATAAGAAGAAATCTCATGGCGAGGTTTACTCTGCTTGATGGATTCAGGAGGATGGCAGAAGGTCATGATGTTGACTGAACTGCAGTCAGACTCCAGCCGTTGCAGATAGCTAATAATCTGCTTTGTTGTCTTCAGCCCCGGTGACTCTGGACCCCAACACTGCCGCCCCGTGGCTCCAGCTGTCGGAGGATCTCACCAGCGTCAGCGACAGCGATGAGAAGCAGAAGCTGCCCGACAACCCGGAGAGGTTCGACCCTGACACCGGCGTACTGGCCCACCAGGGCTTCACCTCAGGCAAGCACGTCTGGGATGTGGAAGTGGGAGAAAACACCGCCTGGGTTCTCGGTGTGGCCAAAGAATCCGTCCAGAGGAAAGAGAAAGTGTCTTCCGTGCTGAAGAATGGCTACTTGTCCGTGTACTTTTACCACAAAATGTACTTTGCGGGCACTTCTCCTTTGACGAGGCTGAACTTGAAGAGGCAGCCCCAGAGAATCAGAGTGCAGCTGGATTGCGACAAGGGGAGGATTTCTTTCTATGATCCGCTTGACAACACACACATCTACACCTTCAAGCATGCCTTCACTGAGAAGGTCTTCCCTTATTTCTGGTTGGGTTGTAAGCAGTGTCCTTTGAAGATTGAACCACTGGAGTTTTCTGTGAAAGCTGCTGATTATTTTTGAGCATGTAGCTAATGGAGCTAAGAATTTACCTGTGTGAATGTTGAAACTTTGCCTTTTGATTTTATGATAAAAATCATACTCTATCATGTGTTGTAGACAGTTGTCTACCATTTATTTTGAAGAATTAATTGCACAAACCTTTGCCTATGGTATCACTGAATAAAACTTAAGAAAAAACTTGTATGTGCATGCATGTGAATGATTTAACTGCATGTTATTGGACTTTGGAAACAACACAATTTAATTCCTCACATTCACATCTCTGCTGCTTAGTTTTCTTCTGCCCAAAAGGAATGGGAGCTGTTCCAAATTTCATATCACTAGGTATACAAAGAAGCCCCAGAATCTGAAATCATACTGTGATTAGACTTGCTGGGCTATAAAACTTTTAGTACTGCACCCATAGGCCTTCATTGTACCTTTCTCTCTTTTTTTTTCTTCATTACTCAATACAGTGCTCTCTCATCTTTTCAGTTTTTCAACTTCATTTTTCATCAAAACATACTCACTACTCCTCCTATGCCAAAGCTCACTCAACTTGACAGCCCTACACTATTTGAACTACTACAAAAGGTCCTGCCACACTGCATCTTTCAGAAAATGTACTTGGTGTACTTGTGCCTGGTTTCTGCTTTGAAATGTATTGTCTGAGATGTTGATACAAAACAGAAAGTGACAGCTTAGCAAGAGTTGTACTTGTATTTTAATCCAACCCAAAGCAAACACTGAAGAAAAAAAAAGTGTATTTTGAGTTATGGGTTAACAAAGTTCCAAAAAATGATTCTCCATCCTGCAAGTCAAACTGTCTAGTGGTCACATTAGTGTTGTGACTGTGGTACGATGCAGTTTCTGAGCTGCTGTGCAGGCCAGAATACTAGAGGCTATGAGGATCAGTCTTCCCATGTAGTGTATGTGGGTATGCGTCTAATTAGCGTTGAGAGTGGGTGTGGAGGGAATTGGGTATAATTGACTGTTGGGCCCTCTGGTTGTTGCATGTCTGGATTATCCCCCTTGAGGCCCCAGGGCAAGCATATATTATGTATTGGCCCTGTCACGTTAGGAAATCAGTACTAAAAATGCTTGATGTACAGCTATTAAAGATAGCATGCAATTTGCAATTCAATTACAAATTTATCTACATGCAAACCCGGGGTTTTTGGTACACTTTTGGTGGTGTGTGCCCTGCAAGCCCTGTTGGTACAGGTTTAGTTGCTGGCCTAATTCAATGAAACATCTCTGATGAGGGGCTGCACATTTGATAATAACCCCAATGACACACCATCTATTCCCCTTTCTTCTAACATCCAAGCCAGGTTTCGCCATAGGAATGGTTACTTTAAGTTTAGGCCTAAAGATTAGGACTGTGAGAAAGTGAAAAAGGGATTATAATACATAAAACAATATACAAAACACAATACAATATCATATGTAGGCTAACTCACTTTATTAGACTTTATTCAGGTGATATCTATTCAAAAAACAAACTAGCCTATACTTTGGTAAATTTCATGAAGTTAGTAAGGGATTATTTTGTGTCTGTTAATGGTAAAATAAACTATTTTTCAGAATATGTCAAGAAAGAAAGAAAGAAAGAAAGTGTAGCCTACTTCCAGTGTCCAAAATGTATTTTGAATAACTATTCTGAAGTATATGTGAAATGTATTTATTTATTTTTTTAATTGAAACTTTATTGCATTTAATTACAGATGTCTTTATTTATTTTTGCAGTGTTGGTCACTTCATTTCCTCTCCGCACCTCCGCACCCACTAATTAGACGGTCACCTAACTAAATAGTCCGGCTGAAGTAGTTTTAAGCTAGCTGCACCTCATGTCGACCTTGTCAGCCTTTGCTTCAGCGAAAGTTTTTGCTTTATTGTGTTAGACCTTAGGTTGAATATTTGAAAACACACCTTAAGAGTTACTTTCATCATTTGTGTGAAGCTGTCATACTCCACGGCAAGGTGAAGTACCAATTACTGGCCTATGACTAACGGTAGCGTTAGCCAATGCATTAAAACCTGCGTAAAGTTAAGCTTTCATATCGGCCCATTAGCTGTTTGTAGCTATAGGTTAGTACATTTATGTGTAGCTAAGTAGCCGATAGCTAGGGATTTTGAAGTTATATTCTTACATAGTTTTATGTAAATAAAAAGGCGGGTAAACTATATGACCTGTAGTCGATTATCTTCATGAGACAACCACCGTTATGAACAAAAATCAACTTTAGAAAAGCATTAATTTATGCGTTTTTCCCTTACATTGCATATAAATTACAAACTGCTTGCTATGATACATACTCAGAATTTTATATCTTAATTGTGTCACCATAAGAAAGTGGGTAAATTACTCTACAAATCAAAAGGTTAAAGTGGGCTGAGGCTCCGCTACATCCCTGATGCAGACATTAAAAGTGAATTGATAATCAATCAACCACTCCTCTATAGGATGCCCAAGATGACTGACAGCAAAGGGAGGAAGAGAAAGAAGGCAGCAGCAGTTGTTTCAACTCCTGAGTCCCCGTCCATGTCGTCCAAGGTCACCTTGCCAAGCCCTTCTCTCCTCCTCCTGGAAATCCCAGCTGACGCCAACACCACCCTCCCAGTGTGGGACGCCATGAGATCCCAGCAGGTCGACATCTCCTGGGCTGTCAACCCATACAGCATCAATGTTCACTTGACCCCTGTGCCCTCTAAGCCAGGTAAGACTGCAAGTCCCAGCAAGAGTGAAAGCGCTTCCAACCTGGCACAGACTTCAGCTCCTCCTCCCAGCATCCTCCAGCCTCAAATGGTCATCCAGCCCATAGCTCAGCAGGATGACGCCTCCAGGATCCTCTTCACCTTCTCCCAAAACACCCCCCAGCCGCTGCCCAGCCCCGGCCCTCCTAGTCAGCTACAGAAGGTAGCCCCAAGCCCGGTGATGTCCACCTCGCTCATCGTCCCCCTGCCTCTCATCATCACCCAGTCCCAGCCTGCGCTCCAGCCCAGCACCCCTGCCAAGAAAGGGGTCCTGTCCGTCACCCAGACCCCGACAGGCACCCCCACCAAGCCGCCGGCCCCGCCCAAAGCACCTGTCTCCCAGCCCTTCCACACCAAGAGCTCCTACGACATCCAGATCTGTGACAATTTCCTCTTGAATCTGTGTTGTGAAGGGGCGAAGTGTAAGATGCACCACACCCCCTACCCCTTCCACTGGCAGCTGTGGTGTGTGTCCACCCACCAGTGGGTCGACTTCCCCCCTCGCTCCCAGCTCCTGCTGGAGAGGATCTACTGCGATGTCAACCAGGAGGTGATTGGCATCAAGGATGGGTGAGTAAGAGGGCGGGACTGGAGGCTTATTTGTGATGTCAGCTAGGGCTGCAACTAACCATTTTATTATTGATTAATCTATCGATTATTTTTTCAATTAACCGATTAATCATTTAGTCTATAAAATGTCAAAAACAATGACAAATGGCCATCACAAGTTACCAGAGCCCAAAATGGTGCCTTTAAAGTGCTTATGTAGTCCGAAGTATTCATTTTATAATGATATGAAACGGAGAAAAGCATGCAAATTGTAGCATTTGTAAAGCAAATGTTTGGTAGCCTGGTGTCCATCTCCTATGAATCGCAGTTCTCATAACTCTTCAAATTTGCATGGTGATTCATGCAAATTCATGCAAATGCAAAAGTGATTGCGATTCATAGGGGCTGGACACCAGGCTAAATGTTTGGTATTTTTACTTGATAAATGACTAAAAGGAGTAATCAATTATAAAAATTATAATAGATTAATTGACTAATCGTTTCAGCACTAATTTGATCTTGTGTTGTTATTAGATGACGTTCTCTGTTGACAATCGCATATTTGCAAAAAGTATATTTTTCAAGACCGAAGAAAAGAATGGCTGCTATCTCATCGATGCTCATGTTTCAATTTCATTTCAAGGGCCCATGTGTCATAGAACCCATTTAACACATATATGAAATATAAAATAAGAAAAAATAAAACACCAAAAGTGATGTGTGGTGTTTAGATAACCAAAATGAAAATATAATCAAATACTCTGGATTTACTACATGTGTGTATGGCAATTGAACATCCAGGTCAGGATTTTTATTGTATTGATGATGGTAAATGTGGGAGCTCTCCTTCAGACAAAAACAAATACAAGTCACTGGATTTGACCCATAATCCCGCAATGCTTCTGTGTCCTACCTTCCTTTTAGAAACGACTGCTACAGCCTGAATTTTGAATCAATGGATTTGGACAACCCCTCCAAGTATGACGGGATTAGACGACTGTCTAACACTGACGACCCAGCCAAGAACCCTTACTTCCCTGGCAAGTGGCAAATCTACTGGTGGAACAACCTCAACTGGCAAGAGTACAAGGAGGTAAAGGCCTCTACTTCTCCCCCTCTCTTGCTTTCACAGCCTTTTTGTCTCTCTCTCCTTTTCCCTCCTCACTGTCTCTTTGTCTCCCTCTTATCTATTTCTACTCTCCACAGCCCTCTCTTGCTCTAGTCCCCATTCTCATTTTGAACTTAAGTTGGATTCCGCCATTGAGTGCATTTTTCAGTGACCGATTCCCATTAAAAAAACGTGCTTCTTGCACATTGATATTGATATGTCTCTTCAAAGGACATGTCCAAGTTGCTGCTGGAGAAGATGAACAACATGGAGCCGGAGTGTTCCTTCTATATCGGTACACAGGAGTACAAGGTGGACTTCACCAGTATGACCCAGACCAACATCACCTCAGGATACCAGAGAGAAATTCGCCGCAGGCCTGCCTACCGCTCCCTTCCTTCCATGGAGCCATATCTGAAGTAAGTGTCCTGCCTCTTTTCTCTCTCTCTCTCTGCGTCACTCACATACATACTAGGGTTCGACCGATACATTGGTTTGATATCAGGCCAATATTGTCCTGTTCTTAAAAATGCACTCTTTAAATTTAATATAAACACACTTTAAATATAATGGATACAATGCAGTTTGATTACATCTTTATTGTAAAATTGGTCAGTATTTCACTGGTTTTCTATGGGAAGCCCTTGACCTGGAAAGATTCTAATGTAACATATCCCTCACAAATATGCATGAATATGCTATTATTATAATCATTATTGCTATTATTATTTTTTTTTTTCCAGGATGTCAATGGAGGGTTTTAATGTTCCATAATACTGTGTCAGATGTTTCCATGCTGCCAAGAATAAAATTCTGGGTAAACACTTGCAGCACTGCATAGTTAATCGTGTATAACCGTGTATCACAGCTGTTGTTGAAAATAGTCAAGATGGTGATATAAGATCCTAAAAGTCATCAGGACTAATAATAATGTGATTAAAAACTGTGATCACAATATCTAGTAAAATAATCGGGATTATCATTTCAGCCACAATCATTTGGCCCTAGAAACACTGAACACTTTTTTTTTGCATGAAAGTGGCTAAATAAAATGTTGAATATTACCAGAAAATGTTGGGTATTAGTAGCTTCCATTAGAAAAATATCACTATTGGTTGAACCCAAATACAAACACGCACACTCATCACCTGCTCTAACTTGTCTATGGGTTTCAGATGCATAGTCAGTTGGTGAGATGTTGCCTTTGGAATGGTCCCATATCTCGTTATTGCCAAGTTAATAGCCCTAACCCTTTCTTTGGTCTTTCCCTTCCTCTTCCTCCTCTAACCCCCCACACCCAGGACAGGAATCCAGAGTGGGCCTGCCCAGCCCCTCGGTGAGCCTCCTGCGGCCAACTTCAGCGTGGACCCTCTGGAGGAGTTCAGCTGCTGGTACCCCCCGGTGTGGAGCCTGGTCTCAGAGCAGGAGTACAGCCTGGTGGACGTCCCGCTAGGCACGCAGGCCTACCTGAAGGTCTACAACCTGTTCCACGAAAGCCTGCCCGAGACCAAGGTGGAGATCCTCGGCATCCAGCAAATCCAGAACCACCTCCACTGGGACAAGTTCCAAAGGTTCGGCTGCTGTTTGTGTCTTTTCCTGTGTGTGTTAACATGGATGGAGAGGTATTAGTGGAATGACTGGGAAGTCATGCTTTATACTTAACGCTTCAAGTTCAAGTTCAAGTTTCTTTTATTACCACACGGCTAGGCTGGTGGAATTAATCACAGTACAGATGGAATAGCTGTAACAATACACCACATACAACACCAGTGCAACCATAGGGACCTAAGTGCAACACGAAAAAACATATAATACACAACTCCACATATCATACAATTAGACCGACTTTTGTGTATTTATCAATTGTATGGCTTTGATAAATACACAAAAGTTGGTCTAATTGTATTGTAACGCTTGCTTACTCTGTTATAGAAGAGAATTGTAGGCCAGTGAATTAAGTAATTCGGGTTCAACTGTTTTTGTATTTTTTATGTCTGATGCCAATAGAAATTTTAGATTTAAACTGCCGATAGCCGATATCTTGTGCCAATGTTCAACATCTTAAAATCGGACAATTTTCATGTCAAAAAATTTCAAGTGTTTTGTGTTTCCCCAACAATTTTATTGTTTAGAAAGTGGAAAATCCTCTGAAATAGCATTTAAACCATGGGGACACTAATATTACTACTACCACTATACCTACTACTACTAATACGAATATGCTACTACTAGCAGCATATTCATGCATACGTTTGTGTTGGCATGATACTTGCACAATAGATATGTGTTACATCAAAACGCTTGAACTTGCAGCACAAATACATTTCCATTGCAGGTACAAGTCCCACATGCTGAAGCGCCACACCAAGATGAAGGAGCCTCTGGAGAGACATCTGTTCCACGGCACGACCGCAGAGGCCGTGGACGACATCTGCCACAACAACTTCGACCCGCGGATGGCCGGAGTCAACGGCGTGTCCTACGGTCACGGCTCCTACTTCGCCTGCATCGCCTCCTTCTCCAACTCCTATTCAGCCAAGGTGGGGATGGATGAGGTTCGCCACATGTTCCTGGCCAAGGTGCTGGTGGGGAAGGTGAGCTTGGGAAGGAACGGGTACCGCCGCCCCCCGCCCCTCACCAGGGCGAAGAAGTACTGTCTCTACGACACCTGCGTAGACAGCTTGGAGAATCCCTCCATGTTTGTAGTTTTTGATAGCTGTCAGTGCTACCCGTACTACCTCATCAAGTACAGAGAGATGCCCAAAGTGATTGATATGGAAGCGTGAAAAAGAGGATGCCGTTAGTTGGTTGTTGTTTATTGTTCAGATAGATCTTGAAGTTGTCCAAACGTAAGATGGCCAAAACTGTTGTTAAATCAGTTGAGGTTGCAGCTGTTCTCCCAGGCCAGACAAACGTTAGCTTAGTTACTGTCCTCAGCTTAGTTACTGTCCTCAGCTTAGCTAAATATAAAATATATAGATTAAGTGCAGTTACTTCACAATAATGAAGACATGTAAGCAGAGGAGTTGAAATGTTGTAATGTATCTCCAAAGTTACGAAGGCGAGCACTTTGTTTTTCAAAAGTTTATTTTGGTTACCGAACAAACATTTTACACTGATGGAAATTATTAAATTTGTTTTGCTGTCAAAGATGTTCTGGATCAAATTGAAATCTGCCATGTTTATGAAAATAAACTGTTACAAACTGAATACATTCATCTTTCAGTATATTAAAGTGATAAGCAAGTCTGATCATCCATTGATATTATTTTCATTTATTGAAATAACAGCCATATTTCTGAATTCATATCTCCAAAATGTCAGAATGGAATGTGATTTACCAAAGTCTCTTGTAGTAAAAGCATATCTGATATTTCAAAATATTTTATATAAACCTTTTTCCTCTTCAAAACATTGCACTCTTTCTTCATCATTCTAATTACATGACAAAATATGACTTCCATAAAATGCTGGCACACAGTTGTTTTTTTTTTTATTTGAAACATGATTAATTCTTTTAAAAATAAGCAGGTATTTGTAATTTGCATGTTAAAGAGAATGGTAATTGATCTAGGGGTCTGACAGACCATCATGAAAGGGAAACCCCCTGCTCAAATAGCATGAAGTCAAACCCTGAACAGCATTAAGAGTGGGATGCCCCATTGAAAACCCTTTTTCTTTAAAGGGCCGAGGTTGGACTGCCACTATACATGATTTACCCATTGGCTCTGTAGCAACAATGACCCTCAAGATACGTTTGTATAATATACAGAAATGTTCAGTTCTGTTTCCAGGTTCACAGACATGCACTGAATGTACAAAATATTAAAGACACTTACTCTTCATGAAGCACACTGAGGTGAATCCAGGTAAAAGCCATTATACCTTATTGATTTCCCTTATTACATCTATACCAATCACAAAGGAGGTAAAGAGAAGCAGATGAGTTAGAGGAGAACTTCTAAGCTTGAGAAGTGGATTGTGCAAAAGAGGCTGCAACTTAATATCAGGAAGATGTCCCTATTTTGTACATTAAGTGAAGATGAAATTTTGTCTTAGATTACAGAGTTCCTCTTTGTGGAAATGTCTACAGAAAGCCTAGTCTAGAACCAGGCCTCTACGTGTAGCCATGAACGGATTAGGCTTTGTTTGGCATATCAACAGCCATTATTTTAAAATTCCATGTCTTGAAATGACATTTAGTCCTTATTTTATTTTGTTTAAAGACCACTGGAAGAGATCAAACAATAAGGCATGAACTTACAGTATATAAGAATATAATAAATCCCTTTTTTCTATTTCACTGTGCAACTCCGCTTTTACGCTTGCTTTTCTGTGAGAATCCAACTTGGTAAGACACAAAGAAAATCACAACATCACGTGATAAAAAATGACACTGTTCACTAAAACACAAAAACATTAAGACATATACTTCTCTGAATAATGCACTTTCCACACAGGCAAACAGGAGATGGATGACAACATGTAACTGGATGAATATGACTTGAAAATCAGCAATAAGTGGATGCCAGATAAAACCAGACGGCCACATTTAAGATGGGTAAAAAAGACTGAGTGAAGTCATATTTGAAGGCAACACAAGCAACAGAAAAGGTATCCTTAGTACATATGTCACCACTCGTCAAACATAATGGCTAGGGCTATAAATCATAAGATGAAAGGGTCTTTTTGCACCATAAGAGCGCCTGTCTCTAGCACAGATGAAATACATAAGAGAGCGGTCTGTTTTGCTTTGTGTCTTTATTCCCTTTTTGTTTGTATGCATGTGCGCACACACAGATATGTAGTGGCTAGACTCACATTAAAACATCAACCCCTTTCAAATAGCATGAAAGAGTAAAAAAAACATTTATGACAAAGGAGCTATGATGATAAAGTTTTTAGGGGGTGGGTATTTTACTTTTCCAACAGGGAGCACCAACATCCCTACCCAGTATCCTCTTATCTCAGGATCATATCCAATTCGTGTCATCAGTGTGATCGGAGTCCAGTGATGAGCTGTCATACTGATGTTGAGAGAAGACATCAAGGGTCACCGGCAGCTACTGTACATGGTTTTCCTCCGAGGCAGATTTGCTGGTGACTATGACCATACAAATGTCCGGGTACAACAATGTAAATGTGTTCAGTCCTTTGCAAAGGAGTGTTTTGACTGTTGGGGAATGTGTGAGTGTGTGTGCAGTGATCCCAAGTGGTCCTGTGAGGAGAGATTTGAGGGGAGACAGCAAAGTGGGGCTGGTGGTGAGGGAGTTAGTCATGGTAGAACTGGTGGTGGTTCACTCGCAGGCCAACTTGCTGTCAAAGCTTGACAGGCCTATGGCGAAGGCTTGGAGAGCGCACATGGGATAGTTATAGTCCAGGGTGAAGATGTCTTCTGCCACTCTGCCAAACTGCATGACGATGTAGTCAGCTGGAGTTGGGGGCAACAGAGAGATACTCATGTTAATAATGTAATGTAAGCATGAGCAGTGGAGGAAAAGTGTAACATAGGGAATAGAGAGGAAGAGCGTAAATAATGGAGCGAATACATATATTAGGAAAAAGTACCTTTATGCACTCTGCTCCCTCTTCATGGAACTTAGTGCAAAATGATTTGAAGCGCTGTGAGTTCAAACTGTTAATGAAGGATCTTGTGGCAGACTGAATAAGGAGTTGTCTTGGTTCAGTCAAGATTAAAATAGGTTTGGCCTATGAGCATGCTGGTTTGTTAATAGGCTATTCCCTTTTGGAGCATACAGAAGATTACTTTGTTCTCTCTTTTATGTGATTGTGACTGTATTTTGATATAAAAACTGTCATGAGAACTAGGGACTGCACCCATTCCCACATAGAGGCAAGTGGAATGACGTCACTGACGGGCAGCACTATCCAACTGATTAAAGTGAAATTCCAGGACATTCTAATTTAAAAACATGTCCGTTTTGCTACACTATCACTGATTGATATAACACAATAGTAATTTAATCCGTACCCAGATTTTTTCCCAGGAATAAAAAGCTTGCCGTACAGGAGGTGAGGTGTTATAGAGTTTCCAGCATCAGCAATAGCAATTTGTTTGGAATAAACAGAAGAAGAACTGGGTAGCGTGAGCAGCGATAGCCACCATGGCTGAACAGACAAAGAAGAGAGAGAGAGAGAGAGAGAGAGAGAGGGAGAGAGAGAGAGAGAGAGAGAGAGAGAGAGAGAGAGAGAGACTTACGGTCATTGTCGTGAACGATCTGAAAGTTCTTGACCGAAGCTTGAGTAACTCGACCATGGAAGTTCAGCACATATGACTGTGTATCATCGTTCCACACGGGGGCCTTGTTGTGCAGCTCGATCAGGTTGTCCAGTGAATGGTTCTGCCACTTACTCAGCAGGCTCTCCTGCTCCTGTAATAGAGACAGAGTCACTTACAGTACATATCAAACACATTTATATGCATATACATACACTTATATGTCACATATATGTCATGTTGAATTGCCATTTAATTAATTTGAATTTATTAAAGAGGCACATTTAACAACAACTGGAGTTGATCAATGTGCTGCACAAAGCCAATAAATATATAAAATCACACTAAACATAAAACATCAACACTGCCCTGTTTTAGACAGTGAGTGGACAGATGCTTTCACAGGGAGAGTGCCGCTTGAATCCAGGAACATCAGACTCACATTGTTGGGCCGTACTGGGACTCTCTCAAAGTTCATGTTCATGCCAGGGATGATGACAGTCATCTTCCGGGGACCTTTGAATCCCAGCACGTTGGTTTCCTGCCAAATGGAACAGAGACGGCAACAATTTCACATAAATTTTATGAATGAACAGGGGACCAAGCAAACACATTGCTTGTGTGTGTCTGTCTTTAACTCACGTAGCAGATGGCGGCCAGTTCCTGCCGTGTGTTGCTCTCTTCCAGCAGTGTCCCAGGGTTTTTGCAGGGGTTGGTGCCGTTGTCGTACACCGTGAATTTGGTGCCCATCAGGTTGGACCTGTTAGAACACACAATAGCAGTGGCATGTTCACACTTTTCTGCTTTTTTCCAACTCGGCACCTTATTTACAATTAAGACAACGGGGGCAGCATACGTTATACATAAGTACTGTTTGCTCATAGTGGCAGCTAATGCAGCTAGGTGTTATGGAAACAAAGGGTGTGTTGTGTGAACCGTTTTTTATTATCAGCACTGAATGCAATTTTGCAGCTTTTTTCCACAAAAAAAGTGCCAAAGTGTAAACACGCCCTTAATCCAGCTTCAGACCCCAGAGGGGTGGCAGGATGCATGGAAGGCTCAAAACAATTTTCTTAGGACTTAGCCAGATGTCAGTGTGACCTTTTAGAAGATAAGCCACATATACTATCAACCAGTGACATTTTGAGACTGACATGAAGTCCTCCTTCGTGGGCACAGGTGGATCAAAGAGGAAAAGTGTTTTTACCTTAGTTTACCCATGAAGCTCTCTCCCTCTCGCGACAGATCAGTGGCGTCCACTGAAATAAGGTAGTTGGACGTCTTGCTCTTCTTCCTCTTTCTTCCTGCCAGCAGAAATACCTGGAAAGAGAGAGAGAGAAAGAGACAAATGTATTTCATCATCATGCATGTGGTTGCACCGCTGAGAGGTAATTAATTCTTTGGCCTGACTATGTTGTGGCTTACATGCTTGCCTACATATAAACACAGGTCATCCCTGCAATTGAAAACACAATTTGAAAGAAGTGTGCCAGCCCCACTAAATCCATGATAAAACAATGAGAAAAGTTGGTCATGGTGATGCAGTGCTTAATCGCACAGAATGCCTCATAATGTTGTTTCCTTGGACATCAGTTATCCAGTTTTGCTATATTCTATGTTGATGAAACATAAAAGGCAAACCGACTATTTGGGTTGACTGATTTCCCTTTAAATTTATAGCAAAGCAAATTACGAAAGAAAACGTTGAGGACCCCGTTCCATTTTTTTTTTATATGTCTCAAAAAACACACTACTTCACATGTACAATTCCTTTCAACTCTAACTTAAAGGCCTATGGCCCCTCCTCTCACCCTCCTGCCGTCCTCTCTCTCCATGTGCATGAAGTAGGTGGGGTAGAGGCCGCGGTCCATGCCCTTCTTGTCCCGGGTGATGCGGCACTTGACAGTGACGCCGCGTGGAGCGGGACGCAACACAAACTCCTCCAGGTTGTCCACATCTATTAGAGAGCTCTCCCCTGTGGGCGACCCGGGGGTTACCAGCTCCTTGATAGAATGAACACACATACATCTGTAAGATAACTGTTAATATATACAATATTTAGTGATGAGTGGGGAGTTGAGGAGTGTGCTGGCACAGATTGAATTACCTTCCATTGACTTGACCTAAACACAGATTGGTTAGAAGGGTGTTGGCAAGTGAATTCATTAGGATACGTACTGAATTTAACTTGCCGCTGGCGGCGGAGGCGGGCCTGGTGGTGTCCGTGTTGGGGGACAGAGAACGTGTCCGTTCTTCCTCCACATCTTCCTCATCCTCACTGGCTTCATCAAACTTCATACTGCCAGACAGACCTGGTGAGGGAGAAGAGGCAGCGGTGTGAGAGAGCTTTAATGATTCATGAATGCCTTCACTGTTTTCATGCTTGGAATCTTATTCACGATAGGCAGGACAGGAAAACTGATCCCAGAGGCTCTATGCATACCGCCAACTCCAAATCTCTACAGACTTTATTTGATTTCTTCCCAAGAGTTTCTTTAATTTTCATGAAAAAAAGATTTGTCTCCGAGGAGTAAGAGTATCTTACTTTACAGTTTTTGTGTCTTATCTAATGGTCTTTGATGTGCAACAACTAATTTCTCAAGAACTGATGCAACAGCTCAGCAATGGTAAAGGCGAAATGGTCCATTATGCAGTTAAAATCACTCTTTTTTATGTTTCTCTGAAATATTCAAAGGTGTATTTCTTTTTCATGGGCCAGACAGCTTTCAGATCTATTACAGCAAAAGAAGCAAGAGGAGAAATGAAAGGATGCGGCTAACTAACTAACTGAACCACCAACAGTCTGCTGTACAACTTTTTCCATGTCAATTCCTGAAAAGGTGAGGCTGACGTCAAGAGATGGATGCAAGTCCGTGGCTTGCATCCATGGACTTGTGAACAGAGAGCTCTGTGCGGTCATGCAGTCATGCAGACGGTAAAATAGGCCGAGCTGACTGAAGCCAGTCTGGACAGCCAGAGACATCTCTGTCTCTTCACTGATAATTGGATTTATCAGCCAGGACCTAACTCTTGGCTGTCGCTACAGCACATTTTAATGCGCTGTCAAAAAATGACAGTGGTCTCTCGGTGTGGAAAGATTTCTGTGAGCAGGCGAAATTTTCTTTCCTCAGGCCTTTGCTAATTATGGACTGTTAGAATATTGTTTTTTTTTGGTTTTTAACTGCAAAGAAAGTATGCCTTGGAATTGCTTGACTTCAAACGACTTGGATAATAATAATGTTGTTGCTGCTGTTGGTATATTTATATGTTGCACAATAAATACATCTTTTTTTATGTTATTAACCAGTGTTTTTATCACGTACATACAGTACATGATGAATACATATATAAAAGGGTAAAATAACAATAATAATAATGATAATAATAATTGGCTGATAATTGGTTTTTCAGGGCTTTTCCAAAGCATAGCAATTGTATGTTTGACTTGAAGTAAACAGAAATATACCAAGCTCTATTTGGCAGTTTACATAGTTTAGGACAGAGACATTTTCCATTACCTTCTTCCATCCTTCTGTGCCCTTATCGTCATTGTATTTAATTAGTCTGGGATATTTGGGTTAAAACGATGTTGTGCATAAGGAGTCCTCATTAACCATTTGTGTGGTAAAAGTTTGAATCTTGTGTTAATAGTTAGGACTTGGGATTTAAAACAAATATCCTTCCAATCTACTTCACATATTTCCTCATGTCATGACTCCAGGCAAACCTTTTATCGTCAGATGATTACTGGGAGTTTGAAAGCAGCAAAGAGTAAATTACGGACACTTTCTTCCATAGAAACAGGTCTTTACTGCCTTTTCAAGAGCAGAGAGGGACGGTTTACCGAGAAAATTGTTTTGCGTGTTAGGAATATAATATTTCTGCTTTAATTCCACAAACGTAAGAAGCTTGTCATCATTGTATATTGTCCTATAATCCTACTAACACCTCTCTCTGGCCACTTTTTGAACCCAGGGTGGTAAGTGTCAGGTTTGAAGAACATATTTCCCCACATTGGAGAAAATGAGGAAAAATAATATTGTTTTTCCTGCCTAATAATTTCTAATCTGACAAGACTAAGAGTCTAACCCTGCGACATTGAATTTTATGGAAGCGTCTCAGCCGGGAATCAAACTCGCAACCGACCAGCCGACAAAGCAATCCATAGAGCCCCTGCTGTCGCAGGGCTAAAAACTATCATTAGCATTGAAGAGAAACAACCAGAATAATTCTGTCCCACCACTGCGAAAGCTGCTCTCTTTTCTCCTTGGCAGACAAGGGAGTTCTGACCTCTGACCTCTCTGGCACCTCCTCCTCTGTGCCAGTCACCTGGACTAACCTATCCTGGGCAGGCTCAACCAGGGAGTGGGAGGGGTTGGTTGGGAGAGCAATGTCCTATGCCATGGTGGGCAAGATGAATAATGAGAGAGAAACACAGCCAAACATAATATTTATACTGGGGTATTCACAAGAGATGAGCCCTGGAGATGTAGCTCTCCCAATGCCAACGTAAGAGCCATCATGAAATACAGATTGCAAATGTTAGCTTCTCTCTAACTGTGACTCCAGGGCTCCAATTAAAACACCCAAACAAAGTTGTGTAGGCCAGTAGCTTATTAAAATCAGCCATCTGGAAATGTCAGAGAGGACTCATAATAGGCTAACCAGAAACCTTTTCAACACCCAGACTCAAAGCTACTAAATCAAACCAAAAAGACACTCGTCTGCATGATAATTACCACACAGCATGTGAAGAATATTAAATTTTGCAGTCAGCCAAAAATACGTATTTTGATTGAATGGGATTATCAAATATGAATGTACCTCAAAACTTCCTATTTCTGTCTCCTTGGTTTCCTGAGGGGCTGGGGTAATATGCAAGGACGGGGAGCCAAAAATACCTGCTGGAACTCCTGAGGACATGTCCCTGTGCTAAACTGGGCTGACTTAACAATGAGGCCTTGCATTATTGAGAAGGAGAGTGACGTCTGTTACCATGGCATGTCACACTGTAGCCCAGGAAACAGATAAGGTAATTAAAAATGCTGCACTTTGATCATTCAAGCCAAGATTCAAATCAAACTCAACTAAATGTCTAGGAATTTCATATCATCAACTGTTGGATACAAGTCAATAGCCAACATTACATGACATGTGTACAGTTTCAACCTCTTAGACCCTTTCCTTGCTTTAAATGAAAGTGAATATGTTTATGTTCAGGGTGGGGAAACTATTTTTGCTCTACCTGCTCTACAGTTGCAGGTTAATCCAAATGTTCCTGTCTCTTTTCTCTATCTCTATTTTAGGAGTTCCACAACTCACTCTGGGTTTTACCCCATTCAAAATGTGGGCTTGAATACAATGGATCTTCCATAAACTTCAAAAACACCTGCCAAGTGGCTGGTGCTATCAGCCAAAATTTAACAGCATATTTCTCAGAGTGTAGGTGGCAGCAGCTGTGATGATGCCATAGATAAGCACTGCAGTATGAACGATGCCCTGGCCTATGATTAAATGACCCATTTCTCACTGCGTCACTATCAATCTCGCCACTGTCTGCGTTCCTGCTGCATACTGCAGCAGCAGAGTGCTTCAGCTTCTAGGGATGAGAAAAGATTGTTTTTTTTGTTGTTGCTTTTTTACAATGACTGCTAATTTGGAGCAATTTAAAAGGACTGTCATGACATAAACGCAAAGTGGATAAATAAACCTTCGAGCTCTCAGACTTCAGTTGAATCACACTGCACTCAACCTCCTCCTCCATCACCACTCTTCTCACCTCATACTTTTTTCTGTCTATTTTTACCTCTTTTCTCTCTGTTTCTCTACTTCTTTCACTCTCACTTTCCTTTTCCACCCGATGTCATACAGACCTCCTGCTATACTCCAAGGTGTTGTTTTTAAAGCCCGGGGATGTGAATCAGATACTCAGGCCAAGCAACAGCGCACTGGATAGGATCTCTGATGCTACTTTGTATTTGTGTTTGTAGAGTGGCATCAGGGGACTCACAGAGTCAATGATCTAGGCAAATAACCGAACGGTGTGCAAATGAAGCCGCAACGGCTGTTACATTTGCTTGACCTTCTCAGCTCCAAGAGGTACAGTATCTTCCCTGTCCATTGGGTAAACTTGATAGAGAGTTCCATGGGTTTTAAATGTTTTAGAAAACAGTGTCTCACCAACCCTCTGCTTAAAGTAAAATGTATTTAAAATTACATTAAAGGTGCTAGGCTCCGCCAGGATTCACCTCGTTTCTGTAGCAACTCATGGATGTCCGTCTTGGGCTCCAGCAGCGTCTCAGTGTCCCCGTCCCTTTCAGGCTCCTCAGCAGCAGGGGACTGGGGTTGGGACTGGGGTTGGGACTGAGGTTGGGACTGAGGTTGGGACTGGGACTGGTTCACCGAGAGTATTTGGATTTTCGTACCCAGATCAGGGGCATCTGTACCCAAGAAAGCTGCCGGACCATCAATACCTATGGCAGGGGGAAACAGTCAGTTGTAACCTTAGCTTGTAAGTTGCAAATTTTGTGCTACTGATCTGGCCCTGCTTGTCTGAGTGTGTCAGCTCATCTGTTTTTGCTGGATCTGAGAGTCAGCCTGTTTGCTGCAAAATTACTAGTTTGCCAAAGGCTTGACTGGGATGTTGTTGAGTAAAAGCCATCAACAGTTTCTTTTAAATGTCTGATATATGATTGGGTAGTGTTTGATCTCAAAATGTTTTAACCGTGGGATCCTTGCCTAGAACTCTGCACACAGTTTGTACCAACATAAATACATTATGGATGCAGCGTGATCCCGGGTTTAACTTTACTCTAATTCATTCTGCTAATGTAGAGTAAAGCCCTTCTCCTGATTATGCCTCCCTTTGTTTCTAGCTCTAACCGAAGTCTTGTCAAAGCTATGTCGTCCATCACGGGATCCCTGATTGCCTCTTTCATGGGCTTGCCAGGGTCCATCTGCATCACCTGCTGCCAGCTTTCACTCCTCTCCATCCTCCCTGATTGTTAGAACATGTCTCCCTCACCGTCAATGATGACGTCGCTAGTGATGCTGAGGCGGGACTCCACCAGCGGGGCCTGCTCCTCACTACGCCGTGGCCTGGAGCGCCGGGGCCGGGCTTCTGGGTTGGGCTGGACCATCAGAGGCTCCTGGCGCTTTCTCCGCTGCTTCTGTTCGAGCAGCGCCCTCTGTGGACCGAGCAGGGCAAAAGCAATGGTGAGGAACTTCATTCTACTCCAGTGGTCTCCAGTCATGTGCTATCAAGGGCCAAGAGTATGCAGGTTTTCATTCCAACCAAACACTACACCAGCTGATTTCATTAGATGGCAGAACTTCAATCAGAAAGGAGGGGGAGGGTATAACTAGCAAATAGTGTAGTGTTTGAATGGAATGAAAACTTGCATACTTTTCCCGTGATGGCACATGATTGGAAACCATTGTTCTATGGCAAACATCTATAACAGGCTGCAATCTTTTAAATGTCATAAGAAGGTCAAGGATCATTTAGCCAGGCTTGAGAACACTGCCTCTTCACTTTGGTCAAGGAAGAGCAAGTACCAGGTTATGCTTAGATCAGACTAGGCATAACAAATGCATAGAAAGTTACATTGTTTCAATCCGCATTTCTCACTATATAATAAATAAACCGGTGCAAGATCAGCTACATCAGGCATGAGTTACAGCACTGCATATTTGTCCTGTCCTCGGAGAAGTTCGTCACCCTGTACCATCTACTATCAATAGGTATCTCAACTGGCCAGCAAGATAACACTGGAGATGCAGTCTCCGGAAAAGCCACAGCTGACAGCTGTACACACACACACAAACACACAGAAAGAGTGTGACAGGGTATTAATGATATTCTTTGGCCAGTATGTATATTGCTTTAACTCTCCCCTAAAACCCTATGACTATCACAAATATTCCCAAGAGGGAGCTCTTTGTTGCAGATATAGGTATGATGGTGATGCCACAGTGATAAGTACCTTCAGCATCAGAGTATCCACAATAACAGTAAAGAGCACCCTCTACAGTATAATGGCTTTTATATAGTGGTTACGAGTATGGGAATCATCAGCATGGTTATAAAGCCTCTTTGACCAATCAGATGGCTTGGTTGAAGCTACCTGTTGTTAAAGTGCTAATGAGCCACTCATCAGTCATCAAAACCACATTAAGCTGTCCTCTCTGCTCCTGGACATTGGTGACGGAGGCCTAATAACTCAAACAGCCAGAAAGATACACTGACAGACAGGTTTAAGGACAGTGCTCCACATTCAACCCTCAAGCCCAGATGGACAGTTCAAACAGACAGGTTAGGATATCATTCAGAGTTACGTATGACCATGGCTAGACTGTTAAAAATCAGCGTGTCCTTACTCTTCCCTCATCAGACATAGGAAGGTCATGACATAACCTGTGTTGCACCTTTGATGACTGTACCTTTGCCAACAAAAAGACTATTGGCTGTCATACTGACTGGCTCTGTGTCGTCAGTGCCCCACGGCAAAGGAGCGTTTCCATGGCAACAGACTACATTCCGATGTCAATGGAAAGTGGCTATTGTGCTTGAATTTTCCTCCTTTCTTTCCATCTTTGTCCTTTTGCTGTCACCTCACTGTCATCTTCCCTGGTTTCCTTCCCTCTTTCCTTAGCTCCCTCCCCCTGTCCTATAGACCACTGAAGCGTGACGTACATTTTCCGCCCAAATAAGGAATTCCGGTTCCATCGCCTTGTCAGACTAATGGGAAAATTAATAAGGGGTGTAAAATGATTGCCTCTAACTACGTCACACTGATTATTTTGCTTAAGATCTTTGGATTTAATATTGATTTCTTTGTTTGTTAAGATGGGTATGAACCAGTTTTGAAGCTGCAATAAAATTGTTGTTTTTTGAAAATCATTCTCTGTGACACAACATCCATTTTTGTTAACAAATATTTAAAAAACAATAGTCAATAACACATATAATAACTTAGTCCTGTGATATTTTTAATGTCATGGTTTCACATAGGCTATTTAACAAATAGTAAATGGGAAACAGAAATCCTATTCACTTTTGACATAGGTGAAAAATAAAGGGAACCGGACATGATCTGGGAGCCTCGAAATTACGACACTTCGGTGGACTATTTGTTTATTTGTTTATTTGTTTATTGTTGAGGTATAGTGGGGCCGTGATAGTCTCTTGGAGCTTCAGATGGTCTCAGCAGAGTGAAACAATCAGTCTGACCTGGACAAGTCATTTAGTCATACGACAACATGTTTTTTAACCGCCTGGGTCTACGGGGAAAATGGCCAACAGCCTGTCAATGTTAGCCAGCAGAATGGATGGCTACATGATGGAATAAACAAATCGAGGTTTTGCATAATAAAAAAGGTAAGGGCATCATTTAGATATTCTTACAAAAAATGGGACATTGAAAAATGCTCTGTTCAAATAATGCAGTGATGAATTGCCACACTACACTGACAACGCAGAAGTACAGCACAGGTAATGGTTTGCAGATATCGGATGACATGCGCAACAGCAAAAATAACCTGAAGGATAAAGCCTATATAGAGATAACAAAATAACCTCAAACTGTTGAATAAAGCCAACACAATACCCTATAATCATGACCACATCCCACTGAGTGCTTTGAATGGGTTAATTGAATAGCTCAAATCTGCAATCCCGAGTGCTGTGAGAGTCTTGTTTGGTGTCATGCTGCATTCTGTTTCAAAGAATGGCTGAACTCTCCACAGCATGAAGATTTGGGACAGCAATGAGCCAGTGGGCATATCGGAGTTGACAGTTGCACTCTCAGATCCATCACAAACAGACGAGTGATGTGAGGGAGAGCTTTTTTACTCCTTTTGCTTAACTAGTTTTTGTGCCCAAGGACTATGCAGACTTGGTGTGTAGTGCGGTATACAGTTTAGTGACTTTGTGTTGAGGCTCCACTAAGGATAGAAAATCCACCCTGGTCATGTTTTGTCAACTGCCCCTCAAGCCTCCGTCTCTGTGGTCAAAGCAGCCGGTGGATTACGTAAGTGCATTAATTAGCGCGCCGAACGCACAACAACAAGTCCTGTTTAGTGATGCTGTTTAGTGAGCTGGAAAGGAGACCAGGAGGTCTTGTCTCATATATGCCAGCACACAAAGCTTTCATAACTCATCTGTCATTGTGCCAGCACTGAGAAAATGTCTGAGAAATAAATACAGCAGCCAGAGCCATAGAGTCCTGACAATAGATGGGACAATATATTCCTATGAGCCTCGGACGATCATGAACAACACAGAACAGCTAAGAAAAAGAAATAACATAAATAAGAGCCAAAATAAAGGGGTCTTTTTAAGGAAAACAAAGGGTATTATTGAATACATTAGTTCTTTAATACCCAAGTACGCAGAGGTCTGGGAGCTTTATTATCTGGACCTAGATTCGTTATCATTTCAAAAGACTTTGTTATAAGAGGACCAGGATTTGCATGTGGCTCTCTTTATGGCTATAAATAAAAGCGACAACTGAATAAAACATCGAGCAGGATTATCATAATGAACATCATTAGTGTTAATGTGCTAGGTGAATTTGGAAATATTGCCAAACTTCAGGATGTACAACAATGGCGATGAAAAAATAGACAAGGGCTTTGCTGATGATCAAGTTTTAAAACTGGCCTTCATTTTGAAGATGGATCTGGCCCTAAACTCTTCTCAAACTCTTATTTTTTTCTCCTTTGGATTTTGGCTACAGATGGCTACAGGATTGTAGCTACAGCAAAAAAAAAAATCATTAACTTGGTCGAGCATTGTGTCTTAAAATCTTGCTCTAAGATATGTATTTTCTTGACAACAATAGAGTGGTCTGATTTATTCTGCCTTGTTTCAAGGTACTGAAAATTTGAAAGTGCATTGGAAGCAACTAAGAATTACATCACACACTGTCATAATTTTTAGAATGAAAATGAGACTTGGACTTGAAGACTAAATGAGGTATTAAGATGGACATTTTTTCCAGTGTAGGCTTACAGACTTGGCTAATTCTTCATACCGGCAAAGTCAGACTAGTATGTTTTGTCTTCCCTATGTAATTGTGAGCACACTGTGCTATTTTAAGCCAATCCATTGTAATTCCATTCCTTTGTAAAGACTGGGTACTTGGCATTTTCAGACCAGGATGTGACTCCATTCAGGCTTTCATGCACCTTCCTGTCTGAGCCAAAACATGGACTTAAAAAACAAGAAAAGTGGTCTAATGTAAATAGCATACATTGATTTGAGGAGATATTCAAATACGAGGAAGTGTGTGCTTGCCAAAGGAACTGATAACAATGATATGACCTGGATGGACTGAGAAGAGCTGATACACAACATACACTGAGAAGTTAAAAGAAGAAGCACACACAAGCATCGCATGAACGTCCGGCCAACTTAACAAACTCTCAAGACAAAAACACATGTGCAAAGTGTCTGAGTGTCTGAAATGCTGTCCGGATTTCTTGCTCCTTCCATCTCACAAAGACAGACAGGAACAGACAGACAGAAAGATGGGGGGAAAAACAAACAGACACCTGTATCATGCGCATAAGTTGTTACCCTCAAACAGATTAAAAAAATACACTGAAACTATCAGAAACAGACAGACAGGAACAGACAGACAGGAAGACAGAGGGAAAAAACAGACAGACACCTGTATAATGCGCACCCAAGTCGTTACCCTCAAACAGATAAAAAAATACACTGAAAATATCAGAAACAGAAACATTAGAAATTACTAACCCGTTCCATTGACATCCTGAACAAGCGTGGGGCCAAAGTGTACAAGTTTCTCTATGGAACAAACAAAATGGAACAAACACTCCAGGTCCCATTCCCCTCAAGCCCATGCGAAGCTACACTGTCCCCCGCGGAGCGGCACTCCTGCTGGGCATAGCTCCGTCTCCCTGTCCCTCTTTCCTCTTCTGGAACAGAGTCTGAGGATCAATAAACTAACAGCCTCCTCTGCACTATATGGTCCTCCAACAGAAAAGGAGTCCGTCTCAGCCAAAGACTGAGTGACAGTGTGCGTGTGTGTGTGTGTATGCGCGGTCACCGTTGCTAACTGAATCAGCAGTCATTAGCGCTCCAGCTCCAGAACAGAGAGGGAGGGCAGGGAGGGCGGGGGGGGGGCAGAGAGAGAGAGAGAGAGGGAGAGAGAGGGAAAGAGAGAGGTGAAGTGCTTAAAGAGGGATACGGTCACAGTCACAGTGCTCCCAGTATTACTGTTTAAATGGTTTTCATTGGGCTATTTAATATGGGGGTAGACAAACCTTTAATATAAAAAAAACACTCTGTGAAGGTGGGTACTGTTTTTTCATTGTTTTGTTTCTGTTTTTTGTTCTTTTAAAAAAGAAAAAACCATAGCAGCCAATGTCTGATCACCCTCTGGGCATAAGTTTGTGTGTGTGTGTGTGTGTGTGTGTGTGTTTGTGTGTGTGTGTGTGTGTGTGTTTGCACGTGTTATGTAAGGACAGAGAACACTTGAGTGAGGCTGTTTGGACTCAGCTGAATCAGTGCATGGCACAGCTGAGCCACAGTGGGACACATCATCACACACACACACACACACACACACACACACACACACACACACACACACACACACACACACACGCACAAAGCTAGGCTCCCTGCACTAAATCCTTCTCTCTCTTTGAACTCACCAATCTGGTCCTCCCTTTCTCTCAGCCTAATGTCTGAGAGATAGCGGAATATGGCTCCCGGCTTAAATCAAAGCTACGTGCGCCGCAGCGCTACAGCGAGGTTGGGGATGGGATAAGGCGTCTCACAGACTCTCTGGAGGAAGGGTTGACAAGAGAACAATCGCCTGACAGAGGAAGGGCTATGTCAGGTAATGGGTGGAATAAAAGGAAACAACTCAGCTGAAGGACAAAAAAAGGCATTAAAGTTCCAAGACAGGGCAGGTGAAAAACTCAAGATTTTAGAACCAGCGCATTAATCATTCAATTGCACGCCATTGCATTCATGTTGAAGCTAGTCTTGCCAACAGTGGGCTCCCCTTGGCGGCACCAGAGTGGCAGAACACGAGGTCGTCTTAGCCCTTTCTCTCTGTCGGCCTCATGCCAAATCTTGGCAGTAGCTCACAACTAGAACAGAGGCGAGCCCTCAACCCAGTAAACATTTTGCTATGTCCCGGATTAATAACCCCTGTACAACCTTTGTGAATCCTACAATATCATATCCTATGGTAAAGTGCCATCTACATGTGAGGAAGAAAGCTTAATTAGACAAACGCAGCAGCACAATAGCTGAGTGGTCATGAACTACATGTACTACATCAGCTGTCCTTTGAAAGCACCATGACATGGACGAAACTGTATGGAATCTGTATAAAAGAGTAGACATGCCAAAGTCTTAATGAGAATATGATCACAAAGAAATGTGCGAATTCTCAGAGTTCATAGGGTGTGTTGTTATTCCTATGCAAATGAAATTTGGCTTCTTACCTGTTTTTCCAGCTTCTGCTGCATAAGACTGCTGCTGTCATCTTCGAGGCCACTGGGGAGAGAAAAGGAGAAACCTTTCTTATAAAAAGTCAACCTGACTGACTGGAGAGGGTCCTTTGATCTATGTCGGCAAACCCATGATAATGAGGTGACTTTGTCGTCACAGAATTTATGAAAACTGAATATCCAAGATCTCAATTCAATGAATCGTGACCCTTGTCCTTCTAAAGCTCCGCCCTGCCCTCACGTGGGGCACAGTAACATGTCAAAACACAACTTTACGCTGCAAGCTTGGTTGCACCTAGCTAGCATAGTTTCCCCTTGCTCTCAGCTAGCAGTTAAGGATACGGTAGACTTGAGCATTGTAAGACGAACTTGAGAATACAGCTGCATCAAAACAAATTGGTGTACTACCAGTAGCCACCATTTTCTCTACTTCTCGTAGGGCAGGTAAGCCTAAAGTGAGAGGTTTTATGAAGTGAGTTGTGAGCGTGACAAATACTCACAAGGGTTTAAATTATTTTTGAAGTGGCAGCCAATCATTGTTGTATTGAGGTACAGTTGGCAACCAGAGTAGTCAGCAAAGGGGAGGGGCACTTGGTGCTGATGCATAAGCCAGGGTAATAAAAGCTGGGAATTTCACACACATGAATCTCTTAGGGTGCTTTCACACCAGCCTTGTTTAGTCCGTTTGAATCGAACCCCGGAGCGTTTACCCCCTTGGTTCGGATCGTTTGGGGTGGGCCTAATCGAACCCTGGTGCGGACCAAATAACAAACAAAAAACGAATAATAATATGATGCCCCATTGTTATTGCCATACAATGACACACAGCATCAATAAGTTCTACTATCTACTATGGAAATTTGCACTTTACGTCATTCCTGACATGTGTGCCATATGCTGTCACCATTATACGATGCCAAATGCCAAAAACTATGTGTCCCTTTCATCATTACGCAATGCCAAATGCGCAACGTGCATGTCCCGTTAATCGTCATCACACATTGCCAGTTTCTAAATACGTAACCTACAACCAAGAAAACCAACACAGAAAATATGTAAAAAGCACAGCCCAGCAAACAAAAAGTCATGAAAATAACCTTCATCCAGCGCAGTGGACACACACGACGGACCCGACGTACAACATACCCAACGCACACACACATTCTTATAATTTCAGCCGTCAAAAAATCTCTGGGAGGCTAATTACCGGAGTCTCTTGGCTAATCCGGGAGGGTTGGCAACCCTATCTGGACCATATCTGATTTTTGACTTTGTGAAAGCGAACCAAACCAGCTGAAAAACGAAACAATGTATCATTCTCGTATCAGGTGCGAACCAAGGAAGGGAACTATCAGGTGTGAAAACGCCCTTAGAGCATCTGCACTGAGTGTGATTTCCCAGATCACACCACCAGAGGGCATTACTGCTGTTAATAAACAGTCTACAACGATTTTGGATCCTGTATGGCCTTCTATTAAAAAAACATAGATAAGTCATTAATAGGGTTTAGTAATGGTATTAGCATTTTCAAGCTGAAAAGCTTATGAAAACTTTGATAAGCATAGATCAGCAATGTAAAGAGACTAAATGCAACCTATATTTAAATAAACAGTGATCCTGTTGCCTAGTGGTTCACCACACAATGGAAAATCAATGGGCCAAATTGGCAGAGTGACTTTCTGAACTTGTAGATGAAACATGACATCTAGATAGACTCTCTGAAAGTGAGAGAAAGACTAAGAGAGAGCAAGAGCAAGACAACGAGGGAAAGAGCAAGCGAAAGAGAAAAAGGAGAAAGCTCCAGCTGAGAGAGTGCCTTGTTGTCTGGGTCCAATGGGCATTGGTCCTGGACACCTATGTAAAGGGACTGTGGGCCCATGTTGCTTAGCTACAGTGAAGAGAGAGAAGGGCAACAGCAGGAGTCTATTCAGACAGAGTCAGAGACCCACCTCTCCACCTCACACACATACACACACACACACACACAAGTCAAGCACATAGACTGACGTAGTATGTGTGGGTCACTGGTCCTATTTCTCGTCATACATCTCTCATCTTTTTCTGTTGAATAAATCTTATATCACATATCCTGCTAGGCTTCAATGATTTTCTGATAGAATGGATTAGAGATATAGGATGAGAACTCTTCAAATCGCGCTGCCTATCTAAACAGCAATTACTCCATCAAGGAAGCTCATTAGATCTCTACTCACTCCTCTTTCCATCTCTCTCACTAAATCTCATAGCCTTTCCATGAGTTCCAGTGCGTGAAATAATGTTGGTGATGACACACATGGCTTAAGGGCAGCAAGCTTGAGGCTGGCTGACATCACAGCTCATCTCTGAAGGACAGCTACCAAATGCCAAGAGGCGACAAGTGCCGGAAATCCATTTGCGCCCAGAAGCACACATGTGCATCAGTGATGCTGTTCCACTCTCATTAAGTCCACACTGTCTGGGCTTAAGGCATGATCTGTTCATTCAATGTCAACATTAGTCATCTGGCACCAAGCTGGCTATAGAGCACAGATTAGAAGTGTGTCATGTCATGACTGGTAGACCCTTCTCCAAGTATCCCTCGCTGTTGATAGTGGCAAAACAGATGGGTCCCCTGGGAAGCCATTACAGCACCTCAGAGCAGGTGCTGGTGACAGGGAGAAGGGCTGAAGAGTGGAGGAAGATAGTAGGTTTTAATTACACATCCGGGACTGTCATTAAAGACAGGTGAGGAAAGGAATAGGTGAAAGGTGCGCAGGTAGACTGAACAGCAAGACCTGGGAGAAGTTGCTATGGTCTACTCTGCTAGGGTGTGTGTGTGTGTGTGTGTGTGTGTGTGTGCGTGTGTGTGTGTGTGTGTGTGTGGAGGCTAGGGACTGGTGGATTAGGTTACTGCTGCCAGTGGGGGCTTTACTTTAGGACTGCCAGATTTACCAACAGTCTGTTTACAACTAGAGCTCAGTCAATCTTGTAGTTGCCGCAGCTCCACAGCAAAACAATGAAGCCTAGTGTGTTCAGCAAGCAGAACATCAATCACTGATGAAACACTCCAAACCATGACGCCTGATTTCACACGTACACCAATGTTGCAGGTCATTCTATCAATCGATAATATCAACAGTTTTGCAACACAGAATTTACCAACACAGCCCTTCTGCGTGTCCAAAATCTTCTCTCAGCCAAATCAAGTGCATGGTAACCGATGGTCACACTGTGAAAGGAGATGGTGTGTGTCTGTGTGTGTGTGTGTGTGTGTGTGTGTGTGTGTGTGTGTGTGTGTGTGTGTGTGTGTGTGCATGTGTGAGGGGAGGGGGTATTGCTGCCTACCTTGCTGTTGAGTTCGATGAGAAGCTGGCAGAACTGGAGGGTCTTCAGGGACCACAGTAATTTGGCACCAGGGCAGACAGCAGCACAGGACATGTGGATAATAAGAGAGTAAAATGAGTTAGAACAAGTTAGAAAACAAACAAGAAATGGTTTGGGGCATGAGTAAGTCTCCATTATGCTCCTATACTACTAATTCATGTGTAGTAGTAGTATATCGATGAAGAAAAGGTTATGCTATAGGCTAGAGTAATCCTCCAATATAATCAAACAAGCTGATAATTTTTGTCCAAGGACAGCACCAGGTGCTATGTAAAATAACAGACAAGGTCCTTCATGGAGTATTATCCTGAACACTTCAATCTGTTGGGGGGGGGGGCAAGAGAATGTCCTCTACCACACCTGTTCTTGGAAACACACACACACACACACACACACAGAATGCCTAGTCACAGCTGTGAGTGATCAATGTTTCATTAGTCCATCACAGCTTAGGTGACAAGAGAAGGACATGGCGCTCGTCCCTTCCCTGTGTGTCACACCAAGGTAACCATGGAGATTTGTGCTCCGTCAGCAGCGCACCTCCACCGACATTGATTAAAAAACTGCAGCCAATTGGCCGGCTCCAGTGTAATTGGAGGCCATTCTTAACACTGTGCTGTAAAGATTTACAGACTGACAAGCAATGGAGAGTCCATCAAGATGTGGACATCTGTGCTTTGTGTTGAGCATTATGAGTATTATGAGTATTATGATATGCGTAGTATAATATTATGCATATGCCTGAAGATGTAGGGCCTGATATGTTTGTAATGATGCAATATTTACCAACACACAGATTAAGATTATTAATGTACACACAAAGGCAGTGTGTCTCTCCTTTTCTCTGTTGTATGTTTCTCATATGCACTTGTCACAAAGACAAGTACAGTACTCAGGTGGGGCAAAGGCCTTCTAATCCATCAAAGAGCAGAAAATTACAAAAGCAGATGTGCTAGGCTGTAACATAGACTATATTACTAGAAAAAGCGTTAGAATACCCTGTCTAGCAGACCATTGGTTGATTCAAGGTTGAAAAGAGGACAGGCTGACTAATGACTTCCTTTCAGATGACAATATCAAAGCTATTTTAAAAATTAGCATAGCATTAACCAGAGGGATCTCTTTATCAGAACACAGCCCATTTTGTCCATTGTTCGTTTTAATGAATGGCCTCCATAAAAATAGACCTTCACCACTTCAAAAAGGAATTTGAAAGTTGAATGAGCGTGACTTAATTTCTGCCACAGGCAACTGACTTTCTGACTTTTAGAGGGGACATAATAAAAGGATGTCTGATTGAACTTAATTTCCTGGGGGAGAGTGAATGGTTACTAGCAAGAGATATTTTACTAGCAATATATTTTAAAAAATCAAACAAGTGAATGAGTTGGACCATATTTTAAAGGGGGTGGTTGTCCTAAACATTTGCAAATGCATTGACTAAATTGACTAAATAAAAAGTCTTACTTTACCAAACAAGGTCTGTGATAAAGGAAAAGGTTGAGGTTTTAGGAGTTAGGCTGTTAACATTAGTCTAGACATTCCTGGACCTTAACTAAGAAAATGCAAAGAAGAGGCAGTCATTTCAGCTATCTAACTCTTTCATGTCAGTAATCCTGCGATGAATATTCTGAGCACATCCTTGGTTACAGCGTTCCAATTGAGCCGCCAACAGCATACAAAAAAAAGAAAACGGGGCGCACACACACACACACACACACACACACACAAATCACCAACTCTTGTTACAGCACAGTCACAGGCTGATGCTCTGAATAAGTAACGACATGGCTGCAGAAACATGAGCAAGCGGCAGATCCTTGACAGCAGGTTAGCCATACAGCTGGCCACATGGGATAGAGCAGAGACTGGAGGAAATGTTACAGTAGAGCTGACCTCTCCTGGCACAGGCCACTCCGCAATTCTGTCCCAAAAACCCAATACAGCTACGAGAGATCAAGCAAAAATGTGTGTACATCTCTTTGTCTCCATCCTGCAGGAGCCAGTTCAGCCCTCTAACTCCAGAGAGCTAAAGTCACGACAAGTCATGGAAGACACACAAAACAAAGGACATTCTTTCACAACTGCTTTTTGGCACTAAGATTAGCATGTATGTATGTACCTGTACGACCAGCGACTGTAGACAGGCTGAGATCCTCCATTCTTTACAGTGTCCATGGATGCTGCTTCAGGAATGCTAGTCCAGGGCTCGGCTATCTACAGTATCACAACGATATTCATTCACAACAGAGCCCAGAGTCACTGTGCAGTCCTACCTAGCAGTCAGCCCTGCAGGCTCCAAGTCCTCTGCTATTATGTCACTGAGAAAGAGTAGCTATGTTCCACCCAGGGGAGTGACAGCCACCACTCCTGAGGCGGACTGAGGTCGGAGGGTAGGAGTTGTTGCCATGACTCCTCACTTGAGGCAACGCACAAGGATGCAGCTAGGGGTAGGTATGAAAGTGACAGGTCTTAACACTCTGCAGTGGGGATGAAACAAGCTCTGAGCGTTACACATATTTCAATAAAGCTACTTGAACGGGATTGACACCACAAGTGAAGACGTAGGCTGTTTGAACACATATATGTTTAAGTTATTGGGGCACAGACTCCTCTTTGGCTGGCAGTGTTTCTCAAAAGTTCAGTTAGTCTAGCTACTGTCGCCTATGTTCCATTATTAGACTGACTACTTCCCAGTGACTTTCTGAGAAACTCAGCCATCAGCCACAACTCATTTCCTCTGACTCATAGGTGGGGCATTGCATATCAAACCAGAGGCCAGACATGATGTTCACCTCCGTCATATGTAATAGTGGGAATTCAATAAGCTTTAAATAGCCTAAATCTCTACTGCAAAATCATGCCCAGTCAATATTACAGCATTACGGTATGAGTGTCAGCATATGAATAACATATTCCAGTCTGTGTTCCTCTCAATAATGCTGAGAAGGAGGTTTTGGGTTTTTTTTTGAGGTAGATAACTCAATACACGGAAACTTATAGATTACCCTTTCTAAATACAGGCAAAGCGTGGGGGACCTTAGTCCAGTTGCTAGGAGACCAGAGCCTCCTGTTCTTTTTCTGTGCTTATTCGCAGGAGTGCAAGAAAGAAAGGACAGAGAAAGTGAAGTGTGTGTTTGTGTGTATGTGGTTGTCCTGTGGGATAGGGGTAAAATGGTATGAAAGTCAACTGATGTTAAGCATGGGAATCATTCACCTGAGGGAGTAATTATCGAGCTCAAAACAAATGATGGAAATAAGCTACAAGTGTTGATAATACCGCTTCAGTTAGGGTCCCAGATGAATGCTTTCCACCCACAACTCTCTTGTAATGAAAGCTTTACTTTGTTTAGAGTCAGATTTAATGAAATGTACGCTAATGTCCACGAAGTGCAAACACAGAATGTGTCATGCTGCAACGTTAACTCATAACAAACAAGCAGAGCAGAAATAATAGCTTCAGTAAATTGTATTCAATATTGCAGCATTCAATGTGGTGAAAGAGCGAGGCCATTACAAATACCAGGGATGTTTTCTCAGTCTCTCAGTGCATGAGCAACAGAGTGGATTACTCAAGCCAACTGGGCCATATGTGTTTGGAATGCACTGGGCAGCCACAGTACATTTCACCTCAGTCATCCTCTCTGTTGCAGAGGCCAACCCACTAGACTTGTGGAGAATTGGATTTAATTTGACTGATTAAGATGATTAAGGATACTCACTCATTCTTGGAATAGAATAATGATGGTGTTGGGATGCTGAGCTAGGAGATAAGCTACTGAATTCTAGTTTATAGCCAACCTATTCCTTTTTGGGGGCTAAGACACGTTATACAATGTGGTAATTTCAGCCAAACACTGCTTGGTCAACTACATGTTCCAAATGTGCGGATAATTCCAACAAACCAAAGATGAATTTTCTGAAAAACTGGAATTGCTTGCTGTCTCTTGTGGCAGCCAGGGGGCTTATTAGTGATCTTTCTGGCTTTCTCCATTATTTTATTCTGTAAAGAAGATTGTACACTCTTTAGGATACTTACAGTGACAATGGATACTGATGCTGACCATACTCAGTTGCACCTTGTACTTAGCCGCATCACTGTTGTACCCATAATCACAGCAAAGAAAACACTCTTGGATACCATTACTATAGTATCAAAGAGCCAATGCAGACCTAGCTGATGTTGTGAGCAACAACAACCTAAGCATGTGTTGGTTATTATTGCCTTATAACTGCAAAGTATATACAGGAGTTCTTTACATGCCACCACAGTATAATCATAATTTTTCTCAGTTAACACAGGATATGCACACTTTCATCCATAGCAACTTACAATATGAGTGGCCTCCGAGGGAACTGAACCACTAACCCTGGCAGTGTTAGTGCCATACTCTCCCCACTGAACTACACAGGTACCAGAAAACCTTCAACTCCCCTTTCACTCTCCTGTAAGCAATCATCTGTGTAACACCTGGGTTGTAATGCTGTTATGATAAAGGTCACTCCTCGGGTGTGTTCATCTCTCAAAGCAGACTCGGCCATTTGAAGCTGCCACACTGCCAAGTGATTCATCACCAGTCCACAACATCACTGATAACCAGTTAAGAGAGAGAGAAAGACAGTCAGTCAGAAGTCCCTGTGCTTTGGGGAGAATAAAGAATTGCAAGGAGAGACAGAGCTAGTGTACAAGATTGCAAAAGATAACGAGACAGCGAGAAGTATAGAAAAAGTCCCTTATTGCATCTTCCAAGGCAGGTTACAATTGCTGAGCCAGCTATCTATGAAATTCTGGACTTTTACACTAACTGTCTGGGTGGGTTTAGCCTACAAAAGCAGTATGCATCATAGCTGGTGTGCTGTTCAAGAATTAGTCCATTACTGCAGCCAACATTACCTAAACTGACACACTGACACACACAACTGGCACAGTCACAAAGCTAAGGCTTTTCCTTGCAAAAAAGATTTTTATGAGCTGTCTGAGATTGACTGGCACCACTCAGTCCACTATGTTGTACAAAGACAATTAAGAAAAATCCTGAAGAACATTTCTTCAAATGGCAAGCCATATTCTTGGTATTTAGTTCAAGTTAAAGAACGTAACTTCTGAATTTCACGAAACATTGTTTTCCCTTATTTGGCTGTTCCTTTCAGGGGTAGACTGCAAACAGATAAAATCAAATAATCAGAGTGGGACTGTAACAGCAGAACAGGAAAGGGTGGGAGCTACTTATGATTTTTATCTCATAGCACGATGAAAGCAGACCTATGCCTTAACCAGTGCTTCGAATAGTGTAGCCTACGGTAGCTTCTACGATGCACTCTGTCCCCCCCCCCCCCCACACACACACACACAAACATATATATATATATATATATAAAGATCACATGAACCCTAGGCCCAGCACCTGTTCTCGTGACCAGCAGAGTGGGCTTCAAAAGACAGCTGTAGGAAGCACCATGGTGCAGTGTGCTACAGTGAATTCCAAGGACTCACAGTGTGATTAGTTTGAATCTGGCTACCGAGTTTTGTCATGTTTTCCATTCTCTATATTCTCTCCTTCCACTCACTTTGTATTGTGAACTCAAAAGTAAGAAGTAAAAATGTAAAAAATATAGAGTGCTTTTATTTACTCATGTATTCAATAGGAGTAGTAGGGAGGTGGGTATCAGCAGTGTCTTAACGGAATGCTCTGACACAGAAAAGGCACATTTTATAGCCCTCAAAAGCCCCGCAACTGCTGGAGGTAGAAAGGCAAAGGAAAGGCATGCTCCAACACGACATGCAAACCTTCCCTTTTCTTATGCCCCTTGCTTTACTATGAGCAAAGCTTAGTCTAAATGTCTAAAAGTCTTTAGTGGATTAGTGTCAGAGAGAGGCTGACTATGGCTACTATATCTGACTGTTGAGTTTGATACAGATAATTTGATACAGCATGTTAATTACACAGAGAGCGTTAGCTTCCAGCTAGTCATCCTACATTCCAAAACTCAATGCGATATTCCATATTTAAGGGGGGTGGGGTGTCATTATTTTTGACCCGGAATGTGTGGGAAGAAAAAAATCCCTCGAATAGAATAGAAACTGTAAAGCCCTCAAACTAAATCATTCAAGCTGACAAAAACAGAGTGAGAAAATTGGTCGGCAAAAAACGCAAGGGCTTCCATTTCTAACATCTGGAGGCAAGAAATGTTGATTCCCTAATAGCATGTCAGATGAGTCTAGATACACACTCGCATCAGGTTCCATTTTATCATATATCGTTACTTTCTCTTAAAAATAAATTACCTGCTTTTGCTGAAGTTCATTGCGTAATGATTGTTCTTACTTCGGAAAGCTGGATAATTTGTTCATCAGCTAGCTAACTAACATTACAGCAACCCGTAGCAGCAGCGTCACAACTGAGCAATAATATACTTCAGGGACAACGGTAACGTTAGCCACTTATGGTCATGAAGAATTTCTCTCCATTTCTATTGTTCAGCTAGTTATAACGTTAAGTAATTTATGGAGCTATGTTGTTCTGTGATATTAAGCTCGTTCCTTAGTTCACTGGGCTTGGCATTGAAAGAATAATATATATGGATAAAGTGAGAAAATAAATCTACTATCTACCAATTACTATCTGTGCTTAGCTTCCTAAGTGTAGCTATGTAACATTGTAGCTAGCTTGTTACCGTTAGAAGCTAACGTTAGCTGTTCCAGCTGTAAGCAACAGTGCCTTTAAAAAAAGTTGGTGGGCGAGCGACAGTTAGTTTCCCATAAAATAACGTTAGCCACGTCGGTTAGCGTCTCATTCAATAATGGCCCAAACAGAACAAATACTAACACGTCGTGCAGTCAATGCATCGGTTTTAGCTCACCTTATGCTGTAGTAACTCATGTTTATCCACGGTTGCTATGGAAGGTTCCCCAGCTGGCGGCCTCCCGTGGCAGTATATTTTTCGTAGACGCGGTTAAGTAAAAAATGTGTTTCTCGGTCCATAGTTACCAAGCACGCTAACAACAGGCCTTGCTATTGGTCGTCGACGTATGTAGCAGAATGCTGATTGGTGGACATTCCGAGAGGTGTGGGGAGGGTACGTTCTTCGCCATATAGATGTTTCTTGATTTTACATTGAAATCAGCTATCAATTCAGATCAAACGTTGTTTAGTGGGTTGGAATACCAAAATACTACAATAAATATAAACGGATTCAGTCAGCCACCGTGACAATGTGACCATAACAACAAACGGTTCAAGAAAGTCAATCGATGAATGGACAAATTCATCAATAGACATATTCTGCTTCTCTTTTTCATTTGTTGTCTGAAATTGGGACAGATTAATTCATATTTTGCTGAAGGTGCGGCACATCTTTTCTACTAGAATATACTGTAATTTTTCTATTTGGGGAAATAGAAAAATTTTGAATTTAGCAAGATATGTTTCTCTTGCTTTTACATCTTTATAGATTATTACAAGGCATTACAATGCAATATACATTACAATGCAGGAGGAATTGCTGCTGTTTCAACCTCTGGGGCCTTCAAGCAGTTGCCATCATGTCACCCACCAGTTTTAACCCAAGATAATCTTTAATAAACTGAGAATTGAGTTTGTTCTTTTCATTTCAGCTCATTTCATTTATGTAATTTATTTCATGTCTTTTATGCAATACATTTGATAAACAACATTTTTTGAGATAAACAGAGCACTGCACACAATCATCAACAGTTGTGTTTGAATCATCTCTCAGCAGCATATTGGTTGTCTCTGTTGTGCCATACTGATATCTTTCACAATACTGACAACAATGATAAAGTATTTTATTTACTGGATATTAGTATTGTGATATCAGTTACAGTACATGGAGACACAGCTTTCTCCACATGATCGCCAGCACTTTTAAATGCAGAAGCATAAGAATAACAGCAATAATAGGAATAATAGGCTTGGGTTGCTAAAGATTAGGATTTGGTTTGCATTTAATGATTCTCTCTAATGTGCAACTTGATATTTAGAGTCAGGAATTCTGTAACAACAGAACACCATGTTTTGGAATTTGTCTAAACATATCCCCCTCTATGAAAGAAATGCTTGCAACTCAGATACTGCAGTAGTCTATTTTTTTTTGTTAGTTATGCAGCCCTAATCCTGACTCATAAATAGATCTGACAACCATTATAACATCCAGAGCTGTGTGTGCGGAGAGGGTGGGGTGGGACACGTTCATAACATCCCAGGCCTACTATTATAAGGTCGAATCAAAAAATAAACTTGATGAACTGAAATGTGACCAGCGCTTCAGAATGCAGAAGTTCCATCCAATGCGTCAGCGTTGCGCTTTCGCCTGTTTGAATGAAAATAGTTCAGAGAAAGAATTCTGGTCGCAGCAGTGGTCCATTGAATAATGAATTCTCCACAACATCAGCTGTTAATCAGTGCATCTGAATTGGAGAGACAACCTCTCTCTGTCAGCATCATCATCAAACCTCTCCTCCTCCTCCATGTCACCTTCACCCCGTAGTCCCTCTCTGGAGTGTCTGCCACCAAAATGTTCGGTGCCTGATTATGTGGTGGGGTAGATGGCTGGGGCAACAGCAAGTGTAGAAAGGGGGAGGAGGGACGACTACTCTCTTCTTGCAGTACTTCTGGAGTGTCCACATCGGGCGGTGTGAAGACACTGCTTACATTGGGGGTGCGGAACTCTGTGGAGGGAGGCGTGGAAGCAGAGGGTGCTGGGATTCTGCGTCTCCCTGTCCCTAATGGAGCTTCAGGCTGATCCAAACACCTGCTGGAGGATGCGGCACCATCAGATAACCCCGAGTCCCCCACATTCCTTTTTCTGACCGAGGACGACTGTCTCTTTGGGGTGTCCAGGTACTGTGCACTCGGGTGAGAAACTGTGCTACTGATTTGGCGTGATCCCTGCGGCTGATCTCCCGGGCCGGACGCAACAGAAGACTCTGTAGCTTTCTTTCCGCGCGTACGCTTAGGTTGATGAGACTGGTCTCTTGGCCTCCTCTCGAATGATAATGAGGGGAACTTGCAGACGCTGTTTTTCCTGGACAGCTGACTGCATCTGTCAAGAATGCTTGTGGCAGACTGGCATTTCCTCCTCCCTCGTCTCACTGGAGGTGCAGCTACAACTGACTGGTCAAACTGTGGACTTACCTGAAAAGGGAAAGAGTAAATAATAAATGAGATGACAGGTATGAGAATGCTCAGTCAGTGCATAAACAATTCCATTAAAACCTGAGTTTAGTGATTATTATGGCTTTAAATACTACTACTACTACTACTACTAATAATAATAATAATAATAATGGGATACTTTATTGATCTCCATAGTAAAAATTTTTGCTCTCTCCCCTCCACTGGTATGGGTTCAGTCTCTTGCTCAGGGACACTTCAGCAGGGCAAATGTTTCCCAACACGGGCCTTGAACTCAGATTCTCTGGTTGAATAACAGTGTTTTCAACCACTAGGCCACCCTGCCACCCATACTAGGTGTCGAAGCACGGGGAGAAATTCTGTAAACAACTTACCCAAGAATGAAGAGCTGATTGCCCCTCTGTGGTAAATGATTTGGGATTGAGCGCTGCCCGGACATCGGGCACATTTTGGAGTCTGGCTCCACGCAATGGTGGCTCCAGGAACAGCAGAGGAGGCTTCTGTGTCTTACTGGCTTTACGGGGCATTAGTAGAAATCATGACTGAAGACCTAGTGGAATAAAGTAGGTGAAAATATCTTTCAGGCAATTCCTGTCCCAGACTAATGTTCAGTCAGATGTTATCCAAAATGTCTGATAACGATAGTGCCGAACAGGAAAGGCCAACCAGCTGTAGAGATACCTTTGGATCTTATATTCTCACGCACAGTATAGCTAATATTTGCCTCATATTGTACCTACCTTGATGTGTATACTTCACGTCAGACATCTCACAATAAATTATATAGCATTACTGCCAAGGAGGTTTCATATTGACGATTACCGCTCGTTGTTTGAACTTCAATATTTCTGTTTTCCGTCTTGTTAGTCTTATTTCCCGGTTTCCACCATTGTCGTCCCCGATTGGTCCCATCTTGACCTTTTCTCCAGCTGCCATTGGTCCATTTTTATATCACGTGATCTTAGTGAAGAGGGCAACACCCACAGCGCCAAAATTCAAAAACGTTTCTGAATCGACCAAGACATCTTGTGAACTGTACCGAAAGAAATTATAGATAACATGGACGCTTTACTTTGCAATCGGATATGAAACAAGTATTTGAACTACTAGTAGGAGTCCAGCCAAGCGGGATTGCTTGAAACGTCACTGTAATATGAAGGTTTGGCTTTATTTGCTGTTTGTATCATTAGCAAGCGTGATGACTTGCTAGCTAACTTAGCTTAGCTTCCCACTTCACTCGCTAGATAGAAAGCTATAAGCTAGCCATATTAGATAGCGAACGCTTTATTTTTTCAGGTGATAACGTTACATGACAGAAATAGTGAATGCTCCTCATGACAGTGCTCAACCAAGGAACTGTAACGGCTAAACCATCCATGTCATTTCATGGGTATGGAAAGAACGTCACGCTCTATTGGAAAAAACAGACAGTTTTGTGTTGCATTTCGTATCGGCAAATGTACATAATATGTAGAAAATTATTTAAGACATTTTATTAAAAATTCGGAGCCACTCGGCATGCATCAAATACAACAAGTAGCGCTCATTTAAGTGAAATTTCAACTTTTAGCATTACTCCGCCTCTTATTGTCACACATCTTATGGGCGGTAGTGAGCAGGGTGAATCAGTTTTAAATTTGAGATTGTATTGAGATGAAGATCTGCTTGGTGCATTATCTAATGGCCGAATTTACCAGAAGACCCGTTTTATAAAGTGCTGGGTAACGTTCGACCAGGTGTGTGTGTTTCCCGATAAGCGAGGCAACGTAAAGGAGTTTGGCGAGAAGTCAAGAGAACGACTTGTGTTCTAGAAGGCAGTCGCCAGGGAACATAGCCAGCTGACATTTGAAAGCAGGGCTGAACTCTACGGTAACAAAGCTAGCTGTCTGTCACACGGCTAATGTGGAGCTAAATTTCACCTGGAGGCCCATGGGAAACTTCTTGGCATGTTGTCCGTCCCGTCGGTGTATGTTGTGATCAGTATTTGATGTGAATTGACTTCTACGTGCCTCTTTAGCTCCGTCAGTTAGCATACGATAGGCTACTCAAAGAACAAAAGAACGTTTTTGAATCAAAACCATAGACTTACTTAGCAACAGCCTCAACGTTTCTGCCAGGTAAACGGTAATATTAACGTTAGCCAACTTTAGCTAGGTAACAAGATTTCCTGGTATGATCAACACACTGGGCAGTGTTAAAGGCTGAATCGTTTTCATGTTAAGAGTAATGTATGTTGTCTTTTGTGTTATTTCTGTGTAGACAACCAGTGAAGGGGAATTTTCTGTGATTTGATCACCATGAGACGGAGCCCAAGGAGACCCCTGATCCTCAAGAGGAGGAAGTTGCCTTTTCAGCAAAATGATCCGCCAGCATCTGCCTCACAAAATGAATCTGATGGATCAAGACCCAAGGAGCCTTCAGAATCACCCGCCAGTCAGTGCTTCCCCGATGGCATCCGCGTCATGGATCACCCTACCATGCCTGATACACAAGTGGTTGTCATCCCCAAAACAGCAGATCTTCAAAGTGTTATTGGGGCTCTCACTGCCAAGGGCAAGGAGTGTGGTCCACATGGACCAAACAAGTTTATCCTTTTGAGTGGGAGTGGCAACACAGACAATGGGTCTTTTTGTCAGCCTAGCTTTGAAGATGACACCTCTGCGAGGAGCAGTGTGGGACAACCAGAGAAAACAGAAACTATGCACAGCCCACCAGATACTAAACCTCTCACTGGAGTTAAACCATGTATGGAAATCTGTGATTTTGTAGGATGTTTTTACTGAAGTACCTGTGGATTTTTATTGTAAACAACAGCTTGTAATTTTTGGATAGCACTGGTGGATTGGTAAGCTATCTTTACTCACTCATTTGTTTCAGCATTAATGTTTATTTTTGCTTCTCTGTTACTAGTGAATAAGGATCTTGATTGCAGTCCTCTAGATGACAGCCTTACCAATATCCAGTGGTTGGGCAGAATGAACACATGTGCCCTCGGACCAGATTCTGCCAAGAAAGAAGCCAACAAGGAGAACCATGACTCCTGCCCACAGACTTTCCAGGTCAGCCGCTTTTTTTTCTTGTCACCTCAGTGTGACTGTCACTGTGGGTGTGTAAACAGGGTCCTGTGTGGAGGGATCACTGATGTGTTAAAGTACTCTGGTGCATGTCCCAACATGTCCCCTAAACACCCCCTTTATCCAGTCTGTCTCGCTAGAATCACACCTTAGTGTGACTTGCAGTGCAATCAGTATTAGTAGTTCCAGCACACTGTTTTGATCGTTTGCCTCCATACTGTTATTACTTTGGATGTGAAATGATTCGGTCAGTAACTTGTCTGAAACCTATAAATATCGCCAAACTCTTGATATCCTATTTTCACGTTCCCTTACCAGTATTTTAGCATTTGAAAGTATTATTAGAAGAGTTTGTGTGTGAAGCAGCTTGGCTCTAAATTACTGAGGCAATATGCCATACATTGTTGGGGGTCAATTCAGTCCCAAATCATCATGCTTCCTCATAAATGGAATCTATGTAGCATTTTTTTCCATGTTAATTTCCTTGTTAAACTTTAAACTAAAACTACTATTGATCTCTGTGGAATTCTGTACTTTCTGAATGTCATTCCATATCCAAGATAAGAGTAGAACATGGAGCCAAAACATCACGGGGTACATTGACATCCATACAATGTCATAGTTAATGTAATGCAATGAGATCCACCTCATGCCCTTGATATCTTGACATCTTTTACCCATGTAAAAGGTTAAGGATGGTAATTTCTTTCATTTGGCATGAAAAGTGTTGCTCCAAAAACTGCTGCCTTTTGCCACCACCTTTTGTCACAAACACACCGCTGCTGCATCCAGTCAGCATTTTTGGTAACCTTTTTGACGTAATATGTACATTTACAAAACTGAGCGAAATCAGACATCACCAAATACAAGTAAAGATTCAGTAGAAATCTGGGCATGTTAAACAGGCTATGCTTACACAGATCATCTTATTCTGATTCAGACCAGCATGGCAATGACAGTATTACCGTAATCAAGTTACGATGGGAATATTTAGTGTGCATCTCAGCATACCCAGTGTATCACTGACCAAATGCTTTCACTGTAGCAGCATAAAGCCACATGTAATTGATGTATGACTGACCGATGCGTGACTATGTAAATGTTCATTTATGCCTCTGTTTGATTTTCCTCTCTTCTTCCACAGGAACACAGCACAGAAATGGATGTGGACGCTGTTCTAAAACAACCCATGTCAGAGAGGCCGCCCTACTCCTACATGGCCATGATCCAGTTTGCTATTAACAGCAGGAAGAACAAGAGGATGACGCTGAAAGAGATTTACACGTGGATCGAGGACCATTTCCCTTTCTTCCGAGAGGTGGCCAAGCCAGGCTGGAAGGTACATGGGAACTGTAAAAGAAAACAATCGTGGTCACATGGACTACAGCAGCATTAGATGAAACCTAAACTTTTCTTTGTTCATTTATCATGGCAGAATTCCATCCGCCACAACCTCTCTCTGCATGACATGTTCATCCGTGCGACGACACCGGACGGCAAGGTGTCTTACTGGACCATCCGGCCCGAGGCCAATCGATGCCTCACTCTAGATCAGATATACAAGGTGGGCACAATGGAACTGTTGTTATCACAATTTAAGTTGATGCAGTTTGTTTGATTACATATCTTTTGTATAGTTGGTTATTCTTACAGTGATTGCCTATGGGAAGCCCTTAACCTAAATTGGCTCTACCCTACCCTAACCCTGAATACTTGTACTTAAAAAAAAAAAAAGCCATGATTGTGATCCAATTTAAAGATATTGAAATCGGCACAAAATAGCCCCAATGGAGACCTTCAATCCAAAACAAAAAACAGTGCAATTTGTATCAGCTTTAAAAAACAAAAAAAACAACAACCTAGATTTAACATGTTTCACTGTTACTGAATAGAATCCCTCTCATATAAACAAACAAACATTTTACACTTTGAGTGTCTGTCCTCGTCATTTCCTTGTACTGTCTTATCATTTCCAGATTTATCAAGTATGCCTGATAAATCTGTCATAAGGAGCGTTTTCAGGTTCCATTTTGGATTTTTGTATTCTTTCTTCCGATCTTTCTTCATGGTTTTCTTCCCTCTCATTCCACGACCTTCTCCACAGCCCGGTTGCGACCCAACTTCCGCTCCCATTCCAGTGCCAGTGCTGTTATTTCCCAACCAAGTAAGATGGTTTTACCACTTTCGTTTTCTTGTAGAACAGTCTGCAGCTCCATAGTCAGGCAGGAGACAGCACAAGCAGGACGAGAAAATCAGAAGATGCACTCTTTTACTTGCCTGGTCCTAACCACACTCTTTGACCCGAAGAGTACAGCTTCTGCTGGACGGGAGGTCTAGTTCTTTCACACAAGGCAAATCTTTTTTGCAGGGGCAGATGATGTGAGCTGCAGGGAAGGAGAGAGGCTCGTGTCACACTGAAAGACTTGTCTACTTTATTGAGGCTATTTTCCTTTCCCACTGAAGAAACCACATCTTGCCTTTTTTGTAGCCTATGCTCCTAAAAGAGTAATTTCGCAATACCAAGAGCATTGAAAAAAGTCTGCAACTTGAGATTCAAAGTGGCAATGGGTCTTTTGATTATTTTCATAGATTATGCTCCAAGTTTCTCTCCTGTACTGTGTGAGTATAAATTATCAGGACTTATTAAGTCGTTATAAACCTAACTTTTACTTTTATCATTTCTAGCTTGTGTCAGTGCAGAACCCAAGAGCAGGTAAAGCTTGTGATGTTTTTACAGGTTGTCAGTAAGTGTAGTTAGGAGCGATAAGAATATTAACTATATAAATAGCTGTCAACATCTCAACTTATTTTTTGCACAGCGACAGAAGAGAATGCTTCCCGATGCAAAGAAAACACCAAGTGGCTCTGGTGAGTAAAGGGAGACTGCATGACTTAGAGGAGTTATAGGGGGATAAAAGCTGCTGGGAGACAGCAAAATCTTTTTTTGGACAGAAAATATCAACAGTTGGACTTTCACCAACTTTTTAGAATTAAAATAATTTGTGAAGATGCCCTGTTATTTTTGTTTTTCTCTTCCTCCTCCCCATGTTCAGAGAGAAAGATGAAGCCTCTTCTCCCTCGTACCGATTCCTACTTGGTCCCTATCCAACTCCCCGTCGCCTCCTCTGTCTACCTGCCTTCCTCCTCCTCATCGGCCCAGTTTCCCCCCTCTGGCTCCCAGCAGAAACGGAACATCTCGCGAGGAGGCAAGAGGGTCCGGATAGCTCCTAAGGTAGAAACTCTGTCACGCATTGCAGAACTGTGGCCAAATCCGAACACACACTCTTTGATGTGGTTTCTGGTCTTTTGAGGTCCCATATTTCAGAAGCTAAGTATATAATTTCATTAATGCATTATAGATATTGAGACAACTAAAGACAATTAGTTATGAACTGATGCACAAAAAATATATGCAGCCCTTTGGATTACATTTTGGGCAACAGTGCCATTGATTTAGAGTTGTTGTTGTTTTTTTTTATCTTTTTGTTGGCTAGTCAAGGATGTGTAAGGCTGATCTGAAGTGGGAGAGGCAGGCTACATGAAGACATTAGTGCCCAATGCAGTCTAAGGGGTCATATGTTTGTATATCGAAGAAGTGAGCACAATCTGCAATCCCTACTGCTATTTGTCATATTGTGAAAGTACAGGAAAATGAACTATAAAAAAAAAAAAGATAAAATGGAAGCTGACATGAACCGAGTAAAGTGCTGAGAATTGTCCAAGCCTTTTGCATTGCAAAACTACATGCTTTTATCTATTTATGGATACTGCATCAAAAGTCACTCACAAGTTAAGGTAAAAATGATCTTTAACTTACAGACAGAGCATGATTAATTTATGTGATACTTCTAAGAATCATTGTAAAACAATGTTCGAATTTGGCCTATCAACACTGATTGAATGTGAGTGTCAAGGGCAGAGATGCTGCTAGAATTGTAAAGCGTGCATGGTTGTCTGTCTGACAGGTGACGCACAACGACGCCCCCACTGTGGTGCTGTACCCTCCCACCCCCGAGGAACTGAAGGAGCAGGTGAAGGACGAGCAGGTGTGTGTTCCGATAAGACCCGAGACTCCTCGAGCCCCGCTGAGGAGAGACGCCAGCACCTCGAGGCGTAAACAGCGCCTGGTTCGCCCTTCGCAGGAGGAGCCCGTCCTCCTCTTCCCCGACAGTACTTTCTTCGACTCGGGCGTGGTCTCCGACGCCTCGACCTTCCAGGAGGCGTGGGACAAGCTGGACCACCAGCAGGAGCAGTGCAGCCCCGGCCGGGAATACTCCTTCAAGACGCCCATCAAAAGCAGCAGCCACCTGGCCTCCTCCACCCCCAGCAAGCCCCCCACTAATGTACTGCCTGAGCCCTGGAGGGTGACGCCCCTGGGCAAAGGGAGCCAGGGCGTGCTGGACTTCAGCCCCATTCGCACCCCCGGCGGTCCCGCTTTCACCCCGCAGGGCCACGACTACACCACCTTCAGCTTCAGTAGCACTCCCTTCAAAGAGTTGCCTCTCTTCAGCTCGCCAAGAGAGCTGCTGACCACCAGCCGCTCCAGGCTGGAGGGAGCCACGGACTCTCCCGGCGCGGATCGCTTCCAAGGCAGCTGCTCCAGAGAGCTGCTGCAGGCGGGAGGCAACACGCCGGCCAACCGCTCCCTCGCCGAGGGCCTGGTCCTGGACACCATGAACGACAGCCTGAGCAAGATCCTAGTGGACGTTAGCTTCTCCGGCCTGGACGATGAGGACTTGGACATGGCGAACATCAGCTGGTCAGAGTTCCTCCCTCTACTCAAGTAGCCTGGAGTTCCAAGTCGTGTTTGCTTTATTCACACGGCAGGAATATTTGATTTACGATACACTCTGGGTGGGGAAACTCTACCCAGTAGACACCATTGCAGTTGGAAATTATTGAAAACTCCACTGGCCTTTGGATAAAAAAATAAATTATACACCAAATTTAACTTTGGATGTGGTGGAGAATGAGCAGAGCTGGAGAAGGTCTAAATCAAAGGCTACAACAACTGGACTGAAGGGAACATCCATGATTTTGATCCATAATTTTAGCTCATGTAAACCCATAATGTTAGCTAATGTTACAGTAGCAGTTTTAAGTAGTTAAAGTCACCTAACTCTAGCAGACAGCTAACTTAAATAATCAGATGCTTCAAATCCTAAGGATTTGAAACATACTGTTAGCACATTGTTAATACTGAGGATAAGGCTGTTAGTGCTGACAATTAATACAAAATTGATCTAGTCGGTTTGTAGGTAAATATAGAGTTAACAATATGAAAGAGCTGACTGCTAACAATAGCTAACATGATGGATTAACATCATAGATGTACACTTCAATCCAGTTGCTGTAGTCTTTGACTTTCTCTAATTTAGACACTGATGAGTGCCAAAACATACAAGCATCTTAAATACTGCTTAAACATATCCTTGCTGTTGAATGTGCTTTGTCTTCTGGATAGTTTTTCCCACCCTGAGTATGACAGAAAACAAATGTGGCTACCAAGGGAATAAAGCAAATTCTCTTCCCTTTTACGAATGAGAACTCAAATTTAGTTACCAAGTCAATATTACCAAGCTGCTCACTTGTCGTCTCTGTTTTTACATGTGGGATGTTGTTGTCGTTGGTTGCTTCTCTCACTAATTGCCTCTTTTTTTATTGCGTTCCAACTGTTTTCTATCTGTGAACTTTACACAACTCTTTACACAAGCTGCCCCTATTTTCTTTTAACCTGTCACATCCCTCTGTACTCTTGAAGGAATCGCTAGAAAAGAGAAATGTCTAAGTGTATATATATGTTGATTTGCACATTTTTAATGTATATTTAGCTTTTAAAGATGTAAATGGAAAGGACGTATATTATCTAATCACCCAGCGAGATGCTACCATGCTGAAATGGAAAAGGCCATTTGGTTCAGCCTCCTGGAAATGACTAGATGTAGATTGATATACAGCAATAAACAATGGTAATGTAATACAAATAGCACTAACAGCAGTAGATGTCGGTAAACCGTATAACTCACTTCATAAATCCATGCAAAAATAGTTTGATCAAAGTGCACTTTGTACCTACAGTGAGGGACATTTTGCATGCAGTGATTTTTCATATCGGCGCCACATTTTAGGCCCACTTTGGGAACAAAACAGAATATTTTGTAGATCATCTATGTAGCAGAGGTTGTAGGTGTGATGTGATGTTTGTTCTTGTGTCCTACTCTGTAGATGATAATCTATTTCAATAAAAATGTATATTGTCACTTGTGACTTTGTCAGGAAGAGTGGAGTGGGAATAGGGCAAAAAGTGTGTTAGTTCCAAGCAGAGCATTTTGTTGCACCGCTGTCTTTGGAAGATGGTAATAGAGCATAGCCTGAGGAATGGACCCATTTCTACAAAAGCCATAAAAAATAATGTATGGCTTTGGTCATTTCTTCAGGTGTGTGTTAGCATGTATGTTGTCTATGAGAAGCTTTACATTGTAGCGACTTGACTGGAACAACTGCCACTGAATATCATGCCATGGTATGTGTTGGCGTGGTGTGTTGTCTTGATTTGTAAGGTGTATGACGATGTCGTGGTATCTTGTTGAAAATGTTTGGATTTACTTTCTGGCAAACATGTGCCTTTTCCTGTTTTAAGTTGCTGTTTCTGTTGCCGTACAATAAACAGTCTGTTGGTCTTGGTGCCATATGCAGTATGTAAGGGTTTTATTCAGTTTTTAATCATAACTGTGTTCTGCTTTGCTCCACTCTCATTTGAATTCATTCAATTTCAACAACCTGGCACACACTAATACTACAAAAGTCTTCATCACAAGAACTGCACAGCAAGGATAGCTATTTTAATTTATGTCATTTGAATAAAGGCTGAAACATTTATAGATTGTCTCTGTGATTTAAAAAAAAAAAAAAAAACCATTCATTGTTTCATACAGTAATGCAAAAATAAGTCTATCTTGAGCAGAGCTATAGAAAATGTCCATGATGAATCATTACATTACATTACATTATTACACTGCAAAATTGTCCATCTTATTTAGTCTCGTGTTCAGTCTTGAAATCCTATTTTTTTCATGCTAAAAACTATTTCAGAAATTTATTAGAAATGGGTATTAATATCTTAAAACTCCACTAGTATCAATGAAATAACATCAGATCCAAGGAAACTGTTGAAACAAGTTGGCTTGCATTGGACACAAGTAAGACCAATAGGATTCTAAGACTCAATATTAGATGAAAAAGTGGATATTTTTGCAGTGTAGCAGGATGTCCTCGGGGTCTTCAGTATGTCTGGACCTCCTGTTGAGCCACTTCTAGTAGGATCTGCAGCTGCGTACTACAGTAGTCTGGGAATATGGGGGAGAGTCAGAATGATCAAGAGTCAAGGCTTCTTCTATCTCCACATGATTAATAGCACACTGCTAAACAACCATGTCGATGTTCTACAAGGGACTGACCTTAAAGAATCTGTTTCTGATGAATATTTGAGGAGAATTCATTAAATCCTAAGCATTAGCAAAGTCCCTGCATCTCATATCATTGGCTGCCAAAACTTCCAAACTTGATTTTTTTGGATATGGCTTCCCAGTAAATTTATCTCTCTATTGAATTTTGCTTGAAATTTGCTCTCCATTATGATGAAAACTACACAATCAAATTTGGACTCACTTAGTCTAAGGTTTGGTGAGTGCCACACCTTGCAAATTGACCACCATAATAATGAGATGTATCCATTTGATAAAAGAGACAACTATTCTCACAAAGTGGATTCTTAAAAACTATTCTTACTATTCTCAAATTGTTAGCACAAAATTATTACAAATGAAGGATAGAAGGTACTATTTAAGATATTTAAGAGATAGTAAATGTTGAACTTGGATACATAGAGACTTCCGACTTTGTTCAACACATTTTCTATGTGAGGAATCTCAGTAATGTCAAGTTGGCATGACTCACTGAAGATGCGTCTCAATCTCAGAGGCAGGCGGAAGCGGTGGATGGTCAGGTAGTAAACTGGGACCCCGGTCAGTGTGAGGGCGCAGCTCCGCCCCGTGTTCCAGGGGTCCGAGTACAGAGACAGACCCACGATGAAGAAGCACACTACAGTGAAGATGACTGCAATGGCCAGAGGCACCTGGGGGTCAAACAGAGCAAGCGAACAGTGGCCAATCAGTCGTTTTCGGGTAAGATAGGATGGAAAATGCTTTATAATTTGGCATAATAACGGCAGATATGGTAACCTTGAAAGGTCTGGGGTGGAGGGGGAAGCGATAGCGATGGATGAGCATCCCCAAGGTTGCCAAGGCGATGAAGAACCAACGAGCGAAGGAGGCAAAGTTGATGAGTTGGAAGATCTCTCCGGTGGCTAGCATCACCACCACCAAGGGGTACTGGAGACACACAGGCAAGGCTACAATGAAGACACTCTACTCAGTCCAACAATGATAGACAATGACTGATATAGGTTTTTGAAGGCTGATTCAGATATCATATTTCATAATATTAAAAAATATTCCTGGTGGTGTAGAAAAGCCTCCCAAGGCCCAAGGACTGATGTGTTTTGCCTGCTTTTTCTTGTAATGTGCTCAGTCTTTTCCTGTAAAGTTATCTCTTTTAACCTTGTGAAGTGCTTTGTAACAGTGTTTTGTTCTATATAAATAAAGCTGACATGACATGGTATTAGAGTCAGTTCAGGTTAAGGGCTTCCCATAAACAACCAGTGTAGTTTTGAGTAATTCCACAATAAATATGTAATCATATCAGAGGTGAACGACACTAACTGAGTTTTAATAAAAGACCAATATTGCACCAATAACCCTAGTATTCATCATATTAAGTAATGCTAAAGTGATGCAAGTTATATGAAAATAGGAGAAAAGGCTTGAACTATTGCTGTTCTGAAAGCATAATTGATTTTTGGATTTTTTTTTTCCTTATGATGATCACCAACTGGAGGTCATAATTTACCCACCCTTTTATTTGCCACTACACTGACATTATTTCACCGGAGATATGTCACCTCTGTCATCAACATGTACTGACACTGATCAAATTCAATGAGTTCTAATCTCTGTCAGCTTGCATTGCCGATCCCCAGAGTGTGGAAAGCACATCACCAGTAGCAGCACAGCCGGCAGAGGCGTGTGTCTGCGGATGTGGATCATGGAGAAGAGCGATGGCCAGTGGCCCTCCCTGGCTCCCACGAACAGCATCCTGCAGCGTGGACAGAAACACAGATAATCAGTCAGCCTGGGTCGAGTTCAGGCGCTGAGTCTGGTTCCTTCCTGTAACTAGATTACCTGGGTGATCCAAAGAAGCCGCCGTTCAGCGCCCCCAGGCAGGACACGGCCACTAGAATGGGAATCACAGACGCCAGGCCCTGGAGAGCGCGGTTAGCAAACGTCTGCGGAGGCACAGACACCGGATGAGACTCACAGTCGAAACAGTGGATGTATTTCCTTATGTTTTCCAGCAAACAAATGCAGTATACAGTATGGCACCGACCACAGCCACAGCATCAGACACCAGCAGCTCAGCAGGAGTCATCACGGTGTAGTAGGCCACATTAACAAGCACATAGAAGATCGTCACTGTCACCATGGAGCAGATGATTGCCAGGGGGATGTTTCTGACAAGACAGGGCACACACACATAATAGTAGTATCTGCAAGGTAACATGGCTTTTAGAAATGCATTGATGGGAGAGTAGATATCAAATGTGAAATACCTATTTGGGTTAATGACCTCTTCTGTGACAAAATTCAGATAAAACCTGAAGAGAAAAGGAAAAGCATGTCCATATAGGCATACAGTTCTGATTGTCAGGTGTTTAATACAGCATATTGTGTGTCATTATCACGATATTGTCTGACTTTATTGCAATTTTTGTATGCATTGTATGCAAGGTTTATAATATTATAGATCAATATTTTGTGTCATTCTGTGAAAAAGTTCCACTTATATGGTTAAACTGCACAGGAAAGTTTTTTGAACATGAACTAGTGCTCATACTGTATGCTTACCATCCACCATAGGCATATAAACCATTATAGAAGGCCAGCGGCAGCCTATCCAGTGTTAATGAGTCCATCTCGAAACCATTCTGGAAATTCTCTGTCTTTCCTGCATGGAAGGAGATACAGAGATAAAATAACTGAGCATTACTGACAGATATATGTCGATTGAATAGACCTTAAAAATGCTAAATCAAGTCTCTCTATTGAATTCATTCATGCCTTTATCTCGATCAAGCCCTGCCTCCCACCTTTGGCCAGTGCGATGACACCGGGGACGATGATGAGGACCAGGGCGAACATCTTGATGAAGGTCAGAGTGACCTGAGTTCGAGAGGCCATGGTCACGCTCCAGCAGTTGACCACTACTACAAACGCTACAGGGGGCACAAAGAGAAACAGTTCATCAAAGAGAGGTTCCAGCATATGGAAATCGTTCAGTATATGGGAAATGCAGAGAGAGAGCCACTCACTCACTCCAAGGATGCTGACCAGTTTGATAAGCACCGTGGGAGCAGCACAGGGCGCGAAGAACGGCTCCACCACATAGCGACCAAACGCCAGGGACACATAGGACGCCACTGCCGGCCTGTACAGGGGAAACAGGTTTAGTATGTGCTGTGATTTGACTTCATTTTATTTCTATAGAGCCCAAAACAAAATGGACCGACCTGATGAATAAGAACTCAACCCAGAGTCGTAAGAAGGCAGGCAGAGGTCCCAGTGTCTCCAGCAGGTAAGTGTAGTGGCCCCCTGACTTTGTAAAACTGGTGCCCAGTTCAGCATAGCACAGGGCCCCTGATGGAATACATTTTTTATTTATTTATTTATACAGTTTAAAGTTACAGGGACAGTGCACATTCATAGACATTTCTGTAAATGTGCCAATTTAGACATCCTGGCTAATTTTCAACTGCAGTCCCTGGGCAGGTGTAATGACAGCTACAAAAGACACATAAAATACATTAAATCAGGAACAGCAATACCGTACATATAGCAGAGCACACTTCATAAGAACACATAAAATACTTTAAAACAAGGACAACAATACATAAAACAAAGCACGCTTCAGGTTATTTGAATAAGTTACAGAGTGTGGTCACACACTTGATTGTCTTTAACATGATTTTAAATTAACTTTAAATGAACGATATGTGTCACAGTCTCTGATAAGTGTTGGCAGACTGTTCCATGCGTGAGCTGCTCTCACTGAAAAAGCTGGCTGTCCAGAGGCAGTCCTCCTCATAGGTATTATACAATCCCCTCTTGCCACAGACCTAGTATGTCTACCATCAGTTGTTGCATCAGTTGTTACATCATGCACATATCAAGTTGCATTCATGTAAACTCATGTCCTCACGGGTTCAAGTATTCGGACACATCAACGCTTCACTTATGAACATAAATATTTCACCTTCATGTTAACAAAAGACCAGCTGATGACTGAATGTAAATGTTTGTATGCAATTGGTATTGTCAGACAAAAAACATACATCTGCATAAAGTAAGGAATACTAGTAAGGAATGAGTATACATGCATATCCAGGGTTTCAATAGCGTTATTATATCAGTTTTGCAATATACTGCACTGGTATTTGCCTTTTATTAAAACTTGGATATCGGTCAATCACTGTCATCCACCTCCAATATGATGAATATGATGCAGTTTGATTACATATTTATTGAATAACTGATCAATACTACAGTGGTTGTCTATGGGATTGACTCTGACATTTTGATCGTATTCCACACAAGTATGCATGTTTTACTATTATTGTCCTCCTGGGTTTCAATGGAGAGTTTTAGTGTCCCATGGTCTAAATGCTGTTTTCCACTGCCAAGAATAAAAATCTGGAGGAAACACTGAATAGTTATAATTTTGGGAATTCTTGGCATGAAAATTGTCAAATTTAAAGATAGGTACAGATTCTCACCAATCTGAGGCTTCAATCCAAACACTCAAACCCTAGTTTCGAGGTGTCTTACCGAACGTGGAGAGCACCCCACTCAGCACCCACACCAACAGAGAGAGCCCCACACTGCCACTGTTCATCAGGACTCCCTTGGGCGCGATGAAGATGCCGCTGCCCACCACCGTCCCGATGATGAAGGACACGGCAGGCACCAGGCCTATCGTCCGCCGAAGGTGCACCACCTCCTCTCCCTTCTTCTCCTTCGCCTCTCCCCCCTCTCCCTTCACCTCTGTCCCGCTCATGTCTCTGTGGGTGAGCTGTGTGTTGCAGGTTCCTCTCTGAGGCAGAGAACTGACCACACACACACTGCAGTGAGATGACTTAATCCTGCTATAGTTTGAAGTTTGCATCTGCATTTTTACATTTGAACAGCAAACTTAAGTGCTTACCTCTTTTTTGTATGCTTTTCAGAATGTTGAACAGCAAAACAGCAGCAGCCAGAATCCTTTTCCCTTTGACCCTTTTCCAAAAACAGCAATCAAGGTCCTCTTTGTGCTTACTGTTATCCCTTCTGGACATAAATGTGCAGCAGACCAGTAAACATGCATGGAGCTGTTGGGGGAAGAAAGTTCCTAAACCGGTTGACTCGACCAAACATGGCCCTCTCTCCCCTCTCCCCCCCTATTCTAACCCGCATGTGTTTTTCTCCCCTCATTGGCTCGCAAATCAGTGCAGTAACCAGGGTGACCCACCCATCCCGTCTGAGCAGGGAACAAAGCCAGCAGTCTTCCAAGCTTCAGCAAGTAATTATGGCAGTTTAGAGGCTCAACGCTATGCTGCACTACACTGTTTGCATGTGAGTGTGTTCCTGCATGTGTGTGTGTGTGTGTGTGTGTGCAGCTTGACCCAGGCCTTTCTAGCCCGGGGAAAGGAGCCCCAGGGTCGTGTAGAGGCAGCTGCACAAACTGCAGGAGGGCTGCTCTCCACAACAACAGGCCCAAAGGAGAAAGTAAACCCTGTCTGAGTCTCACGAAGCCAGTTCAACCACGTCCCAAAAGCTAACATTGGTGATCCCAGATAACCGGTCTCATGTAGCTGGTTACCAACTGGCTCTGTCAACTCAGGATTTACCTTTCCAGCTATCAGCGTGTTCACATGACAGAGGCGGGGTTTGTAACAAATACCCAATCACATGCGACATGGACAGATCCAGAGCAGCTATTTAACATGAGATAAGATGAAACAACTGATCCCTGTGGGGAAATTTGGTCGTTGCAGCAGCAAAAGTAATATGATTCAATGGGGAAAATGACATATCATAAGCACACAACTAGAATATAAAAAGAAAAAAGAAAAACAATACACTGTAAATAGTTGTGGCATGATTTACTGTATACATATGCTGCCTACAATTTCAACACAGTAGATTGTAAAAGTGGGTAACGGAAAGAAATTGATAACATTTATGTTCTTCTTTCAAGAACAAACTAATAAATAAATATGAGCAAGAAAATCAGCTTGAGAGACATCTGACTTGTTGGTCCCTTCAGCCAAATTTGAAATATTTCTGCAATGTCTCTGCCAAGAGCAAACAAGCCTGCAAATTGTGCAACACGAGGGGCATGGCTGGTGGCTAATCTTGTTTTCCATTGTTTTTACTTGGCTGGCCACTGTATAGCTGTCAGTTTTACTTCATCAGTGCCTACCACTGCTTATTAAAATTCCTCCAACCAACAAGTTCCTTTGGTCATAATTAGTTGCATCTGTGGTTTGAGCCCCTATATTATTGCCAGACTATGACATTCTATTTCAGCGATTATATGGGAGACACGTGTCCAGCTTTCGGCATGACAGGATCACAGACAGTACAGACAGTTTCTGTTGTTGTTTGGCTGAGGAGCTCTGTGTTGATGCAGCTGAGAGGATGTGGAAATGAGGATGTTTGTGGGGAATTCCCACTGTCAAAGCAAAGAAACACTTGAAATACCCCTTCAAGTTAAACCCTTGAATTTACAGCCTTGATTAGCATTTAGAATCATTTTTTGTAAGCCTTGTCAGTTTTGTTCTCCTATCAGGAAAATGTAGGTCATCTGAAGAGAGATACAGCATGATGGAAGGGAGAACAGAGAAGATGGGATCACAGCTGTACTTTGTCTGTTTTTGTCTCTCTCCTTTTGGCCAGCAGATGGCGTTAAACTCTTTTACTTACTGAATAATGCCTATTCTCAAGGCTGAATGGACTTCCACCCTTCAACTGCAGTTCTCTGTTTGTCCAGAAGATGGCGAGCTCATCCCACACTAGACACCGAGAGCCACTTCAAAGTTTACACCTTTACCAGGATTGCAACAGTGCAGCACTGCCATCAACAAAGAGCGAGCATTCAAGCCTTATGAATAAAATATGAATGACACTTTATCACACCGACGGTTCCTCACTTACTCTCTGTTTCCGCTGAGCTGCAGGTACTTGTGCAGTTAAAGGTAGAGGCTGTAACTCTCTCCCAGCGTAAGGCCATGGGACACGTTGAGCATCGCAGTGTGAAATCCCAGGGCGGCTCCACATTTAGCCCCCCCCCTCTCCAAGCGCTTCCCCGCCACAGGCTCACCACCCGCCCCGGGGGAAGCGAGCTGAGCCCCCCCCTGCTGTTTTCCAGCTGACCTCCCCAGATCCCTGCCCAGTCAAGTGGAGGCCAAACCAGCCTCCAAACCAGTTCTCCCCAAAGACGCCCAGCTCATCCCCGACCAACTCCTGGAGCTTCCAGGGAAAGGGAATGTACAGGAGGGTCCCCACGGTCTTCCATTCAGCAAATCAGCGGGTGTCAAAGCAGGGTCCAGGGACCCCCAGGGGGCCTCAAGGGAGTTCTAGACGGTCCCCAGCAAAATGAGGAACAGTTTCTTTTCTGCTCCCCGGGACAAAATCTGATCAAATCGGGGTCTTCGGGGCCTAATCTGTGTTCGTTTGGTGAGCTGTGACCTGAAAACATTTTGGAACCCCTGTAGGAAATACATGATAAAAGAAAACACACACTGAAGGATTGACCTCGGCCTCTTTCTCTCCGTCTCTCTCCTTGCATCCACATGGATTATCCTTCACAAGGAGAAGAAAAGAGAAAAAAAAAAATAGTCATCCTCCACGCTGTCCTCATGGAGACATCGCCCTTGGCAACCAGCTGAGGTCTTTGCACCCATGGAACAAGTCCTGGTGCTCCGAATCCCCCAATTAGAGGCCCTATTATCACATGTAACGTATGTGTGTGTATGTGTGCATGTCCTGGGACTTAATTACCGCTCACACACACACACACACACACAGCAGAATGACACAAAACCACACTTCTACATGCATGAAAACACAAGCAGCATTCATGAGCGTTCCATGGTATGTGGAGACATGAAAACACCCCTCACACACACACACACACACACACACACACACACACACACACACAGAGCAGGTGTTGCTGTCTTAGCAGGACTGAGTAAACAAGGCCAGTCCTTTTGTGGAAGAACAAAAGAAGTGTTTCATTTGTGGATGAGTGCAAAAAGGCCAGTTCAATCAATCACATCAACTGATGGACATTACTGGATCTTACAGCAAATGTCACATCTGACGTATCTGAACAAGACAGAAGAGTGCAATTTAGAGTATTTCCACATCTTGTGTACAGAGGGGAATGGGAAGGATCAAATTTACGAAAGGCGAGTGTCTTTTTGCCTTCTTCCAGATAGATTCGGCAAGGTCAATCCTCATAATGAGCCATAAAAACAGGTTTTCATGACTTAAAATCCGTCTTCCAAAGCCACAATGAGAGATGTGAATTGGTAATCAGCACACACAGACACGGACGCTGCTTTTAGCATTCAGGTCATGCCTGACAGACCATCTGTTATTGCTCTGACTCTGGCACACCTCACACACACACACACACACACACCTCATCTCACAGAGTGTTTCCGACATGAACTGTGCATGCTGTGCGGAATGGGATCATTACATTAGATGGCATACATGACGTATGACGGACAAGGCGGGTGATACATGGATAAAGACGCCATGGACAGGTAACAGCAGGTTACTGTAGCGTCTGTACTGGGCAGTTTGATTAAACCGCACTCTGAAATGACAGAATGAGAGATGCAGACAGTGACAGAAACGTGGAAAATGTCATGTTGGCGCTGGTGTGTTTCGTTTGTGCTGCGCGTCGCTGCAAATCTGACGCCGTGGAGACTTTAGCCTCTGGACGCACAGGAAAGGCTGGGATTCAAAGCCTTGTTGGGGATGCTGAGGTCTTCCCAGTGTCTGAAGTGTAAATCTATATCACCGGCTCTGCAGCATGATGATCTGGACCCCCACCGTCCAGAAGCCAAGGCGCTGAGAACCCAGGTTTACAAAAAAAGAGAAAGACAGAACAATACATCATCCTTGTCTGACTCAGTGGCTCCCGAAAGGCAATCTCTCTCTCTCTCTCTCTCTCTCTCTCTAATCTCTTTCTCTTTCTTTATCTCTCTTTCTCTCTGCTCTCTCACAGACACACAAACACACACACACACTGGTTGCTGGGGTGTCAGAGTCCTAGACAGACGTTCCCAGCTGTCTGCAGGGTGTGTGACGTGGAAATTATCTTGGGATCTGCCCCTGTTGCGAGACAGAGTGTGTGTGTGTGAGTGAGTGTGTGTGTGTGTGTGTCCTCTGGTTAACTTGCCGTTGTGTTCCCCGTGCCTGTGGCTGTCGCACGGCCAGCTGAGTATTTCCTTGAAGGAATACACGTTTTTTTGGGGGAGATCGGCCTGTTGACCAGCCGACACACACACACACACACACACACACACCCTTTACCCACCCTCTTTCTAATGAATTTAACTTTTTGACCTTTTAAACTGAAGCAGCACATGCATTTTCCCACGCCAATCTAAGCTTTCCTAGTTTATACATATTCACCACTAAAAATGTAATAATGAAATCTGGGTTGGGTGGAAAACTCTACTCCATCAGTCACCAGGGAAAACAGGATTCAAGTGCATTGGAGTCCATGTTCATTATGAATAATGAACACAATTAATAATTCATCACTTTCATTACGCATTGGCTGGCATTGACTGCAATCATGTGTTGTGAATGTACTGCTGTCATGGATGGCGCGATGAATTATGGATGTAATTGTCTATTGTCTAAATGTTTGCGCTAGTTTCAATCATATCAGCCTGTATCAGCGCCATCAGTCATTACACAACCTAAGAAGAACCTAACCGTGACATTAATACATAATAAGTGTTCTCCATAGAGTGATACTGGCCTTAATGCATCTGTTATTCAATGTGACGCCATATGCATCTTCACAATAGTCTCACAGTGTGGATTATAGTCAAACTTGGCAATAGGAAATAATGTGGTTCTAAGTCTTACTAGTACTTATTAGGCTATAATATGGATGAATTAGAAATGTTAAGGATTATCAAGGATTCAGAGACAGACATTACTTTTAAATCAGAGACAGCCACAACTTTTAAATCCATAAAACATACAGAAATTAATTATTAGTTATTCAGCCTTCTTAGCAGCCCTTCTAAGCCTTTGTTTTTCCCTCTTTCTACATCACTTAGAGTACAATAAAGAACCCTAGTAACTTTATACAAAACTTAATTAACCCTTTGATGCACAAGCTATGCAAACCCCTTCTAATGCACAACATGGGTCAAAAATGACCCGTATTAATTTCCTATGTTATTTCATGCATGGCTGAGTGTTTCTTTGCTATATCTTTTGAAATCAATGTATTTCATCATTTAATATTCCAAGTATTCATTAAATATCTTGTTTTTGACTACCACAAATCATTATTTTCATTTTTCCTTTCTTACTTTATGAACAAAGATAGTTTTTGTATGACTACATCAAGTTTACACACATGGGTCAAAAATGACCCGTATTCATTTCCTATGTTATTTCATGCATGGCTGAGTGTTTCATTGCTATATCTTTTGAAATCAATTTATTTCATCATTTAATAATCAAAGTAGTCATTAAATATCTTGTTTTTGATTACCACAAATCATTATTTTCATTTTTCCTTTCTTACTTTATGAACAAAAATAGTTTTTGTATGACTACATCAAGTTTACATACATGGGTCATTTGACCCATGTATGCAAGTGTGATTTAAAAAACCCCATAAAGACATACTATAATAATAATTTTGTTAAAATAATTATTTTAGCAGTGATTTGGACCAAACAATAATACATTTAATATTTTAAATATGTATATTTGTCACTTTGTCACACATAACATTCAGATATCACTGATAACCGATAACACTGATATTGAACTATAGTGTAACTGTAGTGAACTGTAGTGAACTGTGGTGAACTGTGGTGAATGTGACCAAATGTATGCCTCACAAATGTCACAAATGACAACTACATGTTTGTGCTACTTGCACACAGGCCTGGTGCACTGGGAACACCAGCTGACTTTTCTGGCAGCTGGGCAGATCTTGCACCTCTTCCTCTTCACTTGGCCCTCCTGTCTGATGTCCACCTGTGGCTGGGTGGTGGCTGGGTGGTGGCTGTGTTTTTTTTTTTTTTTTATCCCACATCTTCCCATTGCCTCTGTAATATGCTTTTGGAGGTGGAGTGTGCCCTCCATGTGCCTCTTCATATGTGGCATGACAAGCTCTTTGCCCAGCTCCTTGATGAAGAGCCGCCGTGCACTGGTCACACCACCCATGTAATCAGGGTGTTGTGCAGTGAAGTTGGTGTAGGCATTGAGGGTGGCAACATCCAGCACATTGTGCCAGAGCACCATGAGCCACCAATGGGAAGATGTGGGATAAACAAACAAAACGCAGCCACCACGCAGCCACAGGTGGACATCAGACAGGAGGGCCAAGTGAAGAGGAAGAGGTGCAAGATCTGCCTAGCTGCCAAAGACAGAAAAGTCAGCTGGTGTTCCCAGTGCACCAGGCCTGTGTGCAAGGAGCACAAACATGTAGTTGTCATTTGTGACATTTGTGAGGCATGTAAGCACTGAGATGGCAATTTTGTGCTTCACTACAGTACATTTTTGACCCATGTATGTAAACTTGATGCAGTCATACAAAAACTTTGTTCATAAAGTAAGAAAGGAAAAATGAAAATAATGATTTGTGGTAATCAAAAACAAGATATTTAATGAATACTTGGAATATTAAATGATGAAATACATTGATTTCAAAAGATATAGCAAAGAAACACTCAGCCATGCATGAAATAACATAGGAAATGAATACGGGTCATTTTTGACCCATGTGTGTAAACTTGATGTAGTCATACAAAAACTATCTTTGTTCATAAAGTAAGAAAGGAAAAATGAAAATAATGATTTGTGGTAGTCAAAAACAAGATATTTAATGAATACTTGGAATATTAAATGATGAAATACATTGATTTCAAAAGATATAGCAAAGAAACACTCAGCCATGCATGAAATAACATAGGAAATGAATACGGGTCATTTTTGACCCATGTTGTGCATTAGAAGGGTAGTGATACAAAAATGATTTTTATTCAAAAACTAAGAAAGGAAAAATTAAAATAAGGATTTGTGATGATTAAAAACAAGTTAATTGAGGAATACCTGGAGTACTGAATGATGAAATTAATTTATTGCAAAGATATAGACAATTAAAACTCATCCGGGTCACTTTTGACCCATGTTGTGCATCAAAGGGTTAAGAGGGATATTTTCCAAATTTCACAGCAAAACTATAAATTATTTATTATATCCTATAGGGATATTAAAGGAATATTATAGTGATACCTTGGGAGATTAAAAAGACCCACCACAAATTATTGCAAGGTCACTACATCACAATAAAAGCCCCTATAGGAATATTATATTGATTTTTTGTTAGGAATGTCCTACATCCCACCAATTGTACAGATCTATTTTATCACTGGACTATATGAACTTTGGACTTTTTTCAACCTATTGATAACGTTTTGGACAATTTACTATCTCACACCCACTGTTAACCGGAATACATTGACCATTTACTTATTATTTTTAGTCTTTACTTTTGTTATGGTGCACACAAAGTTGCTAGTGTTAGTATTTCTCTGTGAGGTGTGACACTCTGTGAAATAAACTTGACATAATCTTGATTTCATTTCATTCTGGTGCCTCTATATGTGAAGTTAATGCTCCCCTCATGCATTGTATTCCTCAGTGGGCTCCTTTATGAATTTATGAGAACATTAAAGCAGCGATAAAGCCATCGTCTCCATTTCATCTCAACACATTAAATTGCTCATTAAAGCTAATTCTCATTCAACAGATATTGATTGGGTCTAAGTAAAACTGTAATTAGAAAAATGAAGTCGCATTAGTTACGATGGACAACAGGGCGACGGACTCGTGTCGCCCATGCGAGCCGTGCTGATGAACTAAAAGTCATTAAATGAAGTTATCTAGTAAGATTTGGAGGTTTAGCATTCTCTCTCACTGGTAGTAAAGTGCTGTAATAAAAATCGACTCAAAGCACTGTGATATGCTGTTTGTTAAAGTGGAGGGATAAAATCTTGTCGACGAAACAAACTTACTTTAACCAAATCAATAGGCATTTTTTATAAGGTAAAAGGCATTTTTATAAGTGTATGTGTATATAAGCATAATGCAAGACTCAAGACTCTCAAATCTGTTCTTCCAGAGGCATTTTCCATTCCCAGCTACTAGTATATAATTGTACTTACCTAATAAACTGTGCTTCAAAAGTGGGCTAATTCACTGCAGGAACTCAAAGCTGACATCAAGTAGGGTGAGTGTTATTTTCTGTTTACTGCCAGAAGAAAAGAAAGCCAACTATTAATCCAGTAATCCACGAAATCCTCTTTCTGGGACCAACACCAAAATCTGACATTTACTGTTGATATCTTGACGTGACGTTACATCATCTATGTTTGGCCAGTTATCCACAGGAATAAGAAAAATATACCACCAAACATCAAAATGGGCCCAGAAATGCCAGATACATAGTTGTTTTTTACAACAGTGTGAATGTTTTAAGCTGGATTTTTCCTTTAAAGGATGATACCAATTTTTGACATATACAGCTCATGTCAATCCTGCCTTGATAAGAGTCAAAACCAGACAAAATCATAAAAAAAACACGCCAAGCAACAGTCTCAGGTAATAACTATTAATATTATGTCAAAAATGGTGGCATCATGCTTTACCATGAGGGTTTTATAATCACTCTACATGACTTCCCTTGAGGTATGTCCTGTTCCTGTACCTTCACCGACACACACAACCACTTACATAAGAGCAAGACCAAGTATGTGTGTGTGTGTGTGTGTGTGTGTGTCTATCCCCTGGAGCCACCACACACACTCAAAGATAGACACATACACATGCACAGGTTCACACACACATACATGGAGCCACCATCACTCATTCATCACATCACATTCAAACAGAGCCCCAATGTAACAATGTATATGATATTATGGTAAGATTCACATTTTATTCCTGTCATGCACTCTAGCTGCTCACAAGACAAATCCATACATCACTGCAGTTGCACATAGCATAAATATATTCCTGAACAAACTCAGGTATCATCCAACCAAGGAGAATTTGTTTTTTCCCTGGCTTTACAGATAGAGTATGCCACATATATATATATTTTTTTTTTCAACTTTTACTTAAAAATATTTGAAATTCAGCAGAGGATTTATGAGCTTTTCCAGCACTGGCCTGCTTTACATTCATACAGTTACACACATTCACACCAGGAAGCTACAACAACATTTAAGTAGTGGTTGTACTGGGTCGTATAACCAGTATAACCTCATATCTAGCAATATTTTTATTGTTAGATATGATTTTGTCCAGAATTCCATGACTGTATTGTAGGTAGAGAGATAACAGTGAAACTATGATCAAAACCGTCATTCTTCTACATTTTCTAATTGTGTTAGCTTCTTGTAAATGAAATAATGCTGAAGTTTAACAATTCATCAATTTGCTGTGGATCTCCTGGAACCCCCTCAAGGACCCCTGGTGGTCCCCCGGACCCCACGTTGAGAACCACTCCTCTAAACTACTGCCGCCCCATAGCATCCACCTTGTCTGAGGCATAATCCCAAGTCTTTCATAATCATCTAACCGAGAAAAATGAACAGACAGTGAAGTCTTTTAATTTAATTTCAAGTCTGAGCACGCCTCTCATCTAAAGGACAATAGAACCAAATCACATAACAAATTCTGTCCCCCTCTGCTGTACGACTGAACCTTCCTGTTGCATATTTTAAATAACCATAGTGATGCACTCAAATAGGCCATTTATCACCCATTTACAGGAATACAATATATGCTGCGGCCCAGTGTGGGACCCAGTGATAAACGAGTACTTGTGGGAACGCAGGGGAAGCCACACATCATATATATGTCAGGAAACACCGCGGCTTTGGGGCTGTAACACTCCTCCTCATAATATATGTACACTGTGATTCACAACATGGATTGATTCTTTCACTGGGCTGTAAAGCAAGATATTGGGATCCCTCTAACCTTGTAAATACTTTGCAGTGTAAGTCGCACATGTGACACAAGATTAGAGACAGAGCTGTTTTCATTTAGACTTCACAGCTCAAAAACAGGGAAAAAAACATGTAAATCTCAAATGGGGTCACAAAATGTCACACATAGAGTATGTGCACACACATAATACATGTTCAAGATACATTTCAGCAAAACGAGACCAACTTTCATCTGTTGGGAAACTTGCTATGCATCAGGATGTTATGGTGTCAGTTACACAGAGGGCAGGAGAAACATCTTTCAAACTCAGAAAGCATTTAACTGTCAAGAAATTCTTACAAATTAGGGCAAGCGGTGAAAACCAGGCCATATTAGCATTTCACAGAAATGTGTTAGGACAAACTGGGATATCTGGTTAGACACCCTGTGTCAGCAATAATCAAGAGTGGTGAGGCCTTCGCTAAAGAAGAGAATCCACACGTTTAATGCAATGTTATACAACCGAGGGCTGTGAGAGCAACAGATTACATGTAGCAGGATTACAGTAATCTGATTACAGATAGGTAAAGGAAACAGACTTTTGAAAAATATAGTTAAAATGGGTTCAAAGGGGAGAAAAGACATTTTGATTGTGAGATTATAGACACAGACATCATTTTGGACATCTTAAATCGTAGTGGTTGTAAATGACGAGTATAGAAATGATGCAGTATATTGGATAATTTGGGTAAAACTTCATATTCTGTTGAGTCAAAGCAGTATAATCAGTATCACATCACTTAACATTGAGTAACCTGTTGAATTATGCCACTGACTACAATTTTAAGCACGTAATCCGTAACTGCTCGATCACATTTTGAGAGTGAGCATGCATACGACTCACATGCATTGATGACCTTTGGATAAATGTCAGGAAGGCAGCACAGAACTTAAGGATGACATCAAACTGTCAAAGATAAACATATACAGTAAAGATTATCTTGTTTCTTTCAGAGGTGGTTAATTAATGTCTCACTCTCAGACCCTCCTGAAAAGTTGGCTGAGAACTCCAGGAGTCGACATGGCGATATGTCGAGGGAGCTGTGATTTTTATCAGCTGGAGTGGTGCAGCTCGTTGTCAGGGATTATAACGTTGCTCACTCCCTTTCTTTTATTTTTCTATTCTATTATCTGTTTCCCGATAATCAGCCTCTGCCACCCGCAGCCGCACAACAATACATTACCCAAGGAGGGGGAGACAAACTAATCTGTGATCTGCCTTCTGAAGAGGGTTTATTGAAGTGTTGCGGAGCAGACGGATGCATGAGAGCGCTCCTATTCTGTTCATTTGGACGGCGGCTTGACCCAGCGGATCCCCGGGACGTCCGGAATGGCGGGACGTCTCTCATAGAGTCCGTGGAATCGCCAAGCTCAAAGCTACAAGAGATGGACCGCTGAGGGAGAGAGAGAGAGAGAGAGAGAGAGAGTCCATTTGGGCTCTTGTGAATGGCCCTCTGAAGGACAGGCTTGTTCTTTCAGCCTGGATTAGACCCAAATAACACTCCATTTTAAAGCAGGGCTGCGTCCAGAATCCCAATAAGATAGCCACCACATCCGCTCTCTAACACCTTATTCCCAAAATCCACCCTAGACCCTCTGATGAAAGTAGATTCAACACACACTTAAAGGGACAATCCACATAAAACACCTAATGGTAATGTACCTTGCATTCCGGGCCCATTTTGTTGCTTGGTGGTGTATTTTTCTGGTTCCTGTGGATTGGAACTGACCAAACGTAAATGACGTGACATCATGTCAAGATATATCCAGCAGCTACAACGGAGTTTGATAGCAGAAAATGTGTCAGCGATCTAAAACATCAACAGTAAATGTGTTTTGTTGTCAGTCCCTTCAAAGAGCAAGGGCTTCTTTCTAGACTCATGATTTGGCACTGATGTTCAACAATCATACAGGGAGAAATCCATCATAAAAGAGGCAGAGATACCACTGACAACAGCCTCAATAGACCAGAATGCAATGCAGCCACAAGACATGTTGTGTTTTGAATAAGGAGCGCGGCTCTCACTTTTTCTCGACTGGAAAAGCTTTCACTTTTTGCTCTTGCTATCACTATCGCTCTCTCTCTCCACCTGCACAGTTGAATGCAACAGGTTCAGAAACATTCTCTGTAGGTTGTCAAAAGGCATTCTGGGAAATGTAGGAAAGCAAGAACTGAAGTAGAAGTAGACGAGGCAGGTTGAGGGAAAGCGGGTTCACCAGAAAAGTAAATTACAACACTTCATCACAAAAACAACTCCAGGACTGCAGTGAACATCGCAGACTGATGATACAGAACGGTGTAAGATGGATTTTTTCTTTCACCAATGAGGCCAAACACGACTGTTACCGGCCTCAAATTGAATCCATCCCTCAAAGCTTTGCCAGGCCCCCCCTTCTGTTGAACCCAGCACTCTCCCCACCCACGTGAGCCCTCTTGGTGTCTGAAAATACCGGACCCCCACCCCCTCTCGGTCTGCATTCCTCTGAGAGCGCAGCGTCGCCCCATATTGCCGGACAGCTTGCACAGAAACCTGCAAGATGGCCCGGGACGGCGGCGATGCAGCTGTGATGAGAGCCTGATGGGTGATTGACTGTGGCACTTTATTACCTAAAGGGGCGTGTTCGGCTCATCTCGCCGCGCTCAATCAATGTAAATCTGTCCGGCTCCGGGATTTACGTCCGAGAAGATGAAGTGCTTCGCTTTACTGTGTTGCATTAATTTGACGGGGCCGCGATGTAGCCGACGACACAATGTCCGCCCAGTAATGCCAAGAGTAATCATTGAGACATAATTCTCCCAATAAGCTATCATTTCGTCTAGACCTGCAATGCTTTTGTACTCCGAGCGCTCTGAGTTATGATTTACGTCGCTTCCGCTGAAGTTTTTTTTCCTCCAAACAGTTTTTAATTGATTTCCGTCCGTGTGTCAGTGTATCAGACCCGCCACAGCGCTGTGCCAGTGTGCTCCGCTCTGGAAAGTGCCGGGCTGACCAAATGCCTAAGCTGAGAACCAGTTGCTAGGAGACGCCTCCTCCCTGGCCAGCGGATGTCTGGGTAGCCCATTGTAAAAGTGTGTGTGTGTGTGTGTGAGAGAGAGAGAGAGAGAGACAGAGAGAAAGAGAAAGAGAGAGTGACAGTTCTGATTCAGAATTCTGCAGTTCTGATGACAGCGACTGACCATGAAATGCCAATAGTTTGTCAGGGGCAAAGAAAAGAGGTGGAGAAGGCAGATTTGCAGTATATTTAAACATCATTGTATCACTGACAAATTAATTGGGATGCCTTGGGATAATTACCAGAAATCAATGAAACCATAGTTGATGTCTCCATCTCTCACCAGTGGTATTATTAGTGTCAAGCCATTGCCAGAAACTCTGAAAGCTTTAGCTCCATTTGCTCTGGAAGAACAGCGCCCTCTTCTTGTTTCATGCTGTAAAGCAATCCAGCAGATTCCCCACGAAATCCGACCTGGTTGGCACACAATGTAAAATTAAGTGTAGAGGCCGCCACTCTTTGGCGGTTAATGTGGTAATGATTTATTGATGGTAAATACTACTGGCTTAATGAAGAACAGTATAATTCATTTAATGGTTCCTGTAGCACAAGATGATGATTTTATCAAAACCTGAAAAGGCCTACATTGTGCCTGAGTCATGCTGTATTGTATGGGGCTGATGTGTGTGTGCATGTAAGTGTATGATGTCAATATTCGGATATTATAAAAAAAAATAGAAAATTTTTTGTCATAGTCATGCGCTCACACACATCTGTCTTGGCTCTGTGCGATCCTATTGAATTTGATATCTATCCCCTGCGCAGTGTGTGTGTGCATGTGTGTGTGCTTTGCATCAATTTCTTCAGTTGCCCTACTATGAGAAATAGTGGTTTCCTCTAACAAATGGTCTTTGCTGGATAACTACAGTCAAAGCTTTCCTGTAGTGTGTGTGGTTTGAAGTCATTTTTCCCACGGCGCAGCCAAGGGCTTCACAGGGCAAATTCAGGTCAGTCAGGCAGTCAGTCAGTTTGTCAGGCAGTCAGTCAGTCAGTCAACGCTTCGTGAGATGTTGCTTTGTGAGATGGCCAATCACAGTGCTTAAAAACGTAAAACTCCACTCTACTGGGAAGCCGGGACACATTAAACAAACGCACCATCAAATGACAGACACAGACGTTGAAGCTGAGCCACGGAACTGACAGGTTGTGTTGTGAAAATGGCGAGAAATAAGAAACTAGACAATCTTTACTATTTTCAACCAAATGTGAGTGATAAAATGTATTGAAGTGAATTTAAAAAGGTTGAAGAAAGAGAAGACGAGGAAAATGGCGGAATGAGTAGAAAGCTCAGTTTTCTGTGCCGCGGTGAAATTAATAATTGCCTTCAAATAGAGACATCAAAACGGGAAGCTATGCTGAGGATGTGTGGACTATTTGATGTTTTTACGGACAAGTTTAAGTGGCAAAGGATTCGCTTCGTAGCTGTTGTGGATAATTTGCCGGTGGAACAATGGTGGATTCATGTTTTGGAAATAGTCATGGACTGAAAGCAACAGAGGCTTGAGAGTGGGTTCTAAAAATAACCAAAAGTTCAAAGAATTAATGCACAGGAAAACTGTTTTCCCACACGTGTTTCATTTTCCACTAAACATGCTAGCTGTGTTTTTTGTTCCCCACTTCTTATTTACAAGTACGAAAACCAGAAAAATCTAGAAAAATACGCAATGTAGCCTCAATCTCAACAGTTTAGAATGCAAAGGGTAAAAGCATAACACGTCTTTGCAAATACATTTGCATTTTAAATCGAAGTGCCTTTCGTTAACTTACCTGACCAACTTGCATCCCCTGTCGAACTCCACATCTTCAAACTCCAAGTGACTGATCTCACTGGTGGCGCATGCGTTGGAGGCTGAAGGGATTACTTGTCGTGTTGATGCGCAAGGATAAATAGTTCCTATAAAGGCAACTCGAGGAAATGCTGGAATAAAAGATAAACCTATTTTAGCCCCTATATTGGCCATATACACGATAGCATACTGCGTTTAGAATAATAACCTTTGCGATTCATGCGTAAACACTACTGTTCGCGCTCATGTTACAAAGTTATATTGTTGTTATTTTATACAGTGGTTATTTGGTTACAACACTGTAAAACAAGTTTTCCTCAAAATCACCATTCCCCTAAGATTATATGTTGCCATGTCAGCAAATGGTTGAAATAAAGTCACGTTGCGACTCGACGTCTATTAGACTTGTTGGTCTCGATGCAGGTTGAGAAAATGTTTGCTGGGTAGGAGCGGTGATGGGGTTTTTGGAGGAAGCTGACTGAGCACTGTTCGGGATTGAAGAGGATTCTGCGGTGGTTTCTTGGTCCAGTGCGCGGATTTCGGCAGTGATAGCAGCGAGAGTTGCCGCCTCCACACTTCCACTCTGGTTTGCATGTAATTAAACAGATATACTATTTTAGAGAGTTTATTTCGATGTTTCCCTTGAATGCCTGACCACACTCATGTTCACGTGGGACCTGCAGTGTAGATCAAATGACCACCACCCACTGTACCATTCCCTATCTCACATATCAGAGCCAAACAAGGCAAATAACTGTTCTTGGAGCAGAGTCCGCAGCACGGTTCACACTTATTCCCTCTGCAGCCCCTTATCTTGATTACATCGACTGGCAGCGGGGGTTGAATTATCTATCGTTTTTGAGGCCGCGGCCGTGAGAGATTGTTTATGAAATATGTTTGGGACCGAGTTCACAAAAGGCCAGAGAGCGGGGTAATCAAACACACACTTCATAACCGAGATTAAATCGCGGCCTCTAAGGTGGAGCGCAGCAGCAAAACACTGATTACGCTCACTTGAAGTCGGCCACCTCGCCGATACAGCGCTCATATTGTTGGCGAGAGGATCGCTATCAATTCATCGACAGGAAAAGAGCATTCAGTTGGACTTTATGAACATTATGCTAGTTGTGGCTATCGAATGGGACATGATTGATTCAGATTTTGACTGGGAGATCTGTTTCTTACGCTAGGTGAATGCTTGAGTGGGAAAACTGAGTTGTGTGTGTTTGTGTGTCTACATGCATGCTTATGTGTGTGCATATCACGAGTAAAAGTGACTTCTCTGGATCCGCCCCTCCTTTGCAGCTCCAGAGATGAAATCTTTTCAGACTGGTAGTGATCTGGCCAAATGAAGCCCTGAAGAGAAAGAGCTCACACTCGTGTCTCTCCATTTCTCTTTCTGCCTTCTCCTCGGCCAAACACTGATTAAAATCTACTTTCTCAACCCGACCCTGTGTGCTGGCGACTCATTTTTTAACAGAGCCTCTTTGTTACAAAATTGCCACTTTTTCCATATAAAAAATGCGGTATGAAATTGAAAATTAGCCAAGATAGAGGAAGAAATAGTGCACTGTATATGTCAACCAGGTTCTGCATAAACACATGAAGATAATAGTATGCAATCTATTACAAGGTAGAAATTCTATATAGAAAGCTTGCACAGCTGGATACCTCAATATACTGCATTTGTCCTTCAATTTCCCAAAACAGGACTTTAGAGCGTGGCTCACTGAAAAAAAGGGGCATTGCCAGTAGCAAAAGAACTGGTTTGTGGCTACTGGTGCCTTTTGGTTCTGAGACACAAGACATTTTTTCGGGGAACTGGATGAAAATGTAGAACATTTTCCTGGCGTGGTGACAAGTAAAAACTGAAAATGTCACGGTTTTTTTCAGCGAACTGGGATGCAAGGGCGCAAGACAGGGGGTCAGATAGAGTCTTTCTACAATGTGTGAGGTCGTGTGTGTGTGTGTGTGTGTGTGTGTGTGTGTGTGTGTGTGTGTGTGCTGCAGTAGTAGGAGTAGTACACCATTGCAAGCAACCGATAACATGGAGTACAAGGCACTGGATGTAACAAACTCATACTCCGACCCTAAAGTCATGTGGGATAGAAGTGCTTGGAAAGTGCTTGGGAAAAAAAAAACATAAGAGGACTAAGAGCTGAAGGGAGAGGTAGAAAGGATATTTTTAAATTGCCACAGCCTCCTAGAAGCTCCCTGCCACCACACACACACAAACACACACACACACACACACACAAGCCTCGGATTCTGAAACGCAGCGTAGCATCCTGGCTGCCCATCTCACATTCTCCCTCACAAGTTGACAAGCTGTCACCAAGCCCATAGTCTCAGATCAATAACGCAGCTGTTTGAACTTCATCTCTGTCTGCTCTGCCTCGCTTGACGGACGCTCTGTCTCTCTACCTGTCCGTCCCTCACGGCGCGGGAGGCTGTCAGTCAATCTGGGGAAATAAAGCGGGCGTGCTCTCGCAGACAGAAGGCGAGAAGCATCCGTAATCAATACTTAATGTGAGGTAGAGGTAGTTAGATTGCATCATGTTGCCTGGTGAATCAGCTGACTTTCGACAACTTTTTGAAAACCTAAATATTATTTTCCAGGGGAGTTCATCACATATTACAGCTTTTTTTTTTTTTTTTTGCACAATTTCTGAAAAGCCTCTTGCTGATCATACAACCAATGTTTGTACTTTTTCTACTGTAGACCCTTTGTCTTTGTCTAATAGCCCAACAGACTGTATGTTTAATTACGAGAGAAATTATCAGCATGTTCAGGGCGGTTCGCTATATTCCCTTTTTCCCTCAAGTCAGTCCGTCATGAATGCAACACCTTTCTTAACTGGCTTTCCTCCAGGTTTCTGTGAAAAAGCAGATTATGTTTAAGCCTCAAATGATCGCTATGAATGCACATTGACAGCAACTGTTCCCAGAGCAGTGCGCTGTGAATGCCTAAACAGTTAGTAGCTCACATTCACCTAAATCCTGTTTGGGGATGCCACAGAGAATTCATTATGTCAGAAACTATGTCAGTAACTACACTACAGTTTTTATTAGTTATTAAAGCACAGTTTAGTATTGAAGCTCAGATTACTCCCACAGTGCAAACTCTGTGATTTTTGACAATTTTCCGCACCACCTTCAAAGTCTATCACTTTAAAACTCATAATCACATAATCCTCCATGATAGCTGTATTGGAATGCCTTTTAGTTGATACACTCGAAACATAAGGGTTATTAGGCAACCGGCATAATAGCTCTCCCAGGTAAGGAACGGGAAATTCTGCATCTGATAGCTGACATAATAGAATAAGTCATCCACTGACAAGAGAGAAGAATACATTTGGAGAGAAAAAGAGGGCTTTTCTTCTTGCCAGCCTCTATTGATTCACCTCCAGGCCTTCCTGTGAGGATGGTCCAACCAGAGAGGAGCCATGAATAAATCATGGAGCAGCAAAGCATGAAAGAAAAATTGAAATGAGGACTCCAGTGTCTAAGGTGAACAAGCGGTGCGAGATCTGCTAAGTTCTCTTCCTCTACTGTACACACTTACAAGATTTCGAGTTGCGGATACACGCATTTCCCAGCAGGCCGCTCTAGGTTTTTGTTCTCCCCGATTCCGTGGGATAGCCTGGTTAGCTCTGCTTATGAAGCCAGCTCGTATCGATGGCTTGATTGAGCTGGGTTGCCTTTAAAGAGATGCTTTTGAGCCACAGTTGGCTGAACCCTTCCTTCTGAGGCAGTCCCACCAGGCTGTGTTCAACAGGCTTCACTGGGGGCATCAATGAGCATGTGTGGCCGCAGTGTATCGGTTGCCGGCGAGCTATTGACATTCAGCTCGGCCGCTGCAGCTGACCTTTGCTTCTCCATACGTTATTCTGCTGTTAATGAGGAGGAAGTCGATCTCATCCAGTCCCCAAAGCTCCGTATTTTCGCTCGCTGAGCCGCGATGCCTCCATGAAGTTGGCCCAAAAGCATGAAGCGCAGCCAAGTGTTTTGTCTCAGTGTACAGTGGGGGATCTCCATCAGCCACAATAAGAGATCAGGAGGTCAATAGTTTTGCTTTATATTTGGCTCCGAACTGAACAATTTGGTCTCGAAAAAGTTAGGTCAGACAAGTTTTTGTAACACTTCTCGTTTGCTGAAATAAAATCCAATAGTGATGATATTAACTGTCTTTTAAAATCATTACAACAAAACAAGGCATCCAGCCAGGAGCACAACTCCTTTATCAACGCCAATCACTATCTAATTATATAAATAGTCTGGTAAATGCGGGAGGGGGATGGGAGGCACAAGCCAATAGCCCAGGGTGTAAATCCACTGGAATGATCCCGACCCTGGTCAAACGCCTCCATGGGTCGATGGAGTCTGACCCGCCATGATTAAGTGGGAAATGTTCAGGGCCTTTATAATGCATCTATTCTCTTTCTGCCGTGTCCCTGGATGCTCTCTGGGGAGGCACCGCAGAAAGACCCTCCACCTCTGGAAGAAACGTCCCTGAAGCTCCCGGCCGGTATTGTCCTGAAGATTCAATACCGGGCTGCGATTTGGAATTGCAAATCAACTGCTCGGAATTCATAGTATTCCTGACTGAGGTGGGAAATGAGATGCGTTTGGGAAGCACATCAGCCATCGCCAATTACTCAAATGGCAGCAACCCATTTTCTAATTTGCTTTCTCTTGCCCCTCTGTGGATTAGCTTGGCATTTAGTGGGTATTAGCATAAACTCTGCAGTGACTTAAGAGGGAATGTTAATTGTTTGTTGAAGAAAATTGTCTTTTTCTGGATCTTCAAAGCCACTGTACTGTATTAGTGAAGCAACTATAGCCTCCTCAATGCACAACAAAGCCTGCAGTCAGTAATGGGCTTCTCCTTTCCTCCTAATCCAACAGAAACCTGAAGGCTTGGTCTTTAAATCTTGCTTCTCGCCCCTTCCACCCCGTCCTTTTAATCACACAGGTGCAAGAAAGGCAAGGAAGAGAGTGTCTCCTGTGGTAGGGAGACCAAATGAAATGTGAGGAATTGAAGTGTCGGTGTATGTGTGTGCGTATGTGTGTGTGTGTGTGTGTGTGTGAGGGAGGTGAGGTCGGGTGGGGGTTGGGGGTCGTGACCACAAGGATAAGGGGCGAGATTAAAAAAAGTGTTGCAGGGATGAACGTGTCGATGGGCAAATGATAAAACTGCAAGGAGGGAATGAGAGGGGGGGAAAGGGAGCTGCTTGCTCATTACTGGGTATGCTCTGGAACTGTGTGTGTGTGTCACATAAACACACACACACACACAAAGGCAGTTTCATCACTGTTGTGAGAGAGAGAGCCTGGCTTAGTGTTTGCTTGTTGCACGCCTGTGTGTGTGTGTGTGTGTGTGTGTGTGTGTGTGATGGCAGTGTGTGATCATGGCTCATAATGCTGTATGTTCACATCACATCAAATTGCCTGCATTCATCCTGCCATTACAGCGAGCAAATCAGATGCCGGCTGCTGTCGCTGTCATCCTCCCCCTAATTGTATTTTTCATCTGAATTATCATGCCCATTGGGAGCGCATGATGTGTGATGTGCTTCTCTCTCTTGCAACACTGCTGAATATGTTCAGCGCAACGGGGTGCACACAGTGAAAGATTTACACCATCTTTTTTTTTTTTTGCCTGTTTGGAAGGGCTTAAAATCATCTAGACTAGACTGTGAATGGCAAGACGGTATCGATTTCCCTCATCGCGTCAAAAAAAACCCAAAAGCCCTTCCGTGGAGTCGGGCCAGGCCGGCGGCAGAGGGAGGCTGGGGTTTAGACTGGGAAGTGACTGATAGCGCGGAGAGAGACTCCTCGACAGTAATCTAAGCCCAGGGTATCTGTCAGATTCTTGGCACAGACAGCGAGGAGAGCCCCGGATTTGTCTGGAGACGGAGCGGCGCAGCAGCGGGCCGAGTCGGGCGGCTATATGATGAGGCTTGCACAAACAACGGAGAGATAAAAACGGCGTGCACTGATTTGTATTGTTGTAAAGATGGTGCATGGTTCAGATTTCTGATGAATTAATTGATTCACCTCTGTCCAAGTAATGTGAAGAGGATATTGTCATGTCATGTTACTCCATCATTGCAATTGATAATCGGTTTGTACTGTTTTAATCCAGAAACCTTATATGGATGGTTCTCCCCCCTGAATACCATATGCACAATAAAACAGAATCAAAAAATCTAAAAACCGTTTAATCACATATCAGAATATTATTGAATTACTGAACAAAATGAATGAAAGTTAAACCTATATTTTGCTGCCTTGTACTCTTTCTGATTGTTAATGCTGTAGAAAATATACCTTTTTAACTCTTTATCCTTAGGAACTCCCTCAGAAAATGGTTTTCCAGAATGTTCAAAATGTTCAAAGCAAAACCTTACCATCTAACAGAGAGAACTCTTTCTGACATTTGGCCTGTATGTTCTAGACTGTATGTGCTTATTTTTTCACTCCTGTCCCTCTATAAAAAAAAAAAGATAGCTGCATTACTCACGGCATGTTGAGATAACCCATGTCCCACTAGTCCATAGCTCCATTTCATACCTTACATTATTGTGATGAACTGTGCTTGAGGTACCATGGTGTATAGTAGGATTAGACTGATATATTGGTTTGCCAAGACATTGTCAATGTTGTCCACCTCTGATGTCATTTGATTGATTATTTATTGTATAATATATCAATACTACACCGGTTATCTATGCAAAGTCCTGAACTAGAACTGATTCTAATTTTGATTTTTTTAGTGTCCCATGGTCTAAATCATCCAGAAGCTTATCCAACAAGCTTTTTTCAACAACCCATGGCGGTTGAACCCTAGTGTATAACAATTCAATATATATTCCCCTGTAATTCAACGTTTCACAGTGTAAGTACAGAGCATATATTTTAGTACATATTGGTCAGATTATTAAAACCTCTCACACTCCATGATTTACTCAAACGAGTGAAACCAAGTGAAAGTGAAAACGGGCATTATATTCACCCTGAAGGCCAGAGGTATCTACAGACTTAATGTCAATAGCGCTGACTTGCTTGTTTGCCTGCTGCCAGCGCTGATCACCCTCTGCAGTGATATCTCTTGATTACATGTCTACAGCCGTTTTGTATGCATGCATGTACTGAGTCACAGATTGTGCGGGGCTTCACTCTCATTTCATGCCTGAAGGCTCCGGCTAATTAGCCTTTCCGTTTAATTCTAAACTTTTCCAATCTTCAGAAGACTTAATCAGCCGGCCTGGGTGTGTTATTTATACTTCCGCAGAGAGAGCTAAATATAGAGTGGCCGGCGCTGATGCTGGAGGAGGGATGTGCTTTTAGGTCCAGTGGAGGGGAATGGAAGTTCCTTGGCAGCGGATTCGAGGAATGTTTGCAGATGACTCATAATTAACAGCCCGTTAATTAATTTTCTAATTCGTTCATCGGTTCATCAGTTTATCCATTTGCTTCTTTATTTGTTCCTTCTCAGTTGCACACTTGACTGTATTGATAACTTGAGTCGCCATCCTTTGAAACTATTTCCATCGATCCCTCGGGACAGAGGGAGTAGTCTCCAGTTCATTTCAGCCAACCAGCCCGCAGCGAAGGAAAGCGTCTCATCAGAAACTTGCTCCTCATTTCCCTCCAGCAGCCCTCTCGCTCACATCGGTAATCACCACTCTGCAAGCTCCTCTCTCTGTTTGTAGTACCCAGCCTATAACCCCCACCCAGGTCTTTAACCCCAGCCAATTACAGTCTCAGATGTAGCCGCATCCCTTATTCCATTAATAAACCCCAGAGATTCTTCTCAACCGGCATCCCACATCCAGCTTCTTCCCCCAAGCTTATAACCAGTCTAGCACTGGTGTGATTTGCTGGTTCCCAGTCTCTCAGGGCCCTGTTGTGTATCCTGCCCTTGCTGCCACCTGAATTATTTATCCCCGCTGCCTATCTGGCCTCTCGGCAGGCCCAAGACACTTTACCTTTGAAATAGAGTGCGTATCAAATACAGGGGGGAAATGATGCATTGTTGCCAGAGACAGCAGGAGGGAACTGCTCAGGCTTTTCATACATACCGCCTAGTGAATCTTTGTCGTTTTCTGGTGTTAAGGAAAACATTGCAGGGGAATCATAAGCAGTTTATGAAGCCATTTAGTAGTGATGTATAGCAATATGCTGAATCAAGTCATTATTGAAAGGGAATCAGTGGGGAAATTTTGTTTGTTGCATTGCAACATGTTGCATGTATTTTTTTAATGTCTCTGCGTGAGAGAAGAAATGCAAAAAGAGGGAAAAACAGGGAAACAAATAGCAAATACGCCCAATTAAAATGCATGTGACTTCCATGGATAACTATTCATTCCCCCACTGCATATTCCCATGCTACAACAGACAGGCGGTACATCATTCCTCTAACATAGAATCGCTGCAGGTGAGAGTACAAGGCCCTTTGACATTGGCCTCATAAAACCTTTATAGGACCCCATCAGTCAACTGTCGCCTGTAGAGAGTGGTGAGAGACCTTGAGGGGAGGCCCTTATCTGTTGGGAGGGCCGGCGATCCTGTTTATCCCACATAACAAGATTCATTGCATATGGAAGATGTCAGACGTATCCATGGCACACATTTTAAAGTAGGGAATTGGATCGATCAGATAGACTGACAGACACAAAGACAGATAGAGAGAAAGAGAGAGACTGATAGATACTGCCACACACACACTGAAGAGGAAGGACGCATTTTTTATAGGATTATTGTTTTGCCTCTATTAGACAGTTCAAGGTGGAAATCAAGAAAGATAGGGAGAGAGAGAGGGGAATGACAGGAGTCCCTTGGCCGGATTTGAACCATGTTGCGGTTACCAGAGTTAAAATGAATGAACCGAGGTAAAATTTTATTTCATTACAGTTACTATAATGTTGAATTGTAATCAGTAACATAACTCAGCAATGTGTTCTGATTACTGAAAGTCAAAATTACAAAGTTCAGGAAATTTGTTTAAGGTTTGAATAAGCAAAATGTGTGTTTGCAAATACAAATTATCTCCTGTGCCACATATAAAGACATACATATAAACACCCGTCACTATGGCCTTCTGAGTTTCTCGCTTTCACTTTAAAAGTATTCCCAGAAGTAATCCTCTAAATTAAAAGTATTTGTAATCAATTATCATTATTTTTAAGGTCACATAACTGAATCCAGTTACATTTTTTTGTATTCCATTACACCCTGGTGGTTACATGGTATGCATCATAGCCAACGGAGCCACCAGGAGGCCCAAGGGATAATGCATTTCATCTCCACGTCTAGACACAGGTACAGCCCAGTGCTTGACTAACTGCCAGACATCTTCTCTGCCGGTCCACCATTGAGATTATATTAGAAAATGCCCCAGCTGACCAGGAAAAGGAGAAAAATCTGTCTGGCGAAACGGCTTGTCGCCTGTGCTCCATTTGCGCCCTGAGCGGGCGGGGCGGCGAGTCACTGGGGGCCCGGCCGCCCGGCGCTCCTGCTCCAGCGGCAGTGCGGAGTGGCTGCTAAAGTGCTCTGCAGAGGGACACCGCCGGGCTGCGTTAAGTGCACACGAATGGACCATTTTGTCAGGCGTCCCTGAAATGTGTGACAGGCCAATGTCTAGGGTGCTGTCAGCGCAAGTGTGCATCCTCAGTCTGCACGCACGTCAGTAAAGTACAATATTGCATGTTGCGACATGAAATGCATGAAATGTCACAAAGCTCAAAGCACAGTTTGTGGAGTGAGAGGCCGGTTGTTGAAATCCTGGATTTGCCTCACAGACACCAGTCTGCTCAAAAACACTTGCTCACACACTAATAGTCCGTCGTAAACATCACACTTGGCCCGTATTTGTGATTTGGCATCACTGTAACCTGAAAAAAAGAAATAGAAATATTCCTCCCTATAGCTTACATTCGTGAACTGCATGTGCTTAATATTGACTTTCCAGTGTGTCTAAGCGGTTAGCAGGGAGCTAGCTGTGCAGGATCTGTATGTGTGACCTGAGCGTGACTCATGCACAGCAATCAACACTCCGCTCTGTGGTTGTGATGTTTGCGTGGACACCATCTGTGTCTTTACACCTCTGATTCCTCCATTTCCAAAACAAAAAACGGATATTCTGTGAGGAAAAACACGCTATGCTCTTTGATGCGTATAAATCCAGGGCCGACGTTGCTGAACTGTAAGTCTCAGATGCCCTTAATTGATAAGAGGTTTCACTGCAATGCACTCAGAGCCTGCATGGTGTGCCAGAGATGCATTAAAGCACCGTGTTTGGAAACTGCCAATCTCCTCCAAAGGTTCGTTACCCCCGTCGCGAGAGGGAAAACATATGGAGCGATTACGCATGCAGTTCCTGCCGTCACTGTGTAAATATTAGTCAATGGGTGATGAGGGGGATGGTGATGGTGATGGTGGTGAATGGAAGGGGGGGGGGGGGACTATCTAAGAAATGATTGCATTCAAGCAGCTGACACTGGCCCCTGCGGGAAGACTTCTCACACACACACACACACACACACAGTGTTCATTTGTCTCCTCATGTGTGCAATTGTGTGTAAAGCAAGAGAAAGGGACTGAATGAGTGTGTATGCATGCGTGGGTGTGCACTGGTGTGTGTGTGTGTGTATAACTGTGCATCCGTGTACCTGTATGTTGCAGGACCCGGGACGTGTGAGGCATGAGAAAGGAGGCCGGGCAGCCCCTTTTTCTGCAGCGCGCTCCCTCTGCCCACCGCCCCGGCTTCATTAGCAGCTGCCTGTCAGCAAGGCCCCATGCACCGCTGGATGGTTGCCTGGCAACTGGGACCCTGCTCGGCCAATCAGGACCGGATGCAACAGGAGTTCTCTCCTTGACACATAAAAGAGAGAGACCGAGTTCTCCTCCGATTCGATTGATTTTGCTTCAGTGTCATTCACTTCAAGGGCGAAGCACACGGGCGCGCCGCCACGGAGCAGGGGGAGCGAGGGAACGAGGCTCGCCGCGCCGCGTTCCAGGACCAAAGTTGTGTTAACCGGGGCCGTTTGGGGGAATTCCGCGTTATCGGCCCCGTCACAAGCAGTCGTGTAAACCTCCACAAACAAATCTCCAGCAACAGCCCCCGTATATGCTAAAAGGCAGGGAGGGAAAAGCTGCAAATCCCTCTGCTCCTCTTCCCACCACGAGGATATGAGCCATAAGCAGCCCAGGACTTCATCACTGATGTCGTGCACAGCGGCAGGAGCAAAGCGAGGCAGAGAGCGAAGCAGCCCCGCAGTATTCATTGGTGACTTACGGCAATAAATAAGCGCCCGAGGCCGTTTGCTTCAGATAATGCACCTGTAGATAAGACAGTAAAGACGGCCATTAGAGAGAAACAGTCCCCGTGTTCAGTGAATCATCTCTAAACATGGCCACCACATAATGGCCAAGGTGGAAGAATACAGCTAATGTATTATTGGTCTGAAGAGCAACATCATGAAGTGTTCTTTTTTTACCTTTTTATTGCTCTTTCATACTCTCACTCTCGCACTCCCTCTGTCCCCATCCATCTATCTTCATACCCTTTCTTTGCCACTCCATTTAATTCTCCACATCCCTATCGTCTTTACTATTCCATTATAAGAATGCAAAATCATCTGTTCTCAGCCATATTCTTTCTGTCTCTGTCATGCTGTGCTTAGGTCAAATCACGGTAGATTTTGATATGTTACACTTACATGCAGCAGGCACATGGATCTTCATTTTTGTGAAAGGTCTACATGTGCTGATGTTGCTAAGAGACGGTAGGGTTTTCATTAGGTCCCATTAGCTGCATGTCTGAAATGCCCGTGGTAGTGCTGTGCAGTGCAGGTGCATTGGGAGATTGCTTTTCCATTTCACAGTTCTCTACGATTCAGACTGCTTGCAGAAGCGTTTTGCTATAGCTAGTAGAAAATAAATTTCAAGTTCCTTGGTTTCCTGATGAGGTAAGTCATGTCATCTTACCACATTAGACTGGTTGAGCTCTTTATTGTCTGTTGGACTTTGCTGTACGTGGGCTTAATCCTCTGTTAAGGATGTAACATTACCATAGCAGGCCTTACTGACTGTATTTTAGCAGTAACTTTAGTTACGTTGTACTCGTGTGCTATTAGTGGTGATTTGATTTTGATTTGATTGTAGGCCAATACTATCATTGTAATATTTTCTCTTGTCAAGACATTCACAGGTACCAAGCATGCAACTAGCACTACGCTAGTTTTTAGTCGCTTTTAAACAGATTTGATTTGATTATTCTCCAAAGTCATGAAGTGTGAGAACCTGCTTGCTCAATAGATTGATGTTATTGTTTGTACATACCTAAATACAATTCTTGCCATAATAGTGTTGTTTCTTCTGCTATCCCTTGAACAATGGTAGTGTCTTCTGTAATTAAATCATACTAATCCAGAAACTCTACCCCATGGGTACTACATCTCCATCAATTGTTAACCTTTTGGCCAAGAGCACCTCTCTTATTGCCATCCACCTGCTAAACTAAACTAATCATGCAGATTAATGATGCATCTCCTTAGTTCAGGCAGGACACGGAAGTCACACGTTGCTCGTCATCTATCAGCTGATCACCACGCTCACAATCCATTCTCATAACAAAGGGGTCTATTTAAATGACCTCCTCCTACACTGATTCTTGCTGCACTAATTGCTGCACCCGCTCTGCTGCTTGGTAAAGCTTTACCTCCACCTCCAGCCTCCACATTGAGTCTACGGTGGCTCTTAAAGTGATAACACCGTCTGGCTCTGCTCTGTGTCACCCATGGGGGGGATTTGAATGGCGCTCCTGCTCTACCTTCAGCATGCTTGCTGGGTAAGCAGGGAGCAGCTAGTGCAGAGCCATAACCGCCAAACACAACTGAGCTACATTCAAACAAGTCAATGAGGCGGTCTTTATAATCTGACAGTTCACATTGCTGATCGTTCATGCCACTGCTGCTATAGACCAGGTTGCTGCAAAACTCCCTCCACCACCCCAACCTCCTTCTGCTAGTATCTGTACACAGGACGGTTGTGCCAGCTATCTCTGAATTATGTCTGGTTTTATGTTGGTTTTCATATTATTGAATATCAACCATGCCTTGGGGGTTTTATTGTGCTACCCGCAGAATCAAAATTCAGTTGGGGAGCATCCTCAAGAGCAGAGGCTTTTCCACCAAATACCATTTGTTGCAATAATTAGTCCAAACTCCTTTGACATTAAGTGTTTCTGACTGAACTATTTAGTTATTCATCAGAATGAAACAGGAAAATGCCCTCTGACTCTATCCACTGAGAATAAAGGTGTTCTAATTGATATGCACATTTTAACAGTTTAATGAAACATTAGCTAATTTCAGTATGTTCCTGTTCACCTGTGGTGCCTCAACTTAACTAGTCTACAGAGTTGGGAAAGAATGAGCTACTGTGGGGTATAGAGATCAGGAATGGTGAAGAATGAATGAAAAATGGAGAGCAAAAGATGAAAAGGAAGAATGATCAGGGGAATAAGTCATATGCAGTCCCACAGATGACAATCAAATCACCTGGACGGGAGTGAGCCCATAGCAAGACTACTGCGTGTGCTATAAGCCTGCTGCTTTTACTGCTGTGCTGCTTTGAACTCCTCTTCCGCCCAACACTCTGTTCCTCAGTATCAAACCATTTCCAGCCCGGTTTACACTGTCTCCTTCGACACATGAGATATGAGCGGTAGCTTCATTGTATCAACACTATGCATCAGCGGCAAAAAGCCCGGCAGCATTAAAAATAGATAAGAGAGTTTGAACACAAATGTGGCGGCATATGAGACTGTAATTGCTCCTGGCGAACACTACATCACGCCAGGGGTTGCTGTCGCCTTGGAGCTCCACTGATCTCTGCTGCAGTTCAAGGCAGCGCTATCTCTCCTAACGGTTCCCTCCGTCTCTCTCTCCCTCTCCCCACCGCCCTGCTGCAAAAAGTCAATTGGATTTCAAATTGTGGCAGAGCACACTCGATTAATATTTTAACGGCTACACCGGCCACGCTTGTCTCTCTCTCTCCGTGTGTGAGGTACGATGAGGGCGGCGCACCTGGCCCCGGACCCCCGGAGCCGACCCCCCCCCAGACGCACGGCTTCACCGAGCTGAGCGCAATGTTTTCCGCCGCTGTCATTTCCAAGCCATCGGGCCGGGGCTGGATTACGTATCTTTCTATGAAAAGACGGAGAGAAGATTAAGTAGATGTCATAAAATCGAAGAAAGGGGAATGAATCATACTGGGATGAAAGGATGTTAAAGTGTCGGGCGGGTATACAGTGCAGTTTTGGACAGTATTGATGCATAAATCTCTACCCGAGAGAAGTTTCCTTAATTTTCCTGCTAGATTTTTATTCTTTCTCATTTCTGACCCGTCTGAACCTCTGCATCGGCCCACATTCTTTACTCAAGTTACAAATTCGCACTTTGGCAGCCCCAAGTGGCAGCGAGAGATAATGGTTGTAATTTTTGAAAGTTTGAAGGACTTCATTACCCAGAAATCATGTAACATGACGTCAGTAAACTGCACACTCCTCGGACTCGGAGGTGCAATTCGATTTTTACCGTCCCGTAGCACAAACGCACCATAATAAATACCAATGATTCAACGATTACTTCACTAGGCGCTGAGATTTCTGGCTTTCAAAACTCACTTGCCAGCTTGTACTCTGTTTTGGAACAAAAACCCTCTCTCAACTCTCCTGACACACATATAGTCCTGAGAATCGGTGACATTTTCCATCCTGGAAAGGCTTTGTTGGGAGGATGGAGGTCTTTCAGTGTTAAGGTCATGAGGGGTGGAGGTAGATCGACAGAGAAAGACAGAGAGAGGGAGGGAATATCTTTGTCGGGGCCCAGTCCCTCTATGTAAAATGTGCGAGCTCCATCAGCGGGCCTTGTCTGACGCTGCCGTCTCCTGACAGAGGTGTCGCTTCAATTAACTCCTTCCCGACAGAAACACAAGGCGATCTGATTCGGGCTGCCAGCTCTTTGTCTGCATTCGTTTTCCCTCTCTCCTCCTGTCTCTCTTTCTCTTTCCACGGAGAGGGAAAGGTGCGGCGCTTGTCACAGTCTGCCCGGATCCAGTTCAGGCTTAGTTTCCTGCAATTTCTCAAATTTATAAGCATCTTTGCAAGAACAAACTTCTACAGACTCAGTCATATGCATGCAAATAGTATATAAACACTCACACATGGACACACACTCATGCATACACACACACACACACCTCATTTATATTTCAGCTAAGAGTAGTGCGATAATCACTAGCCGGGAGAGGCTGTTACTATTTCAGTGATCTTTCAGAGAATATTTTTCTGTTTGAAGTGCTTTCACTCGCTTAGTCAGCAGGTCATTTTATGCATAGCTACACTCTAATTCTGGCGAATAAGCCCATCCAGCCTGTCTGCTCTTTATTCAAACAATTAAACATCGTAGTTAGGCACAGACATTTTTGAACACATTCCTGCTGCATTGTCCCCAGCACCAAGAGTGTTTGCAGTTTAAAAAAAATAAATAAAACGCCACTCATGAGGAGTAGTTACTAATGTGATTCTGTAGCCGCAGGGCTGTAAATGTGAACAAGGCCATAATCGTAACTTCGGTCTCTCTTATTTAATGAGGTTAGCAGTGAATGCTAATGAAGACGAATCAATTAGTCTGTCAAGAAATGTCGGCATACGGTTGTGTTGTAATAATTGTTATGGTGTGACAGTTGCCATGCACCCATGCACACAGGTCAAGTCCTAATGCTGCACAACTCACTGGCTGTGGCAAGGTGTCATTCTTGAGGGACATGATTGCAATCTTGATTAAAGGGGCGATAAGTATGTTTTTTATTCTCCCATAGCACAAAATGACCATAATATATCAAGGTTGCTGATCAATTCCAAGATTATTTTGCCAGGTGTTGAGCTGTCTGGCTTTCAAAACTCACTTTCCGGCCCCAAAAAAAACTCCCACTGGCGTTTCAAGTCAAAATTTGACTTCATTGTTTGTGTCAATTAGAGGCCACCGTAGCCACAAGTGGACAGGTGGTGGGTGTGGTGGGTTTACGTGTGTGTGTGTGTGTGTGTGTGTGTGTGTGTGTGTGTGGAGGAGGAAGAGTTGTAAGAGACAAGCTCTATCAAATCTCCTTTAAATCTCTCAAGATCAAATGATTTATCTACACTCAAAAATATGCGACGCTTTGAATTGAACTTCTTGATTCTAGATAAATGATTTCCCATGATATCTCTTCAGTCATGTTAAAGCCTCCTTTCACTGCTGCTGTGTGGGGATTATCAGTGGGCGGAATGATATACATTAAAGAGCAGTAAGACGGTTAAACCTGATGGCCTGTCTTCCCCCTTAAGAGCTTACTGGGCCCACACAGTAATATTCTCGGATGAATCAAACTGTTACGTGCCTTATATTTATCAGATTTACAGATTTAATGCCTCCTCCTAAGCTGTTACATGTACATATAATTCTAGAAAAGGCTAAACATGAAATCTAATTTCAATGGAGTGTATTTCTACCTCTATAAGCCTACCTTATTGGTGTAAAATCTATCTAATTTTCCTGATTTAAGCTTCTCTGTCTTGTCTGTGGCTGTAGCACGTACACACACACACACACACACACACACACAGAGATAGATGGAGAGAGACAGAGAGAGCACAGTTCACTCAACCACCAGGCACCCCAAACTAAATCCTGCTGATTCTGACAATTCTGTCAGCTTTACAGATATTTCACACAGCGAAGGCTTTGATTCCCGTCTCAAGACTGCGAGATAAATATATACTGTAACTAAAACGAATCAAAGAAGTGGCTCCAAATTCCAACATTGGTTTTGTGCCTTTTTAAACAAGCATTACAAATCATTTAAGAATCAGATCCCAGAGAAAAAAAAGCACACATCACATTGCATGCAAATAGACTCTTACTGTCAGTAAGACATCTACGATTTGGTTTTTGACATGAAACACGATGACGGATTGTTTTGTCTAAGCGTTCCAGCTTCATTCTTCAGAGATGTATTTTGAAAACAGAGAAACAGAAAATATATGCATTTATAATTATACACTTTCGGATTAAAGTTGATTTCGTTATATTTTTCAAGGACTATCTGCAACATTTGGATGCATCAATTCACCATGTCTCCTGACAGCTCATTAACCTGAGAAATGACTCTTACTCTCTCATCATAGTGCTGTCTATCTTCCCTGCACTGCTATGAAACACTAAATAGTGAATGGAAAGAGGGTGGACGGGCCTTTCTAAAGCCTTTACGTTGACTGATGGACTGTTTGCACCTGACATTGCTAGAAGAAGGTCTTCGGGTTTACAGCCAGGATAAATTCCTGCAGGCACTTTCTCTACATTTAAGAGAACCACTCAGGCACTCCTCTACAGGGTCCCAGAGTTTTTAAAAGCAGTGCTAAAAACTGTCTTGTGTCTGTGTTTTGCGTGCTGCCACGCTGACAAGGCGGAGGAGATGTGTAATAATGTTGCTTCCTCACGGGGGGTGGGGCGGGCAGATAAAAAGATTTAGGGGAGTTCAGACACCTGTAATCCCTTTTTCAGCCGAACGTATCTCACACCCCGACCCGAGCTCATCTCCGTTATCACTGTATCAAGCCCCCCCCCCTCCGTTTGTGATCCCAGGCCCTAAAACATAGGTTCAAGAAAGTAATAAAGATAGCAGACCTCCGGCAGCTCCGGCTTTGTGCGGCCTGCTGCTGATATATGCCGATTTGGTGTTTTATTAACCCTGATAGTGGGGGTAAATCATGGGAGGATTCGCCAGGCTGTACAGGAGGGATGGAGAAGGAGATGGAGATGGAGGCGCTCGTGATGGACTTCCAAATGGGGGGGGGGGGAGCCTGGAAAAAAAAACCCATCGTAACAGGTGTGGAAAATGTCAGGCTTGATAATATACATTTTCTTTGATCTTCTCAGAAACAACCTGGAAGAGGCAGGGAGCGCTGCCAGGCATCTCTCCCTCGGGTTCGCGGGTGAATTCTCTCAGCTGTCACATTATATGGACGGCTGTTTACATTAACGCTTTATTCATTAATATTAACCGGCGCCCCAAACTCACTCCCATCATGCCTCGGCAAACATTTACATCAGCATTTCTGCTGAACGGAAGCCGGCGAGTGAGTGAGCGAGTGTGTGTGTGTGTGTCTTCTTAATTGGCCGCGAGGAGCTCAACCGCCGAGCCTTCTTCCAGTGGCAGCGAGATCATTGAGATTTCGATGATATGAGATGATATGAGATTTGCACGCACAAACCCCCGTGTATGAAAGGGGGGCCATTTGCATGACGAAAGGTGTGTGGGGGGGGGGGAGTAGCTTAATGACATTCACACGTTTAATGTGTGAAGCTCCGAGGAGGAGGAGGGGGATTAGGTTTGAGCAGCGTCACAGGTCTCTTTTTATAGGTCTCTTTTTATAGCATCCTCTTGATTCCTTTATCGCTTTGATCACTGCCATTTAGCTGGCATCCATTTTTATTATTCCCGCCGCTGATAGCGCTCGGGCTTTTGGAAAATGTTATCAGTAGAAGGAGCGGAGTGGTAAAAGAACCGTCTCGCAAATCCCAGGTTTAAGCCTTTCCCTGCGCCACTGTCTGCATGACAAACCTCTGACTTTTGAGCTGTAAGGCGTTCAGACAGGGTTTTCGTCACCTGGCTGCATTCCCAGCATTCCTAGGGAGAGGCCTATACTATCTCCTCCAGGGAAATTAATATGGGATGACACTGTAGTGAGGAAACCAGGGCCACAGTAGGTCAATACTGTAGGTGGGATCCTATAGGAACAGTCAAGTGTGTTATGAAAAGACTATTGTAATGAAGTTATCTTGGTCATGCAAAGGGGACTGATCAGAGTGCACCGTTCCACCGTGGATAACCTTTCCATATGTTGTTCTACCAATACACAGAGTGTGTGTGTGTGTGTGGGTGGGTGTGGCAAATGTCTGGGCGACAAATCTAACACTCCATTTGTTCCCACACACACACAAGGATTCACTGTTCTTCTAGAGATATTGTTGAGTGTAATGAAAAATGAGGTCTTTCCTGCTGATTTGTCCATAGCTCCTTACCATTAGCATCACGTTCTGAACGTGCCAGTACCTACCCAATCTCTTCACATGGACTTCATGACCCCGCAAGCCTGGTATATGTTTTTCACCTCAGTGGAAAGCCGGCGCTCCGGCACTTTGCGCCGTGTGTTGTTTAGGCAATTTATCAGACAACAGAAAAAAAGGGGGAGGGGGAGGGGGAGCATGCTGGGATCGCAGTGGAGAATGAGGTACCTGAATGCATTTTCCCAGGTGGGATTCAATCTCTGCTAAAGAGAGGAGAAGTGTGACAGGAAACGGCAAACTTGGTGCATAATGTCTGCCGGTTTCTAAATATCTGAGCCGCTGACAGGCAGCAGAAACATGAATCCTCTAGAATGGATTTTTTTCCCATGTTCTAGGAGACTGATACAGCTGCATGGAGACACCAATCTTCTTTTTGTAGCCGTTTTGTCCCAAGGTGCATTGATCTTAGACCTTTTTATTGTGTCTATTGAGACAATTTTGAGACAATTTTCATCTAAGAGATATACCTGTCTCTACCTACACCTGACTTTCATTGGTTCGTCTCTCAGCTAAGTTTTATAGACACGTTTTGGACCACTAGTGGATTGGACTAATAGCATAAACACCCCAAATGCCTAAAAGCATGAAGTAGGGCAAAATTCCAGATGATAAATGAAGTGATAAGTGATTAGAAATAAGGGATTGGCAACGTTATTGTCAATAGGTGGGACTTTTTCAACACACCACACCCCAATGGGCTGTAGTGTGGTACAGTAGATACACAAGGCTTATGTGCCAGATTCAGCACCATGGACAGCGACACAAACAGCTTGTCAGTCTAACTGGGGGAAAAAAATGCCTGATCCTGAGTCAGATCTTATAGGCAAGTTTGTCCTTTTTGTCCAACCTGCAAAAACAGCTTCATTTGCAAAGGCACTACCATTATAGTGCACTTCAAAAGCAAGAACATAAAGAAAGCTCACACGATTCAATTAGCTCTATACACACTCCGGCTTCCTGATGGCCCTGTGCTGCTGGTAACTGAAGGTACACAGAGCGCTCAGGCTGTTAAAACATTTATGCCTTGCTCTGTAAGAATCCTCGCTTTATGAATCGAAATTATATCGGGCTCAATGACACTCAAAAACCTGAGTTATTCAAGTTCTTTAATATTTGATAGGCAGGCACAGTGTGTTTTTCTCTCAGTGGTCACACACCTAGAGGTTTAAGGTAATAGTTCACTGTGGGTCGAGAGTTGTACAGTATGAATGTTGTCTAATTTTTCCCATTAAACAGTAACTATTGATTCATTATTTTTGATAGGGTTATGCCACATGCCACTAATGTAAAACATACTCCATAAAATCATGTAATAGTCTGCTAAAGTCAACATTTCAACATTTTGTCAGGAAATAGCAGGCAAGCCCAAGGGAGACAGTGTTTGTTCTTACATTTGTTTCTTGTTCCAACTTATTGATTTTTTTTTTTTCCCAACCATTGGTAAACAAGCCCTGTTATAAATTCAGACCCTCAAACCGACTTGTATATTTTCAATCACAGGATTGCTTAACAAACTTCCAGGGAGGAAATTGATTCCTAAGGACAAGATTAAGTATGGCCACGTCAACCGGTGACATTTCAAAGTTTTATCGCTCACGGGCCTACAGTCTGTTTGGAGAGCAGAAAAAGACAGCGAGCAAGTCAGTGAGTGAATCTTATTACCAATACTTCTTATTTCAAACAAGTACTTAGGAAAATAAACTAAAACTTGCATTTAATCCTTTATTTATTTATTTATTTTGTAGGGAAAATAGTCACTGCTGCACTGGAAATTGATCTATATAGACGACCACTGCAAGGTAATAACTGGATGTCAGTGGTGGTGCCATCCTTACTCTAGTGGTTCTCAAACTGGGGTCCGGGGTCCTTGTGGTGAAAAATTAGCAGCAAAATTAGGAATAATATCACCATAATTTAATTCACTGGAAATTATCCCAATTAGAGAATGCATAAGAATGACTTTTCTAATCATAGGTTTCACTCTCACCACTGTTATCTCCCTATACAGTGCAGACAGCTGTATGATTCAATACTTCTCACATGGATCCCTGGGATAAAGTCTTACAGGGGTCTGTGACCTAATGTGTGTCTAGACTGCCATCCATCAAAAGCCAGGTCTAAATCCTGTATATGAGCAGAGTGATTACTTCCATATGGTCTATTTCCCAAATATGTGGAGAAATATAAATGTAATTGCCACCGCAGTGTGAATTACTACACATTTTATTTCGAACCTGGCAGAGACCATCTGTGTGAGAGGCGAAGGTGAGCATCACACACTCCAGGTTGCACTGTGTTACTTGTTCAGGATACATGTATTTACATATATATATATATATCTATAGCCTATGTATTCCTTGTGAATGCTTAACAATGGACAGCATGTGGATATATTACGCATGTTCTAATTGAATATGCTTTTAAGTGAGCTCATTGGTTCGTAACTGTTCCTAGAACAGGATATAGTTTTGCACTGTGTACTTATGCTTTCAAGAAATAAGAGCTAATTTCTTCTAATTAGTTTTTTTTTATACTTAACGAAGTGTGATATTGTCCCTAATATATAAGATAGAATATATATATTTTTTTATTATCATTCTTTTTTTTCTTCTTTTTTTTTGCCTTTTTCTTTTTGGTAAGTCTGCTTCTGTTTCTTGTAATACATGTTCACCTTTTTATTTAGGCTTTTGCTATCAAAACTATGTTTTGATAAGTGCTCTATAAACAAAGGTTATGATTATGGTTATGATTATTATAGTGGCCAGTGTGAGGAGGCAGTACTGAACAGCTGCAACTTTAAGACTCCGCACACCTCCCCGCCGTCAGCTGCGAATGGTCTTTTCCAGCTCCGCTTATCACAGCAGAATTTGTAACATGCCATAATTTTTTTTAACCGGTGTGTCTAGCTGGAAAAATCAAATGTCAGTACCTGAAGCGGCTAAATTCATGATCATCCTCGCTCTTTTTTGACAATGCCCGCGGTGGGGACCAGCCGCACCTTGACGATCGGAGCTTTGGCGTCGCCGCTTGTTTGCACTGAAGAAGCCTCCTAGGATTGTCCGCTTGATGGTAAAGCTTGCATAGACTGCAGTTGTCATTGATCCGCTGCGAGAGCCCCCGCTGATAGTAACGGAATAAATTGTGAGTATGCACGCTGTTGCCGGTGGTATTGCAATGACCTACATTGCCCTATTCCTGCGGCTCAAGGTGATTTTCTATAGTGCCCGGTTCACATCCTCAACTCTGAACTGATGTGTGATATTGCAGGAGTGGGAGGGTCTTGCGTGGATGGATGGATGCATGGTATATGAATATATATATATTTATAACCTATACATTTTTGTGTTGCCGTTGACATTGCGAGGGTCTGCAGAAAAATCCGGCCGGCTGTCACAGCGGAGGGGAACAGGAGAGAGTTAAAGGGGGGCGGGATGCAGACTGGAGAGGCTCGCATGATGTAATGCACTTGAGACAATAGCCAAGGATTCTCCCCAATTATCATTTCAGAGGATGAGGGGAGGATGTTACAGTAGTGCAGCGACGCGATCAGCGCCGCATTCAGGCCGCCTCGGCGTGTGTCTGCGGTTAATGACAGCGGAGAGAGGAGCTGTCATGAGAGGAACAGCTGCCCCTCCTATAAACAATATTATCACCCGCTATTACAGAGATGCGAGGAGGAGGGAGAGCGCATCAAACCCGCTGCTTTCTCTCTCTCTGTCTCTCCATCTATATATCTATCTATCTATCTATCTATTTCCCCCCCCCCCCCCACACACACACACACAGACACACAGATATGCTAGTTTGGGAATGAATGAAATCACACACACACACACACATACACACACACACACATGCAGGTGCCTGCTTGGATGCTAGGAGGCTAATTGCTGCAGGCTCTTTTTTTTTTTTGCGAAAGCTGTGAAAGCATCTCTTCTGGTAAACCAATATTAACATTTGCAACATGATAGTGAAGGAATAACACAATATTTGCATTGCATCAGTATATGTTGCCGAAGTTGTGGCACAACTGTGGTGTATTTGCAGGTGTTACACTGCGAGGACTTAATGTAACACGGCTATGCATAGGCAGAAAGCTTCATTTAACGGTTTTACATAAAAGAGGGTGACTTTCCAGCGATGCACCTCAATCATGCAAATACACTCTGCTGCCTAATATGTCTGGTGTGCAGACGAGGCTTTTATTGCCCTGGGGTGTCATGCAGAGGGGGTGGCTACCTGTGGCGGCTTTTATGTGTGTAAAACGATGGTTAAAGGGCTTCTTTTACAGCCCAGTTTTCATTATTGCCAAACAGTCAATGTTGAGGAAGGTAAAACACCCCGGTTGGCTGTTGAAACGTCGCCGACGGTGGCCGGCACGGTGCAAATCAGATACAACCCGGCCTTTATTGCTTTTTTTTTTTTTTTTTTCACATCGATCTGTGTTCTTATTCAATCTCTTTTGATGGTTTGCGTGACCTTGCTGCTGGGGATTGTGGGTGATGTTAAAGGCTACACACTCTCCTTTCATGCTCTTCATGTGCACACAGACGCATTCTTAGAACACACACACAGCCGACGAACACACACGTGCCCACACACACACACACACACACACACATGCAGCAGACACGCATACAGACCACCCCTTCCTCGCCCTCTACCCTCACACACACACACACACAACACATACAGCTGATGCATGCACAGATGCTCGCACACAGGTGGAGGTACTGCCACGCTCAAAGACAAATGGATCCCACACACACACAAGCGCGTATCCATGCACACACACACACACACTTGATGCACAGCCTCCCTAATGGCAGCCGGCTGGGTGTAACTCTACACCCATGCCATCCTCTCCTTCCCCTCTCTATCTCATTCACTTCATGCCGCTCAGTCAGTCGTCATTCAGCTGCTGAGGGCGGGAGCAATGGGAGAATGAATGAAAACGGCGCTCTGCAGTTTGATAAATTACAAATGCATCCACAATTCATTACTTACTCAGTTGCCATTCGACTGATCTCGATTTACATTCTGCTATACGGGCTCGTTAGGACGCTGTGACTAATTTAATATGCTAGGAAACAGAGCAACAGTTGTCGTTGGGTTTTGACTCCATGAGGGTGACTGTGCGGCAGATGGCATCCAATTGACAGAACATATAGATAAATGACTCTTCTAATATCCTGTAGCTTTTCACTGTGTTGCACCTATCATGGTTTCCACCCAAATCAAGCCAGTTAGCGTCATTGCATCTTCAACAATAAGCGTGGCTGCTGCACACATAAGCCCTAACATCACAGCATCACAGGTCCTGGATCAGCTCGGTGTGGCCTTGCAGTGTCGGAGAAGAGCTCCCACTTTGCTTTCCACCCGCCCCGGTAGAATCACACTCCAGCGCTCTGTGTTCCCGTGGCAGTGATTAGATTGGACAGAGTTGAATTGCTGTTTTCTTGGCAGGCCGTCCCCCCGGTTGTCTGAAGTCTATCTGCTGCAGGGAGCCATATGAATGGGATTTCTCGACACTATGAGTGTAGCATGCAATCTGGCCCCCGTCCTCATTCACAAAAGCGCCGCGTCACTCTTTTCCCCCACCTGTCGGCATGCTACGGGTGCCAAAGTGGGAAAGAGCGGCAGAGCGGTCGTTTTTTTTCTCTACCCATTACCCCTCGAGCTTCGTCAAAGCGGTCTGCGGATGCACTTTGCGCCCAGACGCATGCCAAGAAATCAAACGCAGACATTATTTAAAAGTGGAATTTCCCAGCAGTCAGCTCCCCTGGCGACCGCAATGCAAGGTGTGTAATCAGCCTCTTGTGCTGATGCAAGTCAAGTGCATTACCATCAAAACAATTTGGCCTTACATTGTCATTCATATGGTGAGGAATTGAGCTTGAATGGACCTAATAGAGCGTTTCCAACCTCTGAAAAGTTGACCTCGTATTTAATTCAAGATTAGGTCCTTAATGGGGGTTTTTTACTCGTTTTTATAAGGCTGTCTCTTTACTTAATGAGTTAAAGAGTTATGAATTGCATGGTTGTTGATAACGCGCTTTTAAACACACTATTAATAATGCCAGTTTTATTCTAGTCTCCCCAAAAGTCAGCCCAACAAATACATACAATAGTATAGCTTATCTCCAAAGCCACAGAGTGTAGCGCTCGGTCCTGTGCCTGCTCCACACAGCCTCTCTCTCCACGTGTCTTTTGATGTTCCCAGGTGGTGAATAGTGCTGAGTCGCCTCACATGGCCATACCGCTCAGGAACATGCTGCTGTTGTGTGTGTGTGTGTGTATGTGTGTGTGTGTGTGTGTGTGTGTGTGTGTGGCGCTCCTTATCTCCTCACACAATTGTTCCCATTAATGAGATTAACTGAAGACATTCAGGAAATTAGCCTCAGCTAGCTGATTTGCTCTCGCCGAAGTGGAGTGGCTCGACATAAGTGGCAGAAACTACAGCTGTCCCATATAGATAGTTTGCTTCAGTTTTACTTAGACCCTCAAGTGCCAGTGGTTTCTTTTCATTTTGTCTCTTTCCCTTGTTTTTGTGCTTTGTCATTTTCTAGGTATAGATAATCATCTAAAAGATCTAAGTTCTTTGCAGATGCAGTCCTCAGTTGAATAGCAATGGCTCCAGTGAGAAATTAGAGATCATACACAAGCAAAATCGTTTGTAGAATCTTACAGTTGGTTGCACAGAATATGGGAATGAGCTCAGCCATGTATGGCAGCTGCTGATCGCTGGGGTCAAATTTAATGCATCTGTCTCCAGAAAGCTACATTTTCAAGGATTGATAAAAACTTGTGGACTTTTCTGTTGCTGCCCATGCATTTTTGAACATATAAAATGGGTTTGGGATGGGTTTTTTTAGGCCCAAGGGTCCTGGACCTTACCCAGTTCCACCAAAATAGTTGAGTTAAGGTTTTCTGTCTTTGCGTTGGTTGTGAGTTTCCTAAGCAAGTGTCTGCTGCCTGCTAGACTTCAGTCTGGAGCCACGTGTCTGGGGTTGCATGGGGCTGCTAGGTAGAAAAAAAAAACAAGGCTCGGGATTTGCTGCACTGATTGGGAAGAGAACTTCCCTCTCCTACCCCCCTGAATAATTCATTGATTGGCATATGGCATGGAGAGAAAAGCCCAATGATCCCTGCCTGTCTGTGTGCCTTTCTCATCGCATCTGTGGCCCGCGACGGGTTCAATTGAGCATGCTGCCGTCCCTCCTTCCCCCGATTCCTGCATAATTTTACTCTCGCATTTAGCATCTTTAACCAGCCGCACTAAATTCAGACACTTAAGCTGCGTCTTGTTTATACAACATTCTCAGTCGATTGCTACAAATACCCTTTTTCCTCCCCACAACGAACATTCTAACGGATAAAATCTGACATATCCATCATTAGACATGCATTTATGCTAAGCCAATGTCTGACACGCTATGGAATTTGAGGGCAGATTTCTTGGTGTGCATTATCATAATGTTGTGCCGTGATGTTGCATGGCGGAGGCCTCCTTGAATCGGCTCGGAAATAAACGCGGGTATAACGACACTCGATCAGGAGTTGTTGTATTTCAGGCTCTATGTTTATAAGTGGAGTCCAAGTAGCTGCTTTCATGGGGGTCAAATTGGCAGTTCTAGCATCAGTAGTAAGCTTGCAGCGGTAGTACAGTCATTGGTAGCAAGTGCAATCCAGAAAACCTCTGCATCCCAGCCTTAAGAGTTGTCTGACTAACTAGACCGCCTCAGGTCCTTCACAATGCCCAGTGTGGGTGATTGCTGTTAGTTTATCTATCCACGGGGATCTGGTTCATACTAACTCATACCTGTCGTTGCCGCTGCCTGCCTGCTCCACACTAGGGAGAAGCTAATGACCTATATGCCCACGCATGCACTTCAGTGACAATATATAGCAAATGGTTTGTCAGAGGAACAGCAGAATCTGCCCACAAAGGCGGAAAAAGTGGGAAATCCAATGCTTATCACTGCTTTGTGCCTTGAGTTTGGGTAGACTGGGTATTTTTCTGTTGTTTTATTAAATCTCAAGATTAACTGAGAGGACAGGCCTAATGCATTTTAAATGGCACAATTAAGCGGATAAGTGTGCTGCATTATGCGTCGCGGTTTGCTTTTCAGTTTTCAGGACTTGCTGCTTTATTTGTCGAGGGGAGCGGCCAAAAGCGGATCAGTCAATACACCTTCCTTCCATATCTATTGATTTTTCATAGACAGTAGAAATGATTGAGGAGGCGGTCACGGTGCGATCAAAGCATTAAGTGCAGGAACAAGACAAGGGGGGATCATATGTGCCGTGAAGCAGCAAAACGTCCTCGATGCACTCTGCTTCCACACAATTTCCACCCTAAAACTCTTTAACACTGATAACAGACAGATATTGGCGATGAAGCTGGCATTTCTGGGTGCGTTTTGTTGTTTGATGTGTTTTTCTAATTCCTGTGGATAACTGGCCAAGCGTAGACGATGTGTCTTCACGTCGAGATATTTCCAACACAGCTATAATGGAGTTTGATAGAATAAAATGTTTCAGCGATCAGAAACACGGGCAGTACACGTCAGGTTTTGGTGTCAACAATCATACAGGGAGAAATCCATCATAGAAGAGGCAGAGAGACCAATTTCTCCGCTGACAGTAGCCTCAATAGACCAGAATGCAATGCAGCTACAAGACATGTGCTTTGAGTAAAGGGCGAAAATCTGTTGCTCTGCTATCACTATCGCTATTTCTCTCTTCAACCCACAGAAAAAAACTCACAGCTGAATGCAACAAGTTAAGGCATATTCTCTGTGGGGTGTTGAAAGTCATTCTGGGAAATGTAGGCAATCAATAACTGAAGCAGAAGCAGGCGAGGCCGGTTGAGGGGAAAGTGGGTACAACAAAAAAGTAAATTACAACAGTTCATCACAAAAGAACTCCTGGAATGCACTGAACACCACAGACTGATGATATATAACAGTGGGTGGATTTTTCCCTGTCACTAAAAACACAAACCGCAATATCCAGCATACTAATCCCGTTGGCCTAAAGCTCGTTTTCATTATGCACTACCTGATTCCAGATATGTATGGATTTTTATGCAGCCCGCACCTTTTTAATGAGCGTTTTCTCCGCACGCACGACTAACACGTATAGAGCCAGGGTCAGGGGAAAAAATCGCTACCGGGCCACTTAAAATGCAGCGCCGGCGCCCCGGTCTGTCCGCCTGCTCTCCCAGCGAAGGCTTTGGCATGTGCGGAGTGTCCAGCCAGGCAGCACGTGGGCTCGGTCTCTCAGGTCTAAACGGCAGCGGATGGTGGCTGAATGGCGAGCTGGTGGGAGTCTGGCCGGATGCCTGGAGCAGATATGGGAGAGACCCCAGCCTCCTGCCAGAGACCACGCTGGGAGACAGACCTGCCATTATAACCCGCTGGAGAGGGGACCGATGGGATATTTAGGTCCCACTGAATAGATTTGTTATGGGTGACACTCGGTGTGAAGAGTGGACACGTTTTACTGTAAAGATGCATCGCGAATGAGCGTTAACCTGTTTGTGTTTAGGGTTTGACCGTTAAGGCGTTTGGATGGCGAAGAGTTTTTGCCATGTAGGCTGAGCAAACTCACGGACCAATATTCTGAATTTTGTTTTCTTGAGAGAATGTAAAAAGAAAAGGTGCTAAATAGGCTTTGCTGTTTTTAGTGTGGTTGTCTCCCTGTGTTTTGGATGCATTTTGATGACAGGTTGTGGTATATAATCGATGATATTTATCATCGGTTTTTGTTGCAGAGGATGCAAGGGGCCTGTCATAAATGAGTAATGTTGAATGAATCATGTAACATTATAAAATGCCAGGTTCTAGTCCTCAGTTCTGATTGGCTGAGTCACGTTCAAAGCTGTTGTAAAATAGCCTACACAATAATGCACTAACCTTAAAATTTTCACTGATACTCATGTCTAAAACACCTTTTAGTTGCCATATCCTGATTATGGGATAAGACCATATGTTGAATACGAAAAACCCAAATACTCTAGGTGGGATATGCTGATATTAACCAGTATATCCCGGCATGTAAACACCATATGCTGTTTATTGTTGATTGTTGTTTTGTTCCCATGGAGTCAGAGCATCACAATAACATGCCACTCATGAACACAGTGGGAAAAGTATAGAATGTTAGATTATCTACATGTATACAGGTATATGAAAAAATTGGTTACATAACTCCATGTAAACACCATATTACGACTAAGACCTTAGCCGGGATCAGGCCCATATTCAGAATATTAATATGCATGTAAACACACTCAGTGTAGCCTATGGCCTCTCGTGACTTATGAAGTGTGTTGCTGATGCAGGTTTTGTTTGAGCCTCTGAACCATCAGATCAACAAGGCTGTGTCCCTGAGCCTCTGTGAACCCCATCGGGAATACCAGGAATATGGCTTCGGATATCCACTATAGCATAGATATGGTGTATTATGCAACCGGATCTGGACTGGCCCATTAAACAGCACAAGCGTGAAATCTGGGGCAGAACGCCCAGCCTCCCAAGACGTCGCTGCAGCTTTGAAACGCCGGGGTGACGCCGAGCCCTGCTCCAAGTGTGTCAGGCCCGGTCACATACACACTGCCATACACACACACAACAGTGGCTTATAGTGGATATTTGCACAGAGGCACTGTGTAGTACACGCTCAGGCATTCACTCACATACACACACGATCGGCTTGCTATACATGTGAGGATCTTCACCGCCTGACTTAAAACCTAAACCCTTAAAAAAAGGACCAGGACCAGCAAAATGTCCTCACTCTGCAGGATTTTCCTCATCTTTCCATCCTTGTGAGGACATTTGGTCCTCCTAAGGATAGAAATACAAGCGCGCCCATACACACACACACACACTGACACACACACACACACACTCACTCAGCCGTGTCCTTGTGAGGCAAATTTGCCAGGCTTTAGGGAGGTCAGAGGGGCCAGGGCATCCGAGCCCCCTGGCCCCTCTCTCACTAGAGACGCTCTCTTGGCTCGCGTCACAACACGTCAGCCAGGGCTCCAGGTCTCACGCAGCAAACACCAATCAGCTCCATGCAAAGACGCTTCAATACCAATAGGAAACTCAGAGAGCAAGATTTGCTTTTGTAGTTTGGATTAAGCCCACGCCATATCTGCTTTGGAAGCTTAAAGTAAGTGATAGATGTTACTCAAAAGTGGAATAATCACAGATGATTTTGATGATGAACTCCATTATATTGAGTTGCCCTCCACGGTTCTTGTCACAAGTGTCTTCCTGCATTCCACCCAGTGTATGCTGGGATATGTGCAGCCCGCCGTGACCCTGGAAAGGAATATGTGGGTAGAGAAAATGAATTAATGAAAAACTTAATCCTTATCGTAGAACATTTAGAAAAATATATTCTGCCATCGTCATATATGACCCAAGTAGATTTGATCGGATTTGTCATGCATTAGTGCTGCCTCTTTTGAATGGATTTTAATTGGCTTCTTGTGTATACATCAAATTTGACATATTTAAAAAACTCTGGTAACCTATTATTCTGTTTCCACTTTGCCTAAAAATACATGTTGAATACTTTAAATTTAGGTTCTTGAGTAAATTTCCTCTTAGAGGTCAACAGAAAAATACCATATTAATCATGATGCAAGGTAGTATTGAAGTTATCATTGAAGGTATTATAGTACAAGTCTTAACATTTTAAATTTCTTTAGTTAAGCATTTTATTTAGGATCTACCAGAGCAAATAAGAGCTAGCCCTGTTTATACTGGAAATCCATTGATCCATTGATTAATCATATTTGAAGGAGTTGCATGCAATATAAGTTAAATTGACAATGGGTCAAAATTAGCTTCTAAACAATCAGAAATAAGTGCAAGTTGCAAGTGCAGATTGCAGCTTTCAAGTTGTATTGCTTATCTTTTACTGGCTCTTTTGGTTCATCTTTATGAAGGGAGACAATAATTCAGGAGGGCGCTACATGTTCTACATCCTGCCATGTTTGCCCTCTTACACCGCATTCATGTAACATGGAAATAACGCTAAACTGTCTAATCTCTGGTGTTCCTCATCCCCGGCAGAGCGAAGATGATGTGCGAGGTGATGCCCACCATCAGCGAGGACACGGCGCTGAGCCAGCGCGGCTCCCAGAGCAGCGCCTCGGACCCGGACTCGCACTTCGAGCAGCTGATGGTCAACATGCTGGACGAGAGGGACCGGCTGCTGGACACGCTGAGGGAGACGCAGGAGAGCCTGGGCCTGGCCCAGCAGCACCTCCAGGACGTCATCTACGACCGCGACTCGCTGCAGCGCCAGCTCAGCTCCGCCCTGCCGCAGGTAACCCACGGCAACTGTCACCTTTGACTGTTTTATCGGTGTCCGCTTGGATTTGATAGGAATTTAGTTGAGATTTGGGGTTTGGTTGTTGTGTTATCCAGCTTTTGCATCAGAGTTTTGATAAGGTAGAGCGAAGAAATGGGTGTAAACCTTCCTTTGTACTGTTTGAACCTTCCTTAGGTGTAATTAAGCCCTCCAAGATTTTTGCTGTGGTCTCTAGTCAAATATTGCTTTGTTTTAATTTGAATTCCTGTAAGTATGAAACAACTTGCAGTATGAGCAATGTGAAAAATCTGCTTTCCCAACAGTATCCCTCACTGAAACTTTGGGTCATTATCCTTTAATCTACATCACTTCACTAAGCTTAAATTAACATGGCACAAAAATTCGGTGTCTGGAGAACAATTTCCAACCCGGTGACTCTAAAACCAAATGAAATTGTGCAACAAGGTTTATAGTTTAAGGAAGTGTGATTAGACATATATAACAAATTAGCCTTATTTTTGGGGGAAGTGTCCCTTTAAAGTGTAGGGAAGTGGCCCTGAATAGTGGATACAATATGACGCTATTACTGCTAGTATTGGGGGTTCGATTCCCACTGGGGCTACCCATGCTAAAAATGTATGCCCTGAAGGTAATGTGAGGCACTTTGGATAAAAGCATCCACCAAATGGCATATTTATGTGTGTTAAGCTATTACCTTTGTCATGTGCAGCACTTGCTTTGGCACTGTAGTGCTGTGCTGTAACTACCTTAAAGGCCTTTCATTGCACCACTGTATGTTTGAGACATCCATAAACAAAAAGTGATAAATAGCTGGTGTGTGGGCATTCAACCTTGTGTGCATGACACTGCTAACTTGCTTTTATATGCACTCAACACAGTTAAACATAATGTAATTTTCGTCCATAAACTTTTGGTTCACTCATTTTTCAGCAATATTTGGTAAAAAAAAAAAAAAAAGTCTTACGTAATAATTCCTACGGTAAGCGGAGATTAGCACTTTCTAAAAGTGTGTCAGTAATTCTAGTCACAAGCTCTCCCCACTCTGTTTCCAGAAGACTCTGGAGGTTTGTCGGTGGAGAAAAGAGGACTTTGTTCGCAGGCGGTGCCCGCCGATAGCACAGTAATCCGCGTGGTTTCACAGACACAGGCAAAGCACACACTGCGCCTGTATTAGCTTTGGTGTGATCTCCCATTAATGCTTAAAAGGGGTTCGGGAGTGTTAAAATGATACTTCATATTTTTGACTTAATCCAAGCGGAAAAGCATTCCGAAATCTTTTCTTCCGCTTCTAGTCCCGTGGCCTTTGGAATAATTTGAATTAACCCACTTACACCTCTTCATTTTGATGTCTGGAACAGATCTTCCGTGTCTGCTGCTATGTTGAGCCGTTCTATACCTTCTATACCTGTAACCGGAGTCTGGCTTTGCTGTGTATTACGCATTCATCTCAGAGTGTGTAGGTTTGAACTCGAGGGGGGTGGGGGGGGGGTTTGGTCTCCGGCTCATACTTTAGCCTGGGGGCTCTTCTCTTCCTCAGAAGTTACACGATGGACATAATATACCGTTGAGAGTACAAGACAAGACAAGAAAAGGGGAAATCCAAGCACTGCAAAACACCTAAAAATAACGCTGCTCCATTCAAAACCCTATTCATCCTGTGCTGTTTTCAAATAGCCATCATTCATTTTTCCACACGCTTTGCACTATCAGCAATGCAGCTTGTTGAATGGGACGGAGCAAAAAATAAATTCAACCCTACTTCTATTGTCACACATTTGAATGCACGGTCAGAGAGCTTATTGCAGGCATGTCACACTGTATATTCCCCATTCTTGTGTGGAATAGGGAATTTGAGGCTATCTTTCCCCTTCATGTGTAACAATTCCCACCACTTCATGGTGCTCTTCCCGGCGCCCGGCTTAAATTAGATGTCACTCCGGCGATCGGGATCCTCCCAGCAACGTCCGAGCACAAACGATTCCATTAATTAATCTGACGGTGTCTTATTGGCCTGCATGATATCAACATTACTCTAATGGTTTATGAAGTAGTTTGTTAGACCTTGGTAATTACACAGAGGCATTTAGCCAAGGGAAAAGTGGCCCCGGTGCCTCTGTTTAATATGCAACAGATAAGAGGCGCGCGCTCAGATTCTGCTTTTTGGACAAGCCAAGAATGAGCTAATTCCACTAAAGCAGCCATCACCTTTGTTCTGTGTTTTATGAATGTCTCTGCTGTTGATTAGGCTGTAATGATTTCACTGCATTTGACACTTCTTTTATAGCCGGCCTTTATGACAAATGCAATTTTGCAACAGTTTAAGAAGACCAACAGTCTGGAACGATGCTCACATAATCATGTAGTGTGATTCTTAAAAGAGGGCAATAGATTGCTTCCAGGTTTTTCTCCACTGTTTGTGTGCACGTGTGTGTGTGTGTGTGTGTGTGTGTGTGCGTGTGTGTGTGTGGTGGTGAATGAGCAGAGATGAGGCGGAGCTTCTCTTTTAAAGACAGAAGTGGCCTCGTTTAGGCGATAGGCAGGCTGCGAATGTGTCTTTACTGATATCACTCCTCTGTTACGGAAGCCTGGAGCGCTGGCAGGATTAGGCGTTGGCCCGCCACAAACTTCCCTCCCTCTTGTTCTCCTTTCTCTCTTCCTCTCTGCCCTCTCTCGTCTCCCCCCCCCCCTCTCCCATCGCTGTCTTTTCTCTCGTGCTGCCCTCTCGCCTGCGTCTCCCTCTTTTCCTCTGTTTTTTCCCCCCTCTCTCCATCAGAGGTCACGGCTCCACTGCTCGTCATGACACATTCAACTGATCGGAGTGACGCTCCCCCCCCCCCCGCCCCTCCCGCCAAAGCTTCCGGGCAACACTGCGGCCCGCTACATGCATAACAATCCTGCCTGTCCCCTCCCTCCTCACCCTCTGTCCCCTGCCTTCCCTTTCTACGTCTCATCTGACGGTTTTGTTCCAGAACAGAAGGAATCGCAGAAAGGCGGTCGGCAGCCATTAGCTGTATTTGTGTCAGATGCCCGTCCCAGCGTGGCACCCCTTGTGTATAGCCGCTGCCAAGAAGCCTCTGACTTGACCGGCATGTTGAAGCATCTTTTTGCGGGCAGCAGCATACTGTAGGACACAGTGAAAAAAAGTGAGTCTCCAGAAATGGCTGCCCGGCTTGTCCTGCTGGGGGCTGGAGCCTCATCAGTCGCATCTCCGTCTCTGTTATCGGCTTCCAAAGGAGAAGCTGGACGGCTCTTGAACCTGGCTGCCACGCCTGTCTGAGTCCCACTGACCAGTAATGTAGCAGGTCCATATGACCTCCAATTGGTGATTTTCATACAGCAAACATCCACCAAAATATAAAAAATCAAGTATATTTTCAGAAAAGCATTCATTTAAACTGTTTCCTCTTAAAAACCCTATCCTCATATAACTTCCATCCACTTGGCACTATGTACTATGACACATACATGTATCATAGTACATAGTACATAGTCATAGTACTGTTGAATTGAATGTACAGTATGTAGTGCCCTCCAGAATTATTGCCACCCTTGATAAAGATCCAAGAACCAAAAGAGCTAGTAAAAAAATAAGTAATACAAGTTGCAATCTCCACTTGCAAATTGCACTTATTGCTGATTGTTTAGAAGCAATTTTTTGTTGTCAGCCTAAAATAGGTGGGTGAACTCTATTCTGCAAATAAAGCGGTGGGTAAACTAAGTTTAGGTGGATTTACCCTCCACTACATCCCTGCTGCATGCAACACGCGATCCGTTGTGGAGGCTGAACAATTTGTTCTGTGCCTCTAACTATCAGCCTCTCTGGGAAATGAGGGGGGGCATTGTCATCCAAAAAGCCTCGTGTTTCCCATGTCTCACATGGTTTGTTTGATCCTCTACTACAGTGACGCTGAACTCACTCTACTAGTGGAAAGACTTCCCACTTGTACTCGATGGACTCAGTTCAGAGAAAGAGAGAGATAGAGAAAGACATGTAGAGCGTGTAGACAACCCAAAGCCTGCAGCGCCGCGCACATGTGACCCTCCTCCCTTCCCCCAACGCCCCCTGGATCGCAGCGCGGGCGGGCGGGCAAGCGGGCGGGCGGGCAGCGTCCTCCGGAGCAGTCAGCTGTGTGTTACTGTAGTGGAAGGGCCCTGAGGGGCCGCGGGAGCCTTTCTCCCCATGCTGTTTATTTACTGTTGCCAAACACGGCCGCATGAAAGCTGCTGCTACCAACGACGCTCTCCGCATCAGCTTCTGCTCCCGCTGATCCTGGTCACTGACACTAAGCTGCTCTGGAGGCAGAAATAATCTTATTGGTTGAATTAAACCCCAATGGGCGGAGCCAAAGAACCACAGTGTATCAGAGTGTAAGTAAGCTAACTGGGAAACTTGAATAGCAAAGAAAGAACTCTGGTCAAAATATACATAAAAAAATAGAAATATAATCAAATATAATAATATAAACAAAAAATATAAACATGATAATGAATGCCATGGTCATTCATTTACAATGTTGGAAGGTCAGCAGCTAGCTAACTAGCTTACTGAGGTAGCTATAGGCTAGTATGGCTAATTGTAACTTGGAAAGAGCACTTCATAATATTAGCTTCCTCCTCTCTTAACATTGCTTAGCCAGAAAATCTCTGGTTCTTTGGCTCCTCCAACTGAGGTTTAACTCAATCAATCAGATTAATTCTGCCTCCAGAGCAGAATGTTTGTAGAACTAAAACTCCAATCTGCCCCGGAAACCCTTGTCTACTACAGTCATTGGTCTCCCCACTCTTTCTCTTCATCTCCCTCTTTCATCAGTATGAAACAATGATTTTTTTGCTCTACCCACTGAACCCCAGTCACTGCACAAGGGCAGTATTTGGAAGACACACACACAAACACACACCAGCTCCACCCCTCTGTAGATGAGTAATGTGTCGGTCACTGTGGATGTGTAAATCCTGTCTATCGGACACTCAGCACCAACAGCCAGGCCTCAGCTCCCCAGACTTTGATCCCTGGTGATTTCTCTGCCCAGCCAGACAGTAATGAGATACCAGCCTATTGATCACTCACACACCAATGTTGTAATGAAAGCTAAGATTGCACTAGATTACTGTACAGAGGAGGCAATTGATCTTCCCCGGTTCGCTCATTCATGACTGTCATACTGGCTTCAGCAGAAATTGCAACAACAATAATTTCTCTTTGACGATGTTGTACAATAACGGTTGACTGAGCTTGGGAAGATGCTTTGTTCTCACTGCTCTTGGAGTTTCTTATAAATATTAGTAATTAGGGCCGTAGTTAATTTATCTGAAGGGCAAGCACTGTGCACACCTCTGGCTTGATGGTGCTCATTAGGGACTCTGTCATTAGCACACTGCTTTAAGTCAATGATCCCTCCCCTTCCCCGTTCTGAGTTCCACCGTTTATTAATCATACATGGCACGGCCATTCGTCAAAGAGTCTGGCCACAAGGCACGCAGCCATGTCCTCCCATCCCTCTTAAAGATTCAGCCAATAATGAGTGTGGTGTGTGTAGTCACGGAGCGTACCATTCTGCGCGCCTGCACGGGGGTGAATGGTGGACGGCGGACGGATGGCACAGCGGTGGGAGGCGGGGAGGAGGGAGGGGAGACGGTGAGGCTCCCTGACAAGGGCAGAGTGTGGAAAGGAAGATGACTAAGCGGGTGAGGAGAGGGGACGAGAGGTGAATCCTCCTGCTTCCCTCTCTCTCTCTCTCTCTCTTTTTTTTTCTCTCTCTCTCTCTGCTTTCCTCCGTCCGCCCCCTCCCTGTCTCTCTGTTGCTTGTACAGGAGGCCCTCTGGGCTCCGGCAGTCAGCCAGTCAGCTGGTCTCCTCCGCCAGAGCAGCACATGATTTTCCGTGATTACCGTTATTGTTTGTGCCCCAGTTCACGCCGCCCGCAGGCTAGATTTGCGGCTGATGCGTGGCAGAAGGAGAGGAGCGAACTCTCCGAAGACGAGCGAGGGTGGGCTGCACTGGAGTTCACCAGTAATGACAGGCCTCGTTCCTCAAGTTGACAAGCTCCTCAGTGCCAGGGTGCATCATAAATAGCGCGTTTGTTTGTCCCCTGGCTTAAACCCTTGTATGGCAACACTTGGCAACATTGTATTCCAGTTATTCCCTCACTTCAATCTGTCCAGCTGTGAAAACAGTAGTAGAGAATGTCATGCTTCCATTACATACATCAGTCACCTTGGAAAACAGAAAGAAATTCATTTATTCAAGCCCTTGAAGTGGTCATCTTTTGTCCTTTATATTCTCACTCAAGCTCTGATACACAGTAGTAGCGTATTTTCTAATTTTCCAGTCTCACAAGCGTTGGCTTGCAAACTAAAGCCTTTCTTCGTTTTTTTTTTTTTATGCTCAATTTACCTCCAAAGCCTTGTTTTTTCCCTCTTCCCCTCTTTTCTCCCTTTAATCTTCTCCAGATTGACGGAAGCAGGGATGGGCCTTTGGCAGAAAGCGTACACATCGAGTGTCTGTAATGGCTCTGACAGAGATGCCTGATCAATACCCTTGAAAGGTTAGGCTCTGATTAGGGAGACGGATCTCGCCCTTCTGGATGAATCACCGCTGCTTGTGCTCTCTCTCGCCGAGCGCTGGATGCTGGCTGACCCTTGTCTGACAGGGGGGTTGACGGGGGGGGGGGGGGGGGGAAGGGAAAGACGGGGATGAGGCAGGGGGTTCTGATCAGACACGCCAAGGTGACGAGACGGCGCAGAGGGATCTCCTGCAGATGTAATTATCTCTCTGATGAACAACGCAGTAGGATACCGGAGGGCTGCAAAGTCAGGAAGCCGCGAGAACAGGTAGATCAGCCTAACAAGGAGACAGCAGAGAGACAAAGTCTTCTTTAAGGTTATCGCTTCACCCAAAGATCACAAACTGAAAAACTAGGGCTAAGAACTAGTAGAAAACATAGGAACTACATGAATTTAAAAAAAAAAGTATCTTCAGCTTCTTCTTGTGCTCATGGCGATTTGTTCCGCTTGCCTTGCATACACTGGCCTTAGCTTTGCATTGTAAGCATCACCACAGACAAGCTGCGTTCAGCCAATTCAGTGAGTTTAGTTTAGTTCACCTGACTCTTTTGCCCAAATGTACTTCACCCAACGCTGGAGCTCTAGGTGGAGCCAGCTGATTTAAAAGTAAATGCGCAGTCGTGATCGGTGTCCAGTTCATTTGTCAAGCTGAAATAGCCAAATGAGTGACTCATGATTGGTTACTTCCGATAGGGTCGGTCCAATCAGAACAAAAGCATAACTCCTGCATTTTCAGCATCAAAGGTGTTGCCCAAACCTTTGTAAAAGAGCCTGGTTCGGACAAGAGCCACTGATATTCTAAATGCTAGTGGGATTTCTTACTATGTAGATGGATTAATGACCGTGTTTGGTGATAGGAAACATGGAGATAAATTAATTGGAGAAGATATTTTTATGGTTGATAGTATGATAAGCTGTTGACCCTGTGTATGTTAGCTGCCTAAACATAGCCTTTTCCACTCTTATGCATGGGTTTACTCAACATTTTTGAGGGAATGTCAGCTCAACGCGAGATACAGTCGGCATCTCAGAACACACACATACATTGTTGTGCAGTGCGGAAAAGTGTTCAGATGTGATGAGACTTCTAAAGCCCTATAAGCAAGTGAGATACATTCTGCTGTCTCCAGGTGCTTATTCTATAAGGATCCCAACATCAGAACCGAGTGATGAATAATTTGTGTTTAGGAAACGACAATGCGGAGGCAGGCACACTCTGAACACTTTCATGTCATCTCCCCTCTACTGCTGAGCAAGCGTGTGTGTGTTAGTGTGTGTGTGTGTGTGTGTGTGTGTGTGAGCGTGCATTTGTGTGGGTGGGTAGGAAGAGGAGGGGGGGGGGGGTGTTAAAGAGTTTGCATCTCTGTGGGTAGAACTTGGGCATGACTCAGACCCTGAGGCTACAAATGCAGAAAGTCTCAAGTCTTAGTCCACACACGCACACACACACACACACACACACACACACGCACACACGACGCTTGCTGGCTTTGCCCGAATGAATTAGAGAACGGGTCCCAGGAGAGCCACTTAAGTGAGCAGAGTGAAATGAGGTTATGACCAATACTTAGTGCTACACGCAGCGCCGACCTGGAAATGTAATCCTCCCTCCAAGAGCCACTACATCTGTTTATTTTGCCTTCACCATTGATGAAAATTACACCTCAGTTTCCCTGGTTGCTCTCTGAAACACCTGAATCAGTCGGTTTTCCAGTTAATAGCAGGTTAAGACACGATTAGTTAACCCTAACCCGATGTCATGTACTAAGGGGGGCGTACAGCTAAAATAGGCCGACTGTCGAGGAATTAGACGTGACTGATGTTCATATCTGACACATTCAAAGCAAATTTGTGGGGGTTTTTTGGGTTCGGCAGCTTGATTCTCTGCATACGCTGGTGTTCGAGACATGCAGCTGGTCCCCATTAATGGATACCTTTTAGCTGGTGAATGCTCCACTTGAAAGCCAGAAATAGAGCATGATGTCACTGGCTCTCGGCGCTGGCTGAGGATCTTGTTCAAGGACTCCGAAGAGAGCCTGATCCCATCACGTCCCAGCTTCCCTAGCTATACTGTCGTGTGATATACTGCGCCGTATTTCTCGAAAAAACCCTCTGCAGATGTTTTAATTAAAACCATCACACACGCAATCCTGCAGAATGCTTCGTCTGCTGCTTAACGTGTAGCCGCGGCTCTTATAGCGGCATATAATTATAGCCGGTTCTTATGCATGTTATTTCTAACACTGTCCAGGAAGACGGTCGTCATGTAAACGTCAGCAGCACCGTGAGGATGAGCGGTTGAGTGAGACTCTGAGAGCAGATGTCCCCTCCTCCCCCAAAGCTACCTCCAAGGCCACATATGCATTCACTCAAATGAGCTTCAACTCAACAGTCGAGCTTTTTATAGCCACAACAAAATGGCCTATATATGATTCCCCCCCCCCCTACACCAAAAGCGTCGCGTGACAAGGGACGAGAGTGAGATCCTTGGGTTTTTTGAAGGTGAAATATAATGACTCTCCACGCGCGCTCTCCACAGAGCCGATCCTCTCCGTCTCTGTCGTGATTGTGGTTTTTTTTTTTTTTCCGTGTCCACCCCAAACTGTCAGGGCCGCGCTGCGACTCCCCGCTCTCTGCGGCTGATGTGACAGGTTCCCCCGTCGCTCCCCTGCAGAGAGCCCGCATCCGGCCCACTGATGTGACTCAGGTGTCCTGCTGGAACATATGCCACCCCCCCCCCCCCCCACACACACACACACACACACACACACACCCACCCTCCATCCCACACACCCCCCACACCCTCTCAACAACAGCGTGTATCACAGCGCAGCACTTTATAATGTCACTCTTCATCACATGTCCAGTGTTAGGTAATATAGTGTGAAGGCCAAGTAATATCTAGGCAATGCTACGGGGGGTTGTGGGGGGGGGGTTGAGCTTACATCTAACAATGTTACGCAGTCAATGAGCCAGTGCTGCTTGATATAATTAACTCAAGTTCATGGCTTGATATGCGGCAATTATAAAGCGCTTTCACATGATATCATGCGTTCCAGCGGAGAGTTGGCACTGCTTTGTCTGTGTGCAGTTTGAAAGTAAATGTAGAGATGCTTACATGTACATTTCAGACATTCCACTGATGCTTTTTTTTCCCTTACAATGACTGAGCAGATTGTGGTTCAGTGTCTTGCTCAAAGACACTTAAGCAGGACACACTTTCTAACCTCTAGGCCGCCCCATTAAAGGAAAAATCCACCTTAAAACACTTTAACACCGCAAAAAAAAAACAGCTACAGGCGATGTGTCTTGCATTTCTGGGCCCTTTTTTTGTTGGGTGGTTTATTATCCTTATTCCTGTGGATGACTGGCCAAATGTAGATGATGTAACATCACATTGAGATATTTCCAGCAGCTATAGTAGTGTGATAGCAGAAAATCTTTAAGCTGCCTAAAAACATTAACAGTAAATGTCAGGCTTTGTTTGTCCCTTAGAATAAAACAGATAGGGCTTCTATTTGCAGCAATATTCAACAATAGTACAGGGAGAAATCCATCTTAGAAGAGGCAGAGATGCCAGTTTCTCCACACAGTAGCCTCAATAGACCAGAATGCAATGCAGCCACAAGACAGGTTGCATTTTGAGTAAGGAGCGACACTTTTTCTCAACTGCAAAGCTCTCTTGCTGTTTTTATCACCACCATGTATAACTCACAGCTGGATGCAACAAGTTCACGCTTGTTCTCTGGGGGTTGTTGAAAGGCATTCTGGGAAAGGTAGGAAATCACTAACTGAAGAAGAATTAGATGAGGCAGGTTGAGTGAAAGTGAATTTCAACACTTCTGCTCCTTCTTCTACTCCTGGAGTGCACTGAACATCACAGATGGATGATATATAACAGTGTAAGCGTATCGGAGGGTGGATTTTTTCCTTAAATGGATCAGTCAGCACTGGAATGTATCAAGTCTTGGTGTGGCAGTAGGCTCCGGTGGTAGCGCTGGTTAATTAGGATCAAGTGTTAGCTAGCCGGCCTGGTTGTGTGAACAGCATTGTGTGGCCCGTGTTTTGCGCTGCGATAATCACAGCCTGGCTTCCTTTTAAAGACGGGGCCAACCCACCCACCGCTCCCGCAGCTGCTTGTTTTGTTCCCAGCGCTGAGAGCAGTCATCTGGTGCCAGCCTCCCGGTGCCAGCTGCTGCCCGGCCAGCCTCTATATCCCAGGTATCCAGCAGGGCACGTCACACAGCGTGGCCTCCTCTGTCCGCTCCAGCCCCGGTGCTGTATCGGAGTTCCCAGCGGCTGCCAAGTCCTCATAAACCCCATTGAAATAATCAGCCAGATGAAGCCCGGAGGTGTTGTTTGTTGTTATCGTACAGTAGGCTGGAGGAGCGGGCTTGCGATCGGAAGGTTGGCGGTTTTAAAGGCCCAAATCAGCTGGGGGAGAGTGGATGAGTAACATTCTCCCCTCCCTCAACAATTACTGTCTAAATGCCCTTGAGCAAGGCACTTAACCCCTACTGCTCCAGCTGCTGGAAAGGAGCATGAGTGCTTAGTCAACTTGCCCTGGATAAATGGCTAAAAAACACACATTGCTCTAAAGAGACATTAAATATATGAGAGTAATGAAACGGTATGTAGAATATTTTCTTTGTGGTGTGGATCTTTGGTACAGGGGTGTTAAGAAGAACATGTTAAACTATAGAATAGAATAGAATAGAACTTTATTGTCCAACCAGGGCTGGAAATTTGTTTTTGGTCTCAGACACAAGAAAAAATCTTAATTAAAAATACACAGATGGTACAAAATGACACAAGGAATCATGGCGAGAGATATCAAAACCTCACTATAGGTGTCCAGTGTAAAACCAGTCTGTTCACATCTATGAGTTTGTGTGTAAAAGTGACTGAAATGTTCAAAACACTGTAGTAATTTTCCTGACCAAGGTTTAATGAAAATATCAAACGTGCAAGCACGCATAGAGACTCTCTCTACAGACTAATTTGCGCTTTATATGATTTTACTTCCATGTATCAACAAGGAAATTCCAACAATTAACTGTACTGCATTCTCTGTCGCATCTCAGATGGTAGAAAAGAGCAGATGTGCACCCAATCAAAGCCAATTTTACCCCTGTTAGTTCTCGGTGGATGGATTTCACATCGGCGCCTCCTTTTAGAAAAATTCAGGAGAATTATAATCACATGGTGTCCTCTAAACTGCCTTATCATCAAACAACTCTCTGCAGATTTCCCCATATTATTATCATCTAAAAGTGGGCTACACGGCGTGTCGAGGCGGCAATGCTGCAATGCCGAGGAAACTGAAGCTATTCATCCAACTCACCGCTAACTGAATTACTCAGACTGCCTCAGTATAGCAAAATGTTTCCATTGTCTCCAACAAAGAAACATTTGACTAGTCCATTAGGCTCCAGTGAGACAATCGCTCCACTGCTGCAGCATGTGAGAGTCACAGGTCTCATACTTTATGGAACTGTCTTCAAATGATTGATGGCCTCAGGGTAAAATTTTATTGAGCCTTTTCTTGTGAGTTTATATCTCGGTGTGTATTAGTATTCCCTCTGTTTAAATGCATACGGAATATAGATCAGCGCTCGCTCATTTTAATCCGCTGCCTTTGGCTCCGACTTGCCGCCGAACAGCCTAATGCAGCTAATTACCGTCTTGATTGGCCAATCTGAGGCAATCTCCCGCCATCTCTGACAGCATTAGTCATGTAATATGTAGCCGAACGCATGGCTGATCACAGATCCCCCGGAGTTTGGATTAGTAACCAAGAATGTTCCGTGTCAGTCCTTTTGTCCATGTTGCGTTTTATATTTATAGGTGTATTTCTGGCTGCCTTGTGATTAGATTACAGTCAGCGCTGTGCTCCTTGCTTGACAGGTCCTGTCTATTCACATATCCTCCTGTGTAGCGAAAGGTGCACCAGTATTAATCTTCGTCAGCCTTGTGAAGAATCCAGAACGATTTGATAATGTGATTGCTTCATGATTTGATGGAATGGCGGCATGATGTATTTCAGCATCTTCTGCCGTTTATTGATACGAGTTAAAAAAAAACAACAACTATTTTTATAAGTGCAGTAGTGCGACGGAGGTGAGTGTTTCTTTCATTGCTACAGACTGAATCGATGCAGTCACACTCTCCGCCAAGCACCGCCTGCCAATTCCTCTGGATTCTCCCCGACCTCAGAACTCTATTACGAACTCTATCACCTCACCTCTTTATGAAGCTAATAGTGCCCCGTGTCCCATAGGATGCCCTCTGACCTCTATATGGACACAGTGGAAGCACAAGATTCATCGGTGACATTTCATCGTCAAGTGTTCAGAGAGGGAGCTTGTGATTTGATGATAGTGACAGTGACAGTTTGTTTCCTGCACATATCCCTAATGTCTTCTATACTCAAAGGTTATCAGTAAGCTGGAGGGCTTTGATCAAGTCTTCTGTATGGACGCAATCTCCGAGTGTGTGCATGCGTGGGCGGATGGTGGGTGGATGTAAAGCGTGTGATTGGTTGTGGAAGCCATGTACACACGTCATGGTTCTGTTTGACAGTATGGCGTGCGGCTGAACAATAGGCCTATATCAAGTTCATGTTGATACTTCAGTATGGAAAAGTAGAGAAAGAGTTTTAGACCATGTGAAAACGTAATGCAAGCTTAACACTTAATACAATTGCAACTAATGCAATATTAAAACAGCAACAGGTATCAACAAATTCAATCAATGCGTTCTATTCCTTGATGAAATTAGCATATATAATACAGTTGAACCTGAGTATAATACACTCACTGTTCTTGGACTACCGTAAAAAATTTGCTTCCAACATGGCTGTGCAACTTTATAAAAGTTTTCTTTTCATCTGTGCAATTCAAATAAAAATGCATTTTCTCCCCCACCATGCGTGAACTAGTTGTCTTTCTGCTTCTTGTTCATATATTGAGCGCTAAGTGATTTGATGTTCCATGTTACATTGCTGCGTAGACAGCAAAGGAATAGCAGTCATATTGGCCTATACTGTATATTGCAGTAATTGAAATGGCTGCTGACATTGTTATGTCTTTTAATGGGACAGCTACATCTAACCACAGCACTGCATTTCTGAGACAGTGTTATTTGCAAAGGAGAAGACAGGGTGTTGCACGGTTTTATATGAGTGATTTTAAGAAATTGAAATACTCTCCCACTTACCAGCCGAACGTGAACAGGCTCCATAACACGTCTGGACAAACACAGCCTCACAGACAGAATAAACACATTATACGCAGGCATGATAAAATGAACTAAACGGCTTTGCAGGGGCGGTGTGTTTGATCGTCGGTGACTAAAATGACTAATTGTATTCTCGTTTTGTCATTGAGCGTGATGTGCTGGTGTTATGACACGTATCTCTGCGCCTGCGATTCTTGTCTATATTTGGCCGTCAATGTGACAGTGTTAATTGACGATTTCCTCCGGTTTGTGGCGTGGTAACGTGATTCGCTTTTCACATGGGAGGGGAGGGGAGGGGAAGGGAGGAGAGCGGAGGGAACAAATGTGAGGAGGTGCAGAAGTGGAGAGAGAGGAAGGATGGGTGGGCGGGTGGGTGGGGAGAAGGGGGGGGGGGGGGTGCAGAGAGAAATGATGAGGAGAAACACAAAGGGGGACGAGAGAGTGATGTGCTGCGGCTGACACTGGGGTCAGGCTTTATCGCCCCGTCTTCAGACATGGGCTAATCCAGGCTGTAACTCACCCTATAACCACTTCCCATACCCCCCCTCCCCCCTCCCCCCACCCCATCTCCCATCCACCCTGCACACCGCTCATTCATAGAAATAGGATTAGAATTATAGTTTTTCTATGTCACTTTGTCTTTTGTGCTGTTTCCCTGCCTATAGGTAGAGGTACACATTGCCAGCCTGCTCCATGTAGGCTGCCACTCATGCACACTACACTCCGACATACATACTCCCACATATATGCACACACACACACACATACACACAATAGAAAAAGAAAATACTTTTTACACATTTTCCATGCTGCAAAATTTGTTCAAAATGCTTTTATTTGGGACTCCTGGTCTTAAATCCATGCACAGCTCTCTATCAAAGTTCTATCAAATTAGAGTGGAAACTTGACACGTTTATGTGAAAATATAAAGCTCTCACCTTGCAAATAGTCAAGAGGGGTGTATACTTTTTATAGCCACTGTGTATCCCGTCCCTATAGTAGTTACGGTGACTCCCCCTCATCCGAATGGTTGCTCAGATGCTGAATCCCCATCGCTCGCTCTGGATAAGAGCATCGGCTAAATCCCTAAAAGAGAAATTTTCTCTATTATTTATATTTTCCCATTTCTTCCTTTAGAAAAAATCAAGGACATATGCTTTGACCTTACAGTGTTTTTACCTTATTGTACTTGTATGTGATCTTTATTATTACATCCTGCTAATTCTTCTATTATAGGATTAGGCTACTATAGTTCTAGATCTGTCTAGCATCCTTCCCTCACTGCTTTATCTCTCTCCAAGTAATTGGCCTGTGGTTTTCCTTAGGTTAAGGTGACTGCTAGTTTTGGACATCCAGCAGCCACAGCACTGGCTTGACCTTGATAGAGGCGTCGGCGAGTCGACCGGTGTAAACGTAGCTGTAGGTAAAGGAAATGTTGAATTGAAGCCGTCTCCTCCTGCCGGCCAGATCCTGTTTAGTTAATGGATTGGCAGTCGCTCACCGAGTTGATGGTCTCAATAATTCAGCTGCCATTTATTCTGGGCTAATGGATGTAAACGCCACCTTCCTGTGCTAATGGAGCCACTGGAAGTGAAGGAGGCTGAATCATCTTTTACCTACAAGGAGCCGTGCTTGAACACACACACACACACAGAATACACAGTCCAAATTCTGCTTGTACCATTACACAATCGCTACTAGCTTTTTAGAAAGCGTCTTACCCCCCTCCCTCCCTCTCCCTCCACCCTCCGCCCATCTCTTGTTTATGGCAAAGAGAGCCGGAGGGGAGAGAAGCAGGAGAAAGCCTAAAATATCATCCTGTGTGGAAGCTTCTAGTGTGGCGAGGAAAGCTGGGCCAGAGTGAGGCAGCATCCTTTCAGCGCCTGGTAAAGGCGATGTGACGCACAGCTGCGTGACTGACAGCTCCAGTTCTGCTCGGCAAAGTAGGTCGCAACCGACTACCCCCCTCCGGTGAAGCGCCGGCAGACAGACAGACACGGGGAGAGAGAGAGACGGGGACGGGAAGAGGTGCGACGGTGGCGAAGGAAGAGGGGAAGGAGGGAGGCAGAGGAACAAACACAGTGGTTAGGGTTAGGCTGACGGAGGGGGGGGGGGGGGGGGGGCATGAGGGAGAGACTTGGAGAAATATGAGAAGGAGAAATGGTAAAAAGAGGGAATGTTACTGCACAGCACACATGCTTTTGACTTGAATAACCTGGAAATTCAGGCTGTTTTTGCTCAGGTTTGACAGGTACAGTTTGTGTTATGACATTCTGTACAAGCTCCAAATTAGTTCTGTTTGTTGTTGATCAAGATCTTGGATCAACCGCAGTGGAAGTAATTTAATATGTTTTAAATGTCACTTGTTTGCATCAGTCGCACTGTATCATGATGGTATCAATGCATCGCCCTAATCATGACACACAAGGCACCCTCAAATGGCCCTAACGCTGAATGGAGCCCCATTGTTGTTCTGATTAATAGGCTTTAGATGTGAAATGAGCCTGATGTGGACGGGGAGTGCTAACTCTTTCACCCACTCTTGACCTCCGTGTGATCGCCAACCCCCATCTATAGAAGGGAAGATACAAGAGAGATATTAAGGGGGAGATGATGAAAGAGTGAGGAAGAAAAATGACAAGATGACAGGAGAGAGGGGGAGGGAGGAGGAGGGAGGAACAATCAGAGTGAGAGTGCAATAGACCTATAGGCTCTGTTCGCATTACCTATTATTTCTGTCATTTTTTTTTTAAATCTTACACAAATGACCTTAAGTTACATGAGGTCCCCACATGGCACTAGTCCTGGGTAAATAAGGCTCTTGGATGAATAGTTTCTATAAAGGTCCAGACGCGCTGGAAGCCATAATTGATGGATGTCATTTGACACTTCACCCGCTGAACTGCAGGCAGGTGATCTGAGGCATCAACATGACCGATCGCATTCTATCAGTGTGTGTTTAAGCGATATAAAGAATTTCCTAATCAATCACTGTTTTCATGTCATCCATGTCAAAGTTAAAGGTAAATGACTGTTGACTCATTACTAACGGTTCATCTGTTTAGAGGCACTTTGAGTTTTGGACAGCAAAGACACTTAAGCACACAAAATAGTTTAAAAGGCTGCAGACAATTGGACAAGATTATCACAAGTTTATAATCTAAGCATTGGCGAAGTGTGATATCCTACTAATTGTTCACTATTAATACATTTATAGTGACTCTTAACTGATATAGTCTCATGTTAAACTAGCTATGATTTTATTAGTTGCAAAAGTATTCTAATGACATGAAATATTTAAGGGTAACAGCTTTTTGTAAATATTTAAGAAATTCTTACTTTAGCATATAAAAAATGAAATGTCAGTTGGTTTGACAAGGTTATCCTATCAGATAATTCAACTCTCTCCTCCATAATTATTTCAAATAAATATTCAAAGCCATTGAAGTGAAGGCAAAAGACTCTAGAAGCATTTCTAGGAAAAAAACAAACCTTTTTTTTTTGCGGTGTGTGTATATATAACCCTGCCCAGCACAGCGCCAAATTATCACACCGATAATAGCTCTTGTTCTCCCGTAACCCTTTTCTTTCAACATGGCTGAATGGCGTCCAGAAATAGCAGTTTCCCACACACCGCTTTGAACCGACTTCATTTCTCAAAGCTAGAAAGTCTCGAAACCTTTTATTTGTAAGCTGTCACAGACGTTTTCGAGTCATCTGAGGCAGCGCCGCTCCGCAGTTTCACACTCTCTTATTTTCTGAGACTGAGACTCCCACTCGCGTCCTGGTGGCCCGATAGACGATGTTCCCGCGGTCATCATAACGGTTGTTGATTTTAACAAGATTGTCGTGTGTGTGTGTGTGTGTGTGTGTGGGGGGGTGCGTGCTTGCGTGTTGCGCCTGCATGCGTGGCCCTTCTCCGGGCTTCATTGAGAAGGGAAAACGCTATTTTCACACTAGTGCTGTAGAGGTTTCACGCCAGTTTGAAAGAGTGAGATAACGTTAGCAGTTTGGAGAGTGAGGTGTGGGGATTTGAGGCTAGCACTTTGCTATATTTTTAGGCCTGTATGATTTCAGAAGTTGTTTTGACAGACACGTCAGGTCCTACTTTAAGTCTTCTGAATATAAAGGCATCAGTAAGGCTCTAAATAGCAAATAATGCTTTATTTTATGACTCTTTCCTTAAAAAATATAGCACATAAAGTTTGATAATAGATGGGAATATCAGTGAATAGCTTTGATTTGCAGGTTTTGTGTTTAAAACTGGTCTCCTATTGCCCATTGTGTGTGTGTGTGTGTGTGTGTGTGTGTGTGAAGTCTTGTTTTTGACTGTGTATCTACCCTAGTCTGTATTGTGAGTTGTGTGTGTTTTTGCAGCCATATTTCCATGCTTTGCTTGCCATAGGGCTCTTCGTCACTCAGAGAGACCCACCCAAGGGACCCCTCCTCGTGACCCTCCAGGGGTTTCCGAGGGCACCTAAAGGTTACCATGGCGATTGGGGCGCGGAGGAAGCACGGGCGGGGCAGAGAGAGTCTGGGTTACCATGGCAACGGTGTGGGTGGGGGGGTAACCAAGGAGATGGGGCTGGGAAAGGGCTCAGGAGGATACTGCAAGATGGAAGAGAGAAGGGAAATATTATGACCACAAGTATGTTTTCATGGCATGAAAACATCCAAATCCAAGCCAAGGTTGTTTTTGAATGTTTTAACCCTCTACAACAAAGGCTTTTTTTTAACATTCAAGCCTTTCAACTTTCAAGCAACTGCCTGAACTTGGATTTTTGAGAACATATTTGCAGTCAAAATATTCTTTTTTTTCCAGTGCAATCTGTTTTTTTTAGGGAAACCCAAATCACTCCTTGCATCTTTTCTTTTCACAGTACTTTCTAATTTAACTTTTTCAAAATGCAGTGCTGCAGGACCTACACTGTCTGCAAGTTCTTTCTTCTTCTTTCTTCTTTTTCTTTTGTGTCCATAACAAAACACAGACATTGATTTTACCCTGGGCTGAAATGTTAAGAGCTCTGCGCCGATCATCATAATGAGAAATCGTTGGACATTGTGTCGATTGATCAAGCCGCCGTGGGGAGGCGATCGCTCCGGGGGAGTTCAGACTCGGTTACAGATCAGACAGGAGGGAGCGGCGCATGCACGGCAGGACGTGTGATGGATGCGCTGACAAAATTAGCAGAAAATATCAAATAAGTAATATCTTCTGCCTGTCTCTTGATGGAGGATGTGTGTCGAGCGCTCCGGAGCTGTTGAGCGGGCTCGATCGCTCGCTTTGAACAATGCCCAAATAAAAAGTGTTGAAGTTTTAGAAAGGTTTGTCTGCAGCTAAAATAAGACCAGAGACCTTGAAGCTAATGGGAACTTTCTCCAGTATGTTCAGAATGAAGTCCCTACTCCGCTCTATACTGTTATATTCTGTTCTTCTCTCTTCTTTTGTCTTCTTTTCTCTTCTCTCTTCCTGGATGATTCAGATTTTTTTTCTCTCAGAATCAGAAAGACTCTTAATATTATTTTGTATTATTTTATATATGTCACAATGTTTTATACTGTATATTTAGACCATGGGACACTAAAACTCCACTAAAACTCCCAAATAAATACTAATAATAACATATCCATGCGTATTTGTGTGGAATCTGAAAATGTTGCATAAGAAGGGCCTCCTATACACAACCAGTGTAGTATTGATCAATTATGCAACAATATACTGTGTGTAAACAATCAAACTGCATCATCCATCATATTAGAGGTGGACATTGACTGGCCAATATTTATATTTTTTTAATTAAAGGCCAATATCTGCCCGATATATTACTGACAGTAACAGTGATAATACATACTACGGTGGCCCAGAGGGGACAACTCCTCCATCTGCTGCATCTCCAACAGTTACAGTATCTTTGTCCTTTCCTGCATGTGATGAATCCTCTGTGTCCTTTCTGTAGCAGGGTGGCTCCGCTCCGGCTGTGACAACCAGCTCCATGGCAGTCACACTTTCAAGATGTGTTTCTTTTTTTTTCTTTTTTTACAGTGTGATTTTTACATGGTCAGTGGAGAAAAGCAGAGAGAGAGACACGGGGGCACAGATGGCCTGTGGGTAATTGTAATGAGAGAGAGGGAGAGGGAGAGAGAGAGAGAGAGAGAGAGGGAGAGACAGAGACAGAGAGAGAGTATGTCCTTGACCTTCAAATACTGACTAGACAGTGGCGACTCTGTGGATCTGCCGATGCACGCCATAGGGAAGCATCACACACACACACACACACACACACACTTATATATACATACATGAATATACGACTCATATATATTCCAGTCCAATCTAATCAATCTAATAACTTTACACCAACGCCATCTCTTCTATTTGTAACCTCTTTGGTCATTTCCCACTACAGAGTTACTGTACCTCTGCTTCAGCACCAGTCTCTGCTGTATGGAGATGAGTCATATTGAAAGGCTAATGAGTTCACCTAATCCACTGTGACTTTTATATCTCTGATGCCATGCTGGAGCCATAGGCCCCTAATGGGAATAGCGACTTTGTGAAGTGGACAGTATGAGCTAAGGGTACATTAAGGTGTGCGACCAAAAGAAGAGAGAGAGAGAAAGAGTGTGTGTGTGTGTGTGTGTGTGTGTGTGTGTGTGTGTGTGTGTGTCTGGTACTTAGATGTATAAGAGGTACCTGAAGAGAAGCAACCACATTCGTTGATTACACGAAAGCTAATTTGGAGGCCAAGAATGAGAGAACCAGAGAGAGACAGAGGCAGAGAGAAAGAGAGAGAGGATCTGCTTTATATTTCTTATTTGGTAAATAAAAATTACTGATGCGCTAATATAGTTTGGGATAGCAGACCTATGCCATGCTAAAATCAGAATTAGAGACTTTACCCATTAGAGACGCTTACTTCCTTACTCTTACACCTATAAAGATGTTAAATCTTTCTAATACAAAAAAGAGTGAAATCTTATGTATTCCCATGACCCTAAACTAACCCTAAATCTCTTTTGATCAGATTATGCACAAGTATGCATGAATGTTTTATTATCATTATAGCTATAATGGAGCGTTTATATATAGATTTAATGGAGAGTTTCAGTGTCACATGGTATAAATGCTGTTTCAGAGGCTTTTCCACTCTGCCAAGAATAAAATTCTGGGGGGAAACACTGAAAACTTGGAATTGTTTTGGAATTATTTGGCATGAAAATGATCAAATTTAAAGACACTGAATATTGCCACAAAAGATCAGCTGTCAGCAGCTTTGATCCAAAAATATTGGTATCAGTATCAGCCTTCAATCTGTAATGGAAAAGGTAGCTGAAACTGACCTGTAAATTACATAAAGCAACATGACCCTGCTTTTATTCTTCCCTTCCCTTCCTCTGCTCTGTCTTTATCCCTTTCACCTTACCGCTAGCACTCTCTCTCACATACACACACAGACACACACACAAACACACACTGTAGGCACTCTCTCTATCGCTTTCACCACCCCACACACACATACTATATACTCCCTCTCTCTCTCTCTCTCTCGCTCTCTCGCCCTCTCTTCCCCAACACACACTTCTTAAAATTGTTCCCTGCAGGCCCCTGTAGCTTCTTCGTCTGTTTCTCACACTTTGTGATGGAGCCACACCACGTCTTTTTTTTTTTTTTTTTTTTTCCATTTCTGTCTGGCACGTACACACACATTTTCTCTTTTACACGCCTATACACACACTCACAGGTGGAGGCACACATACACACAAATGTACTCTCTCTCTCTCTGTCTCAACTGCACACACTATCATGGTCGAAGGCAAGGAAGAACTGGGAGAGGCAGCGAAGGGCGTGACACACCAACACACACACACACACACAAACACACACACACAGGTACACACACCATACTCCATTACTTCTGGGGTGACCTCCCTCTGTTTGATTAAGGACTAGCTGTGGGAGGCATGTGCTGACTGACCTGGTCGCAGCGTGACACACACACACATACACACACACACACACACACACACACACACACACACACACACACAGAGGCTCATTTTGTGATTGGATGAGCGCATGTCCCTGGCCCAGGCACCACAGTCTCCCTGGAGCTGCCTGCCAAGAAGTGATGTCACCATCTCTGTTTAGACACATCTCATCTCTCCCCTCAACAAGGGCGAAGCATATAGCACTGGGCTGCCTTTGTCTCCCTCCCTGTCACACACACACACACACACACACACACAGTATATGCTGACATAGCCACTTGGGCATCAGCGTATATGTCCTTTCTTTTCACTGCTGCTGGTGTGCTTGTGTTTTGTGTGGTCACCATAGCGATGTTGTCTCTGTACACCAGGCCACTTGAGTTGGGAGTAAAACAGAAGTGTAAGGCAGCAGAGGGAGGAGTGGGCTTGTGACCAGTTTGAATCCCCGGAAAATGTGGGTGGGGAAAGTGACACCCAACTGTTCCAGTACAGCTGCTCAGTGGCCAACAGTAGTAGACTGTGGTTGTGCTGCTGCCAGTGTGAATGTGTGGAACTTTATGAATGGCCATATGCACATGTGATTTTAATGCGATTAAGGCAGTAATGCGAATAAGGCAGAGCCCACGTAAACGCTATACTCTGATTATATTAACACAATTATGCCTGAAGGAAGCATAATCATAGTAACATATGTGGAGAATTTTGATTCAATTTGCATTAGTAGACACCAGGAGGGAGATTCATACACCTTGGTTGCATTTCTTGAGCTGTGGTCAAAATGAGGTGGAGGTGGAAGGGAAGTGTGGTTTGTACCGGGCTTGACCAAGATGGCGGGCAGCAGAAGTCGACACTTTTGGAAAAGACAGGGTTTATATTGTGCGTGTTACAAGACATGAATATACAGTATATGCACTTATTTGAAGTCGCTTTGGACAAAAGCGTCTGCTAAATGTAATGTAATGTAATGAATATAATGCAGTTTTTAGACAGGCATAGGCACTGTAATACTGACATTTTTCCACAGTCCATCAGTCCACCAGTGGGGCTGACCCACACACACTCCCTCACTTTGACCTCTTAAATGACACTCATTCATTTTTTTGTAGCAATAGAGCCTCCGATTCCCACAATTCTCTGGATAATCAAAATAAATGAGTCACTCATGTAAAGGGGATTATTATGGGGAGTTGTCAAATTATGGAATCATGTAAACAGTACTGGCAATACTCTGATTGTTGTGCACGTGTAAATGTAGCTATTGTGCGATGTTGAAATAGAGCAGCAGCCATGCTCAGTCGACTTTCCCTGGATAAATAAAGGTTAAAAAACCTGTGAGAGTTAATCAAATAAGCAGCTAGAGATTGTTTTTTTTGTTTTTTTTGCTGGAAAAGAGCATGCACGCTCAGTCAAATTTCCCTAGATAAACAAAGGATAAAAAGTGACCCCTGTATGCGCAGTGGTCATATTGTAAGTTCACCTCTCTATGTCATATACTTTATGCATGGTAACCCGCAGCCCACTGCCACCGTGGTGCGGCCTTAAATCTTTCATATGAACTTCACATCTTAAATACCCGGAAGCCGAGTCTCGGGTATGGGCTGTGACATTGATATTTAAATGCCAAACGGTGCGGCGTATGTGCAGGGATACATCTGTGAGAAGGCTGACATTTCTGAGGAGGAGAGAGGAGGTAAAGAGAGAGATGAGAGGAGGAGAGAGGAGGTAAAGAGAGAGATGAGAGGAGGAGAGAGGATGTAAAGAGAGAGATGAGAGGAAGAGAGCTAACCTGTCTGCTGCCTGCTTGCTACAGCGAGACTGATGATGTGATGAGGAGGCTGTCGTCACTGGCTCTCTGCACATGGACTGACGTGGGTGTGTGTGTGTGTGTGTGTGTGTGTGTGAGCATGTATATGCATGGGGTGAGGCTGAGTGGACGAAGTGTGTCTGCATATGTATTTCAGTGAGTTTTATGTGTGTGTGTGTCTGCATGTGCAGGGGGATGGGGCTGCATGGATGAAGTGCTGGTATGTGTGTATGTGTGTTTCAGCGTGGGAGCATGTGTGTGTACAGTGTGTGGATGCGAGAGAATGTGTATGCCTGCATGTGTGTGAGTGTGTGTGAGTGACTAAGAGGGCTGGTCATGTGACAGACAGCAGTAGAAATAGAGGTCATCAGTTATGGAAGTCACGCATGTCACATCTGAGTGACTGAGGAACACACACTCAGTATTGGAACTACACAGCTGAAAGATTCCCTCCCCCTAAGCACCCCCTGCAATTTTCTTTGGAGAAAAAAAATAAATAAAACTTAGGATACAGAATGAATATAACAAGGCTAATTTCTATATGAAAATAAGAGAAGTTTATTATTCTTTGCAAAAAAAAAAAAAGATCCCACTGACCTCTGCTAAAGTGTGGCGTGATCGGTTGCTCTGTTCATTATGTATCGGAAAGAGTTTTGTTGTGAGAGTCAAAGAGATTAGGATAATTTAGCTATAGGTGCTCAATTAAGTTGCTTAGCTGTGGACTGTGGTGTGTCAAGAGATAGACCGATTTGTCATTTCTTTAAAACGAGGAAGGGTGGACAATGGCAAGGTGGTGAGGCCTATAACCTTATCGCTACGGAGGAAGAGGAAGGTGATGTCGGAAGAGGGACCCGAAGTCTAAGAGAGGGACTCGGAGATTGAGGAAAATTCTCCAACTGAAAATGAAAGTGTGGGGGAAACCTGTACGCTAGCCCTGCAAGCAATCCCACCACTGGCCCTGTGGATTTAAGTCAAGGTGAAGGACCAAGGCGTCCTCAACTAAAGTTGTACCCCACTCGACCATTTGGCTCTCAGCAAAGTCACGGCAGATGCAGCTTTCTGTTATGCATCTTGGCATAAACAAGCTATGGAAGCTATGGATTGGACATTGAACCACAAAAACAGGCGGATCGTTCCTCTGTGACTAGTGAGTAGAGTACACATTTTTTTGGTCGTCGATTTTAAGTGACTAGTTATTATCAGCAGTGAGTGGGCCAATCATAACAGTGTGATCATGTGAGAAGTACCATCTACACAGTGAGTTTCCTCAGTTGCTTGCTTTTAGACCATTGGCAATGAGTCGAGTCAGAGCTCGATTTAGTTTTGCTCCGCCCTTGCACCTTAACTGTCCAGCACAGTCCACTGTACAGTCCTGTCAGTGGTGTGCCCTCTGTATAGGCTGGTTGTTGTGTAGCAAAACTGGCTGTTATGTAGCACTGTCTATATAAATGGTTCTATTGCTTTTTACTATAGCACATACTGTATGATGAATGGATGTGCCTGTGTATGTGGCACTGTTTGTTTACATGACTAATACAGTGATTAATTTGTCTGATATAGCACATTTTTAAATCTTTTGTGTAACTTCTGACTATACAAACACTTGATTTGCCATCTAAAACTGTGTGCATAGCTGCATAGCCTTGTGTCTAACAGGACTCGGTGTTATATCATATACAGTCTAATAGGCATAGGTCTAAATACACAGTCAATCTTCAGCTCATTGATAATGTTGGGTTGGGGATTTGGCTCCCAATGGAAAAACAGTGGCCCTCCTTGTGTAGCAGTATAGCCTAATTCACACCCTAGTCTATTGTATTGTTATTATTATTATTATTATTATTATTATTATGTATATATTATTATCTAGACTTAGGCTATCATTTTGCACCGATGTTCAACAACCATACAGGGAGAAATCTATTATAGAAGAGGTAGAGATACTAATTTCTCCACTGACAGTAGCCTCAATAGACCAGAATGCAATTTTCTCAACACTCACTCCACTATCACTCTCTCCACCTATACATAAAACCCACAGCTGAATGCAACAAGTTCCCTCCCCTTCTCTGGAGGTTGTTTAAAGACATTCTGGGAAATGTAGAAAAACTAACTGAAGTAGAAGTAGACAAGGCAGGTTGAGGGTAATTGGGGACACCTAAAAAGTAAATTACAACAGTTCATCACAAAATACCTACTGGAATGCACCGACCCTCACAGACTGATGATACATAACAGTGTATCTAAGGAGGGATTTTTTTCTTCAACCTGAATTGGTTCTAATGTACCATTTTGAACAGATTGCAAGCAAGTGCAAGCATAGTGTAAAATGCATGTCTGCTCTTGGAAGGACGTGGCTTACAAAATGACCCCATCCCGCTCCTTTGTGCGATCGTCTCCCTCCGCAGGCTCTCTGCAGAACTGCACGCACTCGTTCCCTCTCCTCTTCCTCGCCCCAATTCCCAACACAACCAGAGAAGGAGATGAGAGGAGGGGGAAGAGGAGGGGGAAGAGGAGGAGGAGGAGGAGGAGGTTAGGTTTGCGTGACAAACAGCAGTCCAGAACCACATGTCCGTGTCTTTGCCCTGCGAGGTGAATTGGGTTTGTGCTCTAGCTTCTTCCGCTGGGTGATTCTGTCCTCTCTCCATCCCTGTTCCATTTCTCCGTCCCCGTGGCCCATGGACGGCCTGTTCTTGTCCACCGTCACACACACACAAGCACTTAGACACAAAGTCACAGAAGAAGAAGGAGAAGAAGAGGGGAGGGGATATCTTAGGAAAACAGAGTGCATAGTTTGTTACGATGGAGGGAGCTTGAGCACTTTGGTTGTCAAAAGAAAAGAGAAGATACGGGTGGAAAACTGAGGCTGGCCAAACTTTCTCTCTCTCTCTCTCTCTCTCTCTCTCTGTCTCTCTCTCTCTCCCTCTCCAACATTGCTGAGCTGACAGACCTTATCCGGCGCTATTTCGAGAATCCACGGCAACCTCCCAGCCGATTCAGTCTGCGCATGGAAGTCGTGCCTCCAGTGTTATCACAACGCTCGGTCACGGCATCAAAGAAAACACAAAAAAAACAGGGGGGAAAGAGGAGGGAGGTTTAGAGAGGAAAAGGACGGGGCGAGAGAAATAAAGATGCGGCTCGCTCGGAGCTCGAGGAGCCGCACGTGGGAGTGGAGGCTGCGACTTTGAAGCGTTGGCATTGATGTGTGCTTCGTTTGATGCTCGCGAACGTTGGCGACTCCACGCGCGTGATTTCCTTCATTCATGTCTGTGCGCGCGGGGGTTCGGGCCCTGCGTCTCCTAATAGCAATGCTCTCCTATAGCTCGCCCGGCAGATGAGCGCGTGGGCGTCGACGGAGCCTGTTTACGCAGCTCCGCGAGCGACAACAGCTGGTTTTCCCACACGACCTGAGAAACACACACCATCACAACGCAGGGCTTGTCATTCAAAACACTGGAGCATCCTCAATCCAGTGCTTTTGTCAGTGTCAGTGCAGTTTGTGTCATGTGTAGGCAAAGTTTCAGTTGTACCTGCTCTAATCTGCTCTTCCCTCTCCTCCTTTCTCCTTGCTGCCTCTTCTCATTGGATCATGACCCTCTTCCTTGTTTCCGTCATTTGCTACACAGGTAAATACATTTCCTTTTTCATGTTGGGTGGAGAGAAAACTATGTATTGCTGTGTATTCGGAACGCCAAGCTGACGAAGAAAACGTCCCCTCGAGCCATGCATGTCACTGTGGCTTGGTTCACGTCTTCTACAAAAGAACAACAGCGTGAAAAAGTGCCATTCATTCCGGTTTTACACCTGGTGAATAAGAAGTGAATGTGTGTGTGTGTGTGTGTGTGTGTGGGTGCTACGGTGAGCAGGCAGGGCCAAAAAGAAAAGAAGGGCAAGGTGTGAAATGATTCACTTACGTTGAATGATTCACTGCATCAGATTTGGCTTAGCTACTCAGTCCATCCATCCCTTGCTTGTGAGAAGTGTTGTTTCTCACACACTCACACACACACACACACACACACACAGTCAGACAGTGCTTATCTCTCATCATACCCATGAAAACACATGCACACGATCAGACTAAAGCCTCACCTTGCTGAGGCTGCTCAGTAGCTCTTGCAGCTAGCCAACAGAAGCCCCGTGGAGACACTTTAATTTGGGAAATGGAGTGCAGCGGGCTCCGCATCTCATTACTGTCTTAGCTTGAAGTGGGGTGGGAACGGGGGCTCCGCTTCCTCATCCAATATCAAGTACAGTTTTACCCTTTTAACACCACTGAGCCAAGCGGAACCAAACCAAGCCGAGCTATTACTGTCCGGGCCTGTTTATGCAGCCGCAGACACGCAGCGGTAAATAAACCTGGGCTGTAATGGCAGGTAGGATCCGGAAAAAGATGAGGAGGAAGCGGCCAGTTCAGTGAAAGGAACTGCACTGTATTATTTCCACAATTACACAAATCCATACACTACTGAATACATGAAGACTTGCTGTCAAAACCCATTTCACGTAGATTTGCGTACACTACCAGTCAAAAGTTTGGACACACACATTTTTCTTTATTTTTACTATTTTCCACATTTTAGAATAATAGTAAAGACATCAAAGCTGTGAAATAACACAAATGGAATTATGCAGTGACCAAAAACCTAAAAGTGTTAAACAAATCAAAACTATCTTATATTCTAGATTCTTTAAAGTAGCCGCCCTTTGCCTTGATGGAAAGGCAAAGGCTTTGGAAAGAAATTCCTACAGAGGCATCAACTTCACTATTGATATTTCTCTAAGAAACAAATTTCAAGCATCTACGCATAAGCCTTCAGATCAAAATGGCCTTAAGGTAATGAAAAACATAGTACATTCAATCAGGTATGTCCAAACTTTTGACTGGTAGTGTAAATTATACAGTTTACATTTACATTACATTGCAACCACTTGTTGAATTGACTAAACCTGAATGATTAGAATAAGCAAGATAGTTTCATAATAGTTCCACTTTATTCTCCTAAACCTATCACTCAGATCATCGGATCCATCAGATCCGCCCCAGTTCAGATCCAGATGAAGCACGCTGTGTAAATCCAAGATGGAGGGGGTTAACATCTGGCTGGAGGAATACAGGAGCAGCAACTGTCGCTCCTTTCCCGAACATTTTCCCCATGCTATACAATAGCTGGGGCTGTGAAATGTCACACAGCTAAAGGTTATTTCCTGCTTCATTACTGCCCAGGGAGCAACAGTGACGCCTCTGTTCTGACTGAACAAGTGCCAGTGGTCAGTGGGCCAAGGACAGTGTTGGTCCAAGATAAGCCATGAGGGATGCTAAGTGTTGGAATGCTTCGTGGCAGTAGGCAGTGTGTAGCGAGATTAGAGAGGGTCCCGGTTGTGGAAGAGAAAGGGGAGTTGCATACACACACTTATGCACACACACTTGCACGGAGACACATGCATCCATTCACTCGCTTATCTTCTCACTTACACAATCACTCACCGTCTCGATTACGCGCTTGCTCATTTACTCACAAATGCACACACACACACACACATCCGCATACACACACATACCCACACACTATCAGTGGAAGCTCCGATGAGTTTAGAGTCACTTTTCCTTCGCACACTCACAACTAAAAAATGACGTCAACAACACCACCTATAACACCGCCACACACACACACACATACATGACTACACACAAACCCCAGCACATGCGTCACACACCCGGCCCACGTCAGAGAATGACCGGCCATTATCAGCGCGCCGATTTATTCGGATCCGGGTTGTACATTCATGATTGGAAGTGCCAGCTGCATCCAGCTCCTCGCAGCCCCGTTGTGAGCGATTGTGTTAGCCGCTGTAATTTGCTTCTCTGATAGGGTGTTGCTTCCTGGAGAGCGGCCGATATGGATTGTGTTTTCCAGGGCAGTTCAGTTCCTGGGAGGACACTTCATTCTGATTGCAGACACCAAGGCCTCCTGATGGCTAGTTTCTAATGATGGTAGAGGATATTCAGCAGATGCGCGCAGACAGCATCATTTCTTGCCTGAAACTCAAGCCTGAGGTCCAGCAGGAAAGATAGATATACACTGAATGTACAAAATATTAGGGACCCTTCTCTTTTCATGACGTACGCTGATTAGGTGAATCCAGGTAAAAGCCATTATCCCTTATTGATTTCCCTTATTACATCTATACCAATCACAAAGGAGGAGATGTAGATAAAGCTTAAAAATCCTTCTCCAACTCACCTGCTTCTCCTTGAGACAATTGAGATGTGGATTGTGCAAAAAGTAGAAATCACAGGCTCCATCTTACATGAGGTGTGTGGAACTGAAATTAAAGTGAATGCTTTATTGATCCCAGAGGGGAAATTATTTTTTTGCCACTGGAAAACATGAAAAATACAATAACAGTTGTAACAACAACAACCATGTAACAATGAGAAATGAGTTTAGACTGAGCAAAATCATTGTAGTATATAACTGCAGTGAAAAGGGTTTCCTAAAGTGGTCAGCGGACCATCTGGGCAGAGCAATTTGATTACTGAAAATGGTCTCACAGTCCCTGAATGCATTACATGACAGGTGGTCCATGTTGTCCGCGACACTGCATGTTTTCCTCTTTAACATCCTCCCCATCAACACCTCCAGGGAATCTAGGGTTACAGTGATGGAGCCGTCAATTTGCTCAGTTTGATCAATAGGAAACGTGAATTTTATGTTAGATACTCAATTTCACACTACATATTCAGGATATGTGTGGAAACCAGAGTCCTGTCTGTGTCTGTTTTGACATGGCCTCTGTGTCTACTGTAGGAATATCTGCAGTTATTGTGTTTCTCCTGTTGTGTGACTCTGCCATCTAGTGGCCAAATGAAGTAACACATTTGACAGAGACAAACTGAAACATAATCATAAATATTTCACCTCAGGAAAATGATTATATTTCATATGTAATATATAGACTAGGTTGAGCATAAGCATAATGTCAGATTGTGCTAGTTGCTGAATATGGAATTGAAGATCATCAGTGTTATGTACCTATATTAACACAGATTACCTCACCTCTTTTCACCTGAAGAAGAATCTAGATTATTGATATGGAACAGTGATCTAAGCTCTTTCAGTTGAAGCAAAAGCCTTACAGAAGCCTCATACACATCCATGCAAGGGCACTTCCACTGTCTTAAGTAAGTAATAATCACTTTTGCCCAGCAGATGGCGTTATGGAACAAGAAGTCCATTCAGTATCCATAAATCCAACCTACACTCTTCCAGCTCCTGTAACATTAAGTCATCATTACTCACCTCCTCTTTCCTATACCTTCACTACTGCACATAGCGCTCTACTCATATCTCTTCCAATATATTACAACATCTTTCAAGCAGTGATTAGGCCGACCCATTGATCTTGGCGAAGAGATGTTTCGCTTAGGAAGCTGCGATAATTTCCGAGGCCATTCCTCTTGATACCTCCACCGGCGGAATATGAATTGGCTCTCCAGCGGAGGGCAAATCAAAGCTATAAATCACAAGTCATTAGTGTCAGAGGAGTGCTTTAGACTTCATCATGGTCCTTATCAGGTTAAAAGCGCCAGCCAGTGTCAATAAGATGAAAACAGATGATTTTCTGCTCCATTCGTCTCCATTTAGGAGCACTATATTTACCGCCTGCAGAAATTGCTGCTCCTGAGCCGCAAAGGTGCTTTCACAGATGGACGTTACTTGACTGTGTTGCATGTGAGCGACGCTCTCACACTGATATGGTGCTAATGCTATTTTAGGCCTTGGCAGCTGAGATTTACCACACTCCCCTTTTTTGGCAGAAGGGAAATGGAAGATGATGTGTCAGAGTCTCGACAGGTAGTCATCCGGTGTGCATGTGTCCGCTTGTTTTCTGAAGGTTGGTGTTTGAAGTGTGTTTGCCCCCGTGTGTGTGTGTGTGTGTCTGTGTGTGCACTGTCAGGAGGCCAATTAAGGCGCGTGATCAAGTGGAGGTCTCCGTTGGTTCGCGGCGACAGGCCAGAAGACGTAGTGCTCTGTGTCCACATCGGGGCAGGATGGATGGTGTGTTTGGGGACGGTGTGTGTTCTCTCAGTAAAACACAGGCGGGACAGCTTTCATTTCCATCCGTCACCTCCTGCCATGATGGCTTGCCCTTTAGGGAAGCAGGCCGTCTCTGCACCGCTTTAATGAGTTTTGTGGGGGGGGATTGGGCTGCACACAAACTTTCTCAAGTTGCTAACTAATCTGTTTTTGCTCTGCAGCAATATGTGTAATGTCCCAGCATGATTATTTCATCAATCCAGACTTTTTTGGAGACTTTATTGAACAAGATTTGTCGTATTGTTATGCTGTATATTGTGGATTTATTCTCATACTGAAGTCATATGATCTTTGTTCCAACACTGGGTCTCATCCAATACTCGGGCCATCCAAAATATTACTTGTGCTCAGTTTCAGGCCTTTTCTTCATTATCTCAGAACTTTAACCTTATTTCCTTTGGCCCTTTATTGGATTACCTAATGAGTTTCAGAGGCAGAGAGCAAAACTGCGGCGGAAAAAAGGCATTTTGAGTCCCAAAAGCAAGGTTTGTTTTATCTGTGAGCAGCAGCAGTGTTCTTCATGAGGCTGGGGGCGGTAATGAGAAAGTTATGAGATTGTTCTCCCCCCCCCCCTCCCTTGCGCTGCCGGGAAAGACTGATGAGCCTGAACTTGCAAATAAAGTAAAAACAATCAGGGGAGAAAGTGGGAGGGAAAGAGACACACACACACACACACACACTGAATAAAAAGAGATGTGTTCGTACGCTCACGGAAGATTGATCGTGTCAATATCCACTTCATTTCTGCTGTGCAAGGTCTCGCCTTAGACACCCTCCCTCATGCTTAGACCTCTGCTAAAGTAAAGAAACTCCTTTTTCATGTTCCTTAGGTTGGACTCTTTCCTCATCAAATTTTGAAATAATGGGATTACCCCATTAACTTGTTAAAAATGATTGCTATAAAATGGTTTTTGATAAGCACAGGACCAAATCTGAATCAGATTTTTAAAAATGTCCCAAAACAAAGGTCATATGATATTCCCCACTGGCAATTGAATTCCTGTACTGAATGACTGCATGAGCTTTTCCCCCTTAATTAAGTTGGTAATGGCTTGTTGCGCATGTTTAATAATAAATCTAATGTTTCAGAAAGGGCCTCTTGATGATAGATTACAGTCTTGACTTTCCTTCATTTTTTAGCTTCGGGAGAGACTTCTTCTCGGTTCACCTCGCCAAGATGGAGCGGGACATCAGGGCTTCGATTTAGGCTAGAGTTTTTGACTTTGATGTGTCCCACTTGACATGAATAATCATCCAAGGCCGTGACTAACAGATCCTCAGATCCTCTGTTGTATTGTAATTGTTTACTTTTTAAATACCCGCCCCCCCGCCTTCCTCTATGGTATTAATTCTGCTCGACACTCCTGCATTAAAGAGGCATCAGCCACCCACACGGATCTCTGCAGGCTGACAGGGGTGTGTGTGTTTGTGTGTGTGTGGATATGTGAGGAGGAGGCGGTGCTCATTAGACCTTCAAAATGACTCCTGTCAACCTGTCAGCCAACCCACATCACTATAGATATTCCTAGAGCTGTCATAGTTGGCTGTTGGCAGCGTTGTCGTACAGCAGGTTAATGTGTGTTAGAGTAGTTTTTTTTTTACTGTGTTACTGGTGTTACTGGTGATTTTGACTGGTATAGCAGCTTGGTGGATGGCTCATTTGTTGCAGTTGATAAGGAAACACGAGCAATCACATTGTAGCCCGTTTACCGGGATGTGTAATTCCAGCCTGTCGGACTGCAGCAGCATCCCTCAGATCCCCACAGCGAGGTGAAAGAGTCAAGCTGCAGTCGAGCTCCCTGCGATTCTCAGCAGGGTGACGGCGCTGAGCCTCAGAAGCTGAGGAGAGGTTATGGATGCAGCGGTACCCAGGGCCACTTTACTACTGACAACACTCAGCGCAGCAGGCCTCGGGCTTCCCTGGGGTACCAATACTCTACATGGCTGATGTAATGTTTGATTTGGTCTTTTTTTATGTTTTAACTGTGGATGCTGTTTGCTGACAGAAATCCCCCTTAAGGATCAACTTTTTCTGACTTTTTGAACTTTTGAACATCAACCCTCACAGCGAGGAAGAAGTACTCTCAAACTAACTTGGAGACTGTGACTGCCTTGTGAGGTTAAACTTTTAATAAAATAAAAAAAAAAGTAGTTCTCGTTAAGTGAAGTGAATTCACCAGTTTCTTCTCTAATGTGTGGTTACCAGGCCATCCGGAAAAAGCTGCACAACCTTCAAATAAGACTGGAGAGCCAACTAGCAACAATGAGACGTGGGCGTTTTCATGTTGAAACTGCAGATGCGTGACTCAGCCATTATGTATGATTTTTAGATTGGCTTTTTTTATCATCCAGAAACATCAAAATAGCCGCTTCATGTAGGAGTGTTTATTATACCGCTTAAAAAACATGCCATTTGGTGCTGAAAAATGCTTTTTTTGAGTAGAGTACAGCCCAAGAGGAGAAGGTAGTATATTAATATATAATATGCTAGTGTAGAAAATACCACACTTCACCTCTGGATATGGCCAGTCAATGCATGCACATGAATAACTATACTGAAAATAATGATTGACAGCTCATACGGCTGAATCAGCATGTTTCTGTGGAACTGCTGACTATACGACAGCAGACACGACAGAGACCGGCAAAAGCCACATGCTTGAAATGCAGAGTTAGTTTGCTCTGAGATGATTGAAAACCTATGTTCTGGATTCCTCCAGCCCTCTCCTCACACTGGTTTTGATTAGTTCCCTGATGAACCCTTCAGTGCATTCTGGGATCAGCTCTGTCTGTGTTATTTTATGTATGAGTAAACAAATAACTGTGACCGACGGTGATGTTTGAGGGGATGAATGTAAGTGTGACGTATGGTGGGACCGACCCACTGAGGAACATTTGTATTTTGATATTGAAGAAGAGCCGTTTCTCTCTCGTAACAGAATATGGTTTTGCCCTCAGTGAAACATGATGTTGCATCTTATTCAATATTAAGGTGGCAGTTTGTTTTTGTTTTGTGTTCTGCTTTTATCCAATGCTCTCATGGGTGCATTTCCACAAAGTACCAGCATACATTATGGAGTTAGTTTACAGACCAGCAATGTGTGCACTCTACACTGTGTGCCACCAGGTTGGGTTGCTTTACGGCCCAAAGGAAGATTGCTTTACGGCACAAAACAGCAAGAGGACCGCTGTTGTTACAGTGCAAATGGGGCAAGTTATGGGCAATGTGGTCTTAATTTTGACAAACACCAGCTAACAATACCACTGGTGTGAGATGGAGGCTACCAATAATCTCCACCATGGTCTCATTTGTTTACTGTAATTATACCAAGGTATCACAATTAATTTGACAATGATATACTGATGTTTAAAAATGCTTTTATCTTCATAGTTGATCCCAATATCTGAATTTGTGCATTCATCAAATGTCCAGGATATCCAGCATTTCTAAAATTATAAATGTCATTGGTTTTACCTTGAATTCTCCTTGACATTCATCAGAGAGAGCCTTCCTGCATGCAGAGGTAGAGGCTTTAAGGGGATCAAGAGTCCTGGAGTTGGGGTTAGGTACAGCATGGGGAGCCACACCGGGATCACAGTTCCCCAGGTCAGGGAAGCAGGATCTTCTCCCCTGGTATCCGCTGTCAGGAATCACAGTAGTGGGATGTAGAGCTCAGTCACCCACTGGTGGAAACCTCTGCTACCCTTCTTGCACCGGAGAGCTCAGAAGAAGCACTCTATAGGGTTTTTCCCCTGTCAAGAAGACTATCTTTATCTCAGCTATGCAGTAGAATATGATTTTTTTTTCTCCAAATGACAACCTACTGCCAAAACCTCCTCTTTTGAAACTAACTTCCAAGGGGGAATGTCAAGGGGTGTTTCGGCTTCCTGTGTAGCTCGGGTGAAAACAACTAGACTGTTAAGAGTATTTGGAATTTCCCGGGGGGTGACAAGCGATACCTTAAGTTATAGCTCTGCCTCTAAAACTGAAATGTATCAGCTTCCTTCTTTTTCTTTTTTCTTTAACTACTGTGGATGTCTTACACAACCCACTTTTGAAATCTTGCAGATCAAAAATCTGAATAATGACCCCTTTGATTGCATCATCCACCCTTAGACAGGAGGAAAACGCACAGCAGCCAAAGCGACTCAATGAATCAGTGCTTCAAAATGACCGCATAAGACAACAAGGCAGCGCTGGGATAAAAACCACGCTGTCTTTGTTGTCAGTATAAGAGACGGACTCAAAGGACTAGAACATGAAAGATGCATGTCAGCTGGAGTGTCGGAGAGAGTGAGATACAGACGAAAGATAAAGAGCTGTGGAGGAAGTGGGTTTACTTTAAAGCTGCACTAGGCGAGATTTACATGTAAATATACGCCCGCATTTTAACATAAAATACAGATGTGTTCCTCATCAGCTTAAATCACAAAGTGGGACTGCAGTAGAGTTGAGACCCTGTAGATTCACCATATTTTAGATTGTGGGTTTGGGTATGGTCACTTCTCTGCCCAAAGGAAGTGATGAATTGAAACTTAAAGTCACACTGAAATGAAAATGGCTTTTTCACATTTTTGTTTTTGCTCATTCTAACCATCTAACCAATTTATGCCAAAAACAAAATGATGTTATTGTATTTTTATATCAGAATATTATTACTTTTAGTTCCTGAAAAATGGAAAATCTTTAGGAGGCATACATAAAAATTCCAACCAATAACAGCATCACATATTTTTGAACAATCCCGCCCCTCTGCCCCTCCCAGCAAATTAAACTGCCTTTCTCTCCCTAACCGATCTCCCATTGGGTTACACTTTTGAATCATCCCACCCTGCATTATGTCCCGCCCCAATATCCTGTTTCAACAAGAAATGCATCACATTAAGGAAGCAAGATGCCCTCAAAATGCCGTTTCATAGTGACTTTAAGAGCAGAAAACAGCAATGAGTAGCGCTCTGTCCAGAGAAAACTGGACTCACCACAGTTAGATCTTTCGCCTCTCTCATCCCTTTGGTATAAAGCATCACAGACTGACCAGGCTGGTAAATATGAGCGTGCTGTGTGCAGTATACTGACATCACCTTACATGATTTATGGGCTTTGAAGTCTGCAAAATTCAAACCGTTACCTCTCACTGCCATTTGGACCCGCCAGCGTATGAAGTTGCCTAGTGCAGCTTTAATGTGTGTGACCGTGCACATGCATACCTATGTGTCACACTGTGCTGCTGAGCTGTGCTTTCACAAACCTATATGTGCATATATATTATACAGTATGTGATGCTAAGATGCTTCTCTCCAAATCCACCCCATGCCTCCACCTCGTGTCCTGCCTTCTTATTCTCCCATCCCAGCCCCATGCCTCCTATCCCATCTTCCCACTGCATTGACTGTGTGTTCTGTAGCTGTGACTCGCCCCCCCTGGGCGCTCTGATATCTATCCTGCCTCCCACCAGGGCAACTCCACGCCTCTCTCTCTCAAATCAGCAGGACTCTGCAGGGGGGAAGAGAGGGCAATTGAGAGATCTGCCGCTAATTATTTTCTTTGTCAGAAAGATTGGAGCAATAACTGCTGGTGCGGAGCGGCTTTTTCTCCGAACGCATACGCGTACATAGGCAGATGCTTGTGGGAACTGGAACTTTCATTTTCAGATGTGATGACTGGAAAGCAATATTAGCAACACTAATTATAGATCGGTGCTATCTTGGTAATTATGGGAGTCATGTTTAATTGAGGAAAATAGAGGCAGACAAGTGACTAAATCATTGACTAAGACTAATTCAAAAAGTACATTTAATTTAATTTGAATTAGTGGCTACTTTTAGAAATGGGCTTGCTCGCACAGTATTTAAAAAAACATCAAAATGAGAATCACTTAAATCGCCAAGCACGTTCACATGTGACAGGAATTTATCCCTGTGGGTTGGCGCATATGAGTCACATTAGTTATCAGCCAACATACACATAGATGTAAACATAAGATTCCGCAAATACCACAGAAGAAGTGGCTGTGCGACGTGAATCCCGGCTCTCTCTCTCTCGCAGCGGTCTGTGACACCTGCCAAGCTGCGAATGCAAATATGAGGCGAAGCTATTTTAAATGGCTGCCACATCGCTGTCAGAGCGGCTTTACCCTTGAAAGGTATGCTGAAGATCTGTCCCCCCCCCCACTCCTCCCCCCCTTTCTCCTCCACCAGTGGTTTGTTCCTTGTGTCACATCCTATCGACTGGACGAGGTCACGCACATTCACGTAGACGCTCGGACACACACACACACACACACACACACACACACACACACACACACACACACTGTACCCTTGCCAACGGAGCTGTAATGCTGCGGTGGTGACAGGAGCGGGGTGACGTCTATCACGGCTGCCCGCCCACACATGACTGTTGACTCGATCAATATGCCTCGGCTGCCGCCCTGCTTCAGACCTCCGTTTCCCAGAAGCCTCTTTGTTGGTGGGACTCATGACCTTTACTGACACCTGCGGAACCTGTGGGTGTGTTACATTGGAAGCCGGCTTGATACCTTAGCTAGCAGAGGCTAAAAACCAGCCAGTCAAGTGACTCACTATTTGGGTGTCTGTCTGGATTTTGGTGAAAACTCACAGCATTTGGGTGCAGTCCACAAATTGTCAGGGCGAAAAAAAAGCACAACTCAATTGTTTTTTTTATGGTGCCGAATGGAATTAGTGTTCTAATTATAGGCGTTGAGCAGTTACAGAATGTACTTTAGGGACTAATTTGAGAGAAAAGGAGCAAATAGGTTGAAATAACACTTCTTGTTGATGGTGATAACAGCCGGTGGAGTTTGGTGCAGAGCATGGCAGCAGGGAAAGGCCCAATTAGGCAGTGACAAGTCTGATTATGGAAGGTGGCAGTGCTGCAGCCTGGAGGGGCCTGTCAGCTAGAGACAACCATCATACAGGAAGATACATGGAGAATAAGGAAGAACCATAAGGTGTCTTCACAGAACTTTATTTTTTGAGCATTATTTTTACAATCCGAACACCAAAACCCTGTTCTTCATTGGTTTGTTCTAGGTAGGCCTTAAAGAATGGCCTATTTCTTTGCCGTATTGTGGTACCAAGGGAGCCTATCCTTGACACTCATAGATCCCTGTCTCCTCCTGTAATCTGGCTCTTCTCCGCTTCACACCCAGTGGATGAGAGAGTGCAGATTTGCCAGTTGCTTCAACTGACACTTGAGCTCTTTGGGGAGCTCTATATAAGTGTGACGTGACAATCCAGCCTCAGCGCCTTAAAGGGCCTCGTCTCTAGTCAGCTTGTTAAGACTGTGTGTGTGACATTGTGTGCCAGGCATGGTGACAACAGAGTATGCTAATGCTAACATGCCTCTATCTCCCCTGAGTGTCCCCACTCCTGCAGTCCCACAGCGATCTATCATGCGCTGCATATCAAATGTGTAGCGCAGCAGCTAGTCTAAGCAGGGAGGAGTTGCCTCCGGAGCTGTGCTATTTGCGGTAATAGCAACTCTTGATAGGTTCAAGTGGAATGCATTCATTAGCATTGGTTGCTTTCCGTATTACTTATGTATGGTGCATATAAGGTATATTCAATCATTGTATTAGCTACATTATTGATCTTCTTTGGAATGCATTTAATGATACATGCCATAGAAACAGGTCCCACCAACTAATTTATGAATATTCATAAACATTTATTGTTGTGGAAGCCTATGGATTAAATAGTCCCTCTAATTTTATGTTATCAGTACTGCATACATACAAAGCTGCTGCAGCCTGTAAATGAGAGTAACCATGCAAATTCAAGCAGAGGGAACAATCTTCCTCCAGCAGCCGCGACATTCATACAAGCAATAAGCATGGCTTTCAAGACGTGGTTCTCCTCTCGCATAACGTTTAGCTTAAAAAACGCTCCTCGGATCAAATATTTCCCTCCAGCTTCATCCCTGTTGACAGTTTGGGTTTCAAATGTGTGTTTTTCCATTGCATGACAGGACAGACTCTCTCCCACATAAATGTTAGCGTAGTTCCCAGAATAATTGCTTTCTGTCATCTCGGTTGTCCCCTTTGGGAGATTGTGTATGAGTATTTTATGTAACCGAATAATTGGACTATTCTGTTGTGTTCACTGCCAAAAGACTTGGTTCAAATGATGTTGTTACGTTGGTGCAATATGATGTGCATTTTTTCTTAAACATGGAAGAGTTTTGTTCAAATCCACAAAAGCCTCTCCGTTTCTTTAATGTCAGGCAAGACCAGCATTGTTGCATGGTGGTTTTGCCTCTATAGCATTTTGCAGATCAACTTGAATTAGGCAAAACCTCATATGTATGCAATGAATGTCACTGTTTGCTGTTCCTTGTTTGCGGCTCCTTTGCAGTGGTTGTTTGCCCAAAGAAGCTTGCAGCAAAATGCTATATCACAAGCTTAGGATATGTGTAACCATGCATGCAGATTTGAACATCCACACACGCACACTTAGGCATATAAACACACACACACACGCAGAGTAAATGATAATGTGTGACTTGCATACATGTCTTTAGTTTACTACAGCACTGACATTACTCATGCACAGTACAGTACTCTCATGGTCTCATCATTATTGCTGTTGGCTCGTGTGTTTTATGGGTGGTCGCTCCACAGCTGGGGATTTAATGAGGAACTCTTATCTGTCTTTAACAAGACTTCTTAAAGCATTGTCACACATTCCTACCTAATTGCATATTAGCTTCGCTCTATAGTAACACGCAGATGCCTCTCAAATCCTAATACTCTGGTACTATCTGATATGTGTCAAAGCCCGGAGCTGGCCTCGCAGATGAGGACCACAGAACGATCAAACACGGGCTTTCAAAACCAAAAATCAATTTGTTTGAGCTCTTTGATTGATGAAACGGGTCTGAGTGTATATTTCTTCTTAAGGGATTTGAATAGAGCGAGGGATGCATTTGAGGAGACATGCAGGCATGCGTGAAAACACATAAACACACACACACATACGCACACACTCTCACTCAGGTGTTGGTTTAATGAGCACAGCTTCTGCCTTTGCACAAACTGTCTCAGTGGGGCCAAATGAATAAAGGGCTTCAGTCCTTTGATGAAAAATTGATTAGAAATATTTTTTAAATACCCTACTTTGATCAAAACTTCATTTTTATTATTTAATTTGTACAACAATAACCTGTTAATTAATTTATATTAATTAATTCTTTCTTTTACAGCACAATAGTATTGGTCTCATGACTCAAATGTAATTTAACTGGTTCGGCAGCTTTGGCGACGTGCAAAGACAAAAGAATAATGTTGATCAGAGCTGGAGAAAACACAAAGAGGATTGAGAGCTGCAGCCAATGAGCTCGCAGGAGCCTAAGCCATGCCCACTGCACATCTGTACGATGACGTCAGAGTCCAGCGCTCTGCAGAGCAGAGGCGAGTCCCTGTGTGTGTGACCGCTGAACAGGATGGATGGCTTAGTAGCCCACTGACTGCCCTGCAGGACCCCGCACGTCCACGGCCCGCCTCTGTAGCAAAAGCCACAGCGGGTGAAAAGGACGCGGAGCAACAGAAAAGTAAAATGGAGCGCGTCCCAGTGTGCAGCAAAGCCTGCCGTTCAAAGGGGGGAAGAGAAAAGCAGTTTGGCTCCCACTGGCAGACTCTTCTGCTTTTATCTGGAGTCTGTCATTCCTCTGAAACTCAGCCTCTTTTAGAATGATCCCCCACTGCACCTCTAATTTGTACCAATCTAAACTTGATTATAGTAATTTTCTTTTTTTAAACTGAATATCGTTATTACTGCCTGTCTGTCAAATTGGACACTGTGAACATATTGTATGATTTAAGGTTAGAATCTAATTACTGATTTTTTTTCTTAAATATACTACATATAATATAACACATCCCTAATGGTTGAGACAAGTGATAGCAACTGTTCCTGTTATATATGATAGAGACAAGGCTGAGCATGTCTATTGATGGGACCGAGGCTGCCGCCGCTGCCCTCAGGACATGTCCCGCTGTGCTGTGCCCAAGTCTTATCAACCAATCACATGCCTGGACTGCCAGGCCCCATCTGGAGCGTCTCTGCCCAGCTCTCCCCTGGCACCGTCCTGCGTAGACCGGGGCACATCGCTTCCACTTCCCAGCATGCATCTCTCTCTAAGTGACAAAAAACAGAAACATCCAAACGGGTTCTTTGCCAACTGCGAGTTTCCACTACTGTCTAATGTGAAGTCATTGCTGCTTAATTCGGGTACTTATGAATCTCAATGTCATTAAGACACAATAGACTCCCTATTAAGATGTGTTTCTTAGGTTTTATAGGCTGACAACCAAAGCCAGACCACTGCATCTGTAATTATCCCAATCTTATTATTCCTGGTGTCTGAGACCATCTCATTTGACGCCTTCTTATCACACATTTGAGGTCAGACCCAAAGTGATATTGCAGTGCAGTGTGAAGAGTGAGCTTGAGGAGCAGTCTGCAATAGCTTTGGCTCAGTATGCAGTTGCATGCTCCTGGGTCAGGAGTTGAACCTCAGGTCAGGCTGGTTAACAGGATTTGCTGTGGCGCAATTGGCAATACTGTTAACCTTTTATGTCAAGAGCAAATTCTTTGAAGTCCTCCAGAACCTAAATCCCTCCAAAGAGTGCGAGGCTACAGCAGCGATCCCAACCCACTCCACTTAATCAAGCTTGCTGAACTGTGTCGAACATCCTAAAATCAGGCCGCAGCATGCATTGCTTGGGTTGTTACTGGCAGCGATTAAACTAGATTTGAGTTTTGAATGACCTGTTGAATACTTTGATCTCGGATCCAATTAGCACAGTCTGCTTTATCAAGGTCCTAAATGTTGCTAATATGGCTACTAGCACACAGTTTAAAGAGACAAAGAAAACAATTTCATTTTCAATAGTACAAGTCTTTTCAATTGACTCCTGGTGGCATGGGCTGAGAATTGGATTAAACCATTCAGCAAATGTGGATTACTCTCATGAAAAGGCCACTTGATGAGAGAAAATTGGATGAAAACTGGAAAGACGTCCCTCCTCTGTAAAACCGGGAGCGCTTCGCTTCATATAAAATTGCCGATAAAAGCTGCCTCTGGTCAATGCGTTCATCTTAAATTGGTCGAAGCAGTTCTATTTTATGGAGAACTCAAAGTGCATCCGAAAAAAATAAAAATCAATATACGTCATGGGAACATGGCAGTTCTCTGGAAATGGTTCTAAAGCAGGATCCGGTGAAAGGGGATGGAAATGTTTCAGAGACGGCTCGATAATGGATGCTGGCTTGAGATGGCTGAGTGAAAAGAAGCGATGGCGCTTCTTCATGTTCTAGAAAGCCTGCTTGTTGTGTGAAGCGACTGAACGGGAACATTTTAGTTTGCGTCTTCTAAAGTAAGCAATAAGCTCAGTACTGCTGAGTTCGTGACCCCAGGTTTTTTTTGAAGGGGAGTTCATGCTTGCACACACATACACACAAACACATGCACTTATGATGCTTTAAAGAAGGGTGCTACCTGTCTATAAGAGACTAACTATTAAGCATTAAGACCAAAATGTGCATTAAAATCAGTTCAGGTTAAGGGCTTCCCACAAGCAGTGTAGTATTGATCAATTACATAATAAATATGTAATCAAACAAACTGCATCATATCCATCATAGGTGGAGGAAACTGACTGGAACATATCTGATTTTTAATAAAATTCCAGTACTGGCTCTAACCCTAGTTATTACTGTGAAACTTCTCTTCTCCTTGTTAAAATGTGTATCTTTCATTCAGATGTCTTTCATTTTGTTATATTTGTCTCTGCAACCGACTCGTGTAGTTTGCATTTTTCCTTTTTAAACTGCCAAGAGCAGTGAATTCTGCCAATCAAATACCAGAATAATATCATCTTCTTCCCTTTGAGAGAACAGACAAGGCCGTCTCACATATTTTTTTAGACAGTGATAACCTCTCATCCTATTCCAGAGAGAAAATTGGCAACATTAAGGTATACAAGCATCCTTCTCTCCCTTCAATCAATACACACACTGCAAGAAACAGCCATCATAACAAGCCATTTAATCCAGTATAGTGTTTCTCTCTAAATCTCTTAAAACAAGTGAAAGAAATCAATGGGGGTGAGGTAATCTTACTTGTTTAAGATGCAAATCATTTTATATCAAGAATTTGCTTGAATCAAGTGTTATTTTTTTTTTTTTATAACAGTGGATTGATCTGCCTTATGGTGCTTTGTGTCAAGACATTCACACTTGAAACAATTGACCCTGCATTAGAAACAAGTGGAATTATCACACCCAATTTATCTATTTTGTTTTCACTTGCTTCAAGAAGAAGATTTAAGAGTGAGCATGAGACTAAAAGACTTTGTTCAGATGGATATTTTTTGCAGTGTACACGCAGAGCCAGGGCGCCTCTGCCGCTGAGGCACCCAATATGGTGTTGGCTGTGCCGGGGCTGTGATGCTCTGACTGATTATTGGTGAAGCCAGCGGAGGAGGGAGGCGATAATCGCTGCGCACAGACGGAGCCATCCGAGCCGCTGTCAGAGCTGCCTACAGCGGGCGTGAGGCGACCATGGAGCCGCTGTCTCTCCCCGGGTTCCCCTCTCCAGGCCAGCCGATAGGAAGACAGAGAGAATAACCACCCGGGAGAGAGAAACCAGACAGTTGTTCATTTGCGTTATTGTTGTTATCTTTTTCACTTTTTTATTTTTTTTATTTTTTTTTTTTTGGCGTTGCGCGTCTTACCGGAGCGCTCTACCATCCGATGCCGGGAGCGCAGCGCTGTGTCCGCGGTTGCTCCAAGGTCTCGTCTCCGCCTGGGATCTTTCAGATGCTTTAGAGTTTCTCCTACACGCGCGCTACGTTTGGCCGATAAACAGCGGATCACTTTTGGATTTTTTTTCTCCCCATTCTCCCCAAAAGGGATTATTATGATTTTCTCCGACATGAGTACGGGGACCAACTCCCCAAAGGTGCACCCACCAAACGGGACAAGGTTTTACACATTCCAGGCAAGTGTGGCTTTCTACCTTCTTTTAGCAGATGCTGCCGTCGTGAGCTGTGTTGTTGTTTCTTTTATAACATCGCATGGTTTATTTTTGCTCTTATGTAAATTCCAAATTGTCAGCGAGTGGTCTTGGTGTTGGAGGTGCGCACAATCGGCTAGTGTTGAAAAAGCTTGGTGTGTGCGTGACATGGATGGGGTATTGTCGCAAATTCAGAAGTGTCCACACGTGTAATATTGGCTGCAAGGCAAATTAACACCTATTTGTCTTGGGTGTATCCCTATATGTGTGTCAAAGCTTTTAAACTGACTCCTCCACACTTTCATATCAGCTCCATCATCATTTTTCTGAGGCTTTGTATTGCAGTCCACGCCTACTGTTTATGCATTACATGTAGCCAGACTGGACTCCAGTAAATCCTCAGGAGTACAGTACAGTATGCAGCACTCACACTCTATAGTCAGTATATTGTCCATAGGGACTCCATTTTTCTTACAATCCATTATTGGAGAAGAATGCCTATGTTTCATGCTCCGGCTTATTAAATAAAACATCTGAGACTGGAGTCAGGAGTAACTGGAATCCAGAGTTCATCATCTAGCTACTGTATAATGATGGGAAATTATTCATGCATCGCCCGCTGCATCTCATCCCCGATATTCAATATTTGAATTGGGCAATGATTCTATATTCTCTCGGTTTTTAGAAGAGAGCAATGTGTTTTTAAGGGCAGATGTGCACAGCGCCCTATATTGATTACTGTACACATATTCCAGCTCTGTCCAAAGCCCATGCATGGCAATGAAGCAGTGTCAGTGGCTATTGATCGAGTGTGTTTCTTGTAACTAAGCCAGCTCTCTCTGTTTTACTGGGGAAGGAGAGAAGGAGGGAAGGAAATGTTTGTGAGAGTGAGAATCCTTCCCTGTGATTTCTTCATTCTTCGCGGCAGCCTTCGAGAAGCTGCCACGCACTTTTGTTGCGCTCGCGTTGTGCAAGGTGGAGAAAAAGGTGATGATGGTTGAAATTTCGCTTCCAGGTGCAGTCAGCATGTTTTCATAGGCCACTGCTTTACTGACGCTGACTGGGAAGGTGGTTGGGGAGGGGGGGGGGGGGAAACTCCCACATGGTGCTTTTCAAGTGAGCTGAAGTGCTAATGGGAGCTGTGTTTTTTAAAGCTGCACTATAGGCAGGATTTTATGTAGAAATACACCTGTCTCATCAGCCTAAATCACAAAGTGGGGGCTGCAGTAGAGAAGAGTGTCCCATTCGCACTAATTGAGCCCGTGTAGAGTTGCCTTACTATGGACACTTCTCCACCTACAGGCAGTGACAAATCAGAACTTAAGACTGAAATCCAAACTGTCTCCTAAACAGCAGCGAGTCAGCAGTAAGCTGGACATTAGATCTTTTGCCTCTCTCATCCCTTTGGTATCTTTTGGTATAAAGCATCACAGATCAGTCAGGTTGGTTAACATGATAACATCATGTCACATGATTTCTGGGCATTGAAGGTCAAATTTTTCAAACGGCTACCTTTTCCTTCATTATCCTGTAGTCATATCTTGCTGTTGTGACTGATACATTGCAAACACTGGCTTGTACAGTAGTTTAGAGATACACACACTTTTCTGTGCCTGCCTTGTCACCTCTAGGATAAACATACTGTTCATTGACCAGGGCAGAATTATGTCATCTTTTCATATTTGTCTTGGTCTTGCAGTGCTGTTATAGTAAACCAGAAAGAAAGACCAGGGGGCGCAAAAGCCCACATAAAGCCCAGTATTATTATCTCTCTCTCTCTCTCTCTCTGTCTCTCACTCTTAAATCATGACATCCAATATCTTGTTCATCTGCCCTCTAACCCCTCAGCCACTGTTACTTTCACATCTGAAGAATTTCCCCTTAACAGCGTTTGTCTGGGGCCTCGTAAACCTCAACTTTGGCTCTTCATGTCAAATCATTAGCAAAGAAAGGCTCCCTGAGGGTTTCTACCTTCTGGAAGACTCCCTCTGATATCACAGAATCAAAGGCGTCCCAGCTTGTAGATTACAGTCCCTGAAAAGCCTGATAAAAAGGAGTTGAAGGGAACTTAGTATTGTATTGTACTGCCAGAATACACCTAAATCCCACCTCTTTTACTTCTGTCCTTGAGGTAATATCAGACCTGACATGCTTGGGTAGGTAAAAGCATGCACTGCTCCAGATAAGTGCTTTCTCTTTAACAGTATAACAAAACAAGGATGTTAAGGGTATTTGAACAAGGTTCTTCTTCTTAGATTGTTTACCGGCTCCTAATGATATTCATTATTTTCTCGGAATGGTCTCCCTAGTTTGCAATTATAAATCGGCCGGGGCAAGTTGAATTAAATTGCAAAGTAGGTGCCTTTTGAAGCCTCGCGGCTCTATCAGGGTGATGGAGTTACACAATTCTTTTAGTATTCCCAGCTAGATGCAAACATACAGTATATCCACAAGTCAATATGAGAGTTTGCTTTGTCATGGAGCTGTGTATCTTAACACATACTGTATCTGCACTCAATCTCTCAATCGCATTCCCAGACTCAACCTATGTCTCCTTAAAGACGTTTAGAGGCAGTTGAAGTGGCACAGGCACATCGACTGCAGACCTGATGAGAATAAAATGGCACTTCCCTCTTTGCCCAACGGTAGTTTTGTAATTAACCATTGGTCGGAGAATGATGGATGACACAGAAATTGACCGAGACACAAAGAAATCCTGTGATTATAGTGATACAATTCCTTCGCCTTGTCATTGGCTCTGAATGCAATGAGGCCAGTGTTGGTAGGTTTTGTCTGCCTGTGTTTATGTGTATTTGTTGATATTGGAGTGACGCCCAGTGAGATTCCTTCAATGAGACAAGGTCCACTGGCGGTACTGTGAACCCACTGGACCATATTAGTGGCTTCACAGCAGACTGTTAGTCATGGGCCTCTTTGATGCGAGACAAGTGCTGTTTGTGGGGAACATGAAATAAGCTCTGTGAGATATGTCGGACACCACAGCTAGTAACTTTAAAGCAGAAAATGTCAACGTAATGTTGTCAAGCGACGCTTTTCAGAGCTGTTCCATTGAGAATGAATTTGAGGCCAACAGTGCGGACAATATGTCTGCTCCGTTGGTGATTTTTCAGTGAGATGGATGTGGTTTTGGGGGTCTGCGCTGTTATGAAATAAGCACACTTGAGTGTAAGAGCTCAAACAAGCAGAATCCACTATTGCAAATCAGCCTCCCACACGGTCAGACTGTGTCGCTTGTTGATATCACAAAACTCTCTTGATTCTTTTAATAGCTGTCTTTGGGGATATTTTCCATTCCAAATAGTAATTAATTGGTCCAGAATCAAAGAAACATTCAATTTCAGTTTTATTGTGGATTTTCCCTTTGTTAGACTATTTGCTGCCTTGTTCCTGTCCTTGTATTCGCTGTCCCATTGTTAGTAACATAATACTGCCAAACAGTTTGTCAAAGGTGAGCTACCTGAAAAATGAGATATAATTGTTGCCCAGTAGTTGTCCTTGCTTGTCAAATTAGCACTGCATGTGATTAGTCTCTTGTACTACAGTGTCTTTGCCCTAAAGGTCTCTCTCTCTCTCTCTCTCGTGCTCTCTCTCTCTCTCTCTCTCCCTCTCTCCCTCTCTCCCTCTATCTCACTCTGCATTATTCCTGTTGTGGATCCATTTTCAGGCTAAAACATTTTCCGGCTAAAACAAACAGCCGGTTGTGCAGCCTCCCTGCTACAGCGAGAGGCATATCCAGCTAATTAAAAGAAATTGGATAACCAGAATTAGGTAATGCTGACTACCCAATCTAATCAGCACTCAGGCAAAAGGGGTCGCACCGAAGTTGGCAGCTAACTTTCAGACAGATTGTCAGCTACACTTTTCCCATCCCTCCAGCCCTTTTATACAAATTGAGCGCTGTGGCTGCTAAAGTGGCGAGGAAGCAAATGAGCTGTTTCTCAAAGCGATCCACTCTTCTGCAGTGAACCAGCATTTGGAAAGGGAACTCGGCTAAAGAGCTGCCATTCAGGGTCGGGTCGGTCCGTCAGCCTCCGTCTTTAAGCGTCTGTCATCGGCGCTGTGTTTGTAAGCGAGGCCGCGGTCCTTCTGCTCGGCGAGCGCTCGATCAAACCGTTAAAACCGTGGCTCGCAGAAGTCTGACTGAAAGTTTGCAGTCAGAGCTCGAAGGGAAGGGTCTGCGCATGCTCATTAAAAAGTGCTACTTCTCATTTTGCCCCGGCGCTCACCTCCGGCGCAGTGCAGGAATGGCACCGTGCCTCCAAGTTTAGTCAGTGCTGCATCTTCATATGCATACATCTACACTGACTCCTGCACACACACACACACACACACACACAAGGCCCACTTAAGCTTATGCAGCAAGGAAGGCCTGACAGACAGCATGACTCATCAAATGACACCAGGCAACAGTGTGAATGACAAGTCGCACCTATTTTTTTTTCAGCACCCAGGGGTGACTTGTCATAGCGATGCCTTAGCTTCCAGTATATACCCACAGGACGCAGTCTACCACACTGCTCATTCCCTCACAGATTGGACCTACATTCTGTTGCCTTTGCTTATAATGTCATTTCTTTTTCTGTCCTCCTTGGCCTGTGATATAAAGCTGGCGTGACAATTGAATGCATTTCCGGTTCTCTGTGCTCGACTTACTGTATTAGTGCCTGTTACGCTATCTACTGTATGTCAACGCTTAATCTTGGAAATCCCCATTTGTGCGGCCACATGACGATAGTAGGCTAAATGGGGGTAGGGTCACGCCCCTTTCATGATCTTTGCACATGTAACAGAGCGGATCCTCGATGGCCGCCGATGCCGACCATCGCATGACACAAGGGACCGCGGTGCCGGCTGATGTGGTGAGAGCGTTGTGAAGTGTGCTTCCGCCGGGTTAGCGGGACTATTTCTGCTCTGATTTGAGCAGCGCGCGTGAACGTGTGTGCAGACGCAACCAGGCCAACATGTAATTATACGTGAGAACGCGCACGAGCGCAAAGAAACATACAGCAGGCACACACACTCAGGCATGTGAACACACACACACACATACACACTTGTGTACATAGCAGAGCTTTCACACACACATACAGTAGGCACACACACATGTACGCTCACACTCAAACACACACAACCATATAGAAATACACCCAGCTGTGAGAGCAAGCTTATCCCCCCAGCTGTCTTGTCCAGCACACCCCCCCCCACACACACAGACAGACACACACACACACACACACACACACACACACACACCGGCCCCACCCTCCCTCCCTCACGTGTTGAGCGATGGTTGATGGAACAACAAAAGGTGGCCGTATGCAAACAAGCTCTGAACACGGCAAATTGATACACGGCCGACAGATTGAAGTCGAAGCGCTTGACCTTTTTATTTGTTACACTGGCACACGGTAATTGCTTACAAATGCCCCCTCCTCCAACACACACACACACACACACACACTCAAACACACAGTCCTCCTCTCTGTATCTATTTCCTGGCTCTGGTCTCCAGAATGGTGTGTGAGTGTGTGTGTGTGTGTGTGTGTGTGTGTGTGTGTTGGAGGCGTTTGGCCTATTTTCTTGGTCTTTTTTTAATCAGCCCTCGTGCATTTAAAATCTGGCCGGGGCAGATGGGGAAGGGAGTTTGACCCACTTTGATGGATTCCACACCGATTAAAAGGATGAGTGAGCTTTCGAAAGCAAGGGGCCCCTGTGTGTGTGTGTGTGTGTGTGTATGTGTGTGTGTGTGTGTCTGTTACGTGTTTGTGTGCGTGAGCAACGGAAAAGGGAGAAGGAATAAAAAATGGTGTATTTGTGTACCGGTGTTATGGTAAAGTCTGTGCTGTAGATGTACTTTATTAACTGTGCTGCAGCTGTACTGAATGTGAGACTCGTGTTGCTCCTGATGTGATTTCTCCCTCTCATTACCATGAACAATCCTCCTGTTGCAGTGTAATTTCAGCCACAGTTAGCATATGTTGAATAGTAAAGCATAACTGATAGTCGCGGCTGGTGCACACACACACACACACACACACACACAAACAGACACACGTCCAAAGCTCTCTAGTCTATTAGATCCCAGAGTTTAAAGTGGAATGGGGTGCACAGACCGGCCAAGCCACTCACTTCAATAGACTCTAGTCTGGCGGCAATACCCACTCGTCATTGATGCAATTGTTGTGTAACCCTTTGCTTGGCTTACTGCTGCAGTATGATCTAATTTATCCAACAATATGGACTTGACAGGTAGAGATATGTGATTGCGTGGCTTGGCAGAATACAAAGCAGAAAATGTAGGTTGTTTTTTTGGGGTTTTTTTTTTTGATTGGCCATGAGGATGTCTTGTTTACTGATGCCTCGTTTTCTTACCAGTGACTCTGACAGTATCATTGTGCTAGAAATGTATAGATGCTCCATATAGAGTACGCTGGATTTCATCTGTCTTAGCTAATATTTGTTACGATAAATATGATATAATAGATATATGGGGCCTTGACAGCTTTCAAGTCCTCTGCTTTAAGAATATTGAGGTGGACAAAAGAAAATGAGGTTGCAGTTTATTAGGTCAGATAGAGCCACAAGTATCCGCTGTATCAGCACAGCGGTAAAAAAAAAATCTGTCTTATGCCGTGAATCAGAGACACCTTCACAAATGGTCCTCATTATGAATAAACAAGTAGGTATTGGCTATGTGACTTAAGATTGGCTTGATTTAAGACGGCTGCAGATAAGCTGGTTTTGGTAGTCATTGAGAGAGAGAGAGAGAGAGAGAATAGTGAATCATGGCTAGTAATAAAAGCAGCCCTACCTCACTGGTGATCACCTCACTAGAGACTCATCCAGCTATTGACATTGTGTCATTTCTTCTCAGACTCCATGCTCAGCCACTAAGCAGTAGCCGATCAGAGTGGGAATGATTTACGACCGCATGACACTCAGGAGTAGAATTGTAATGATCGTTTCCATCCATCTCTTTTTCTTTTTTCTTTGTCTCACACAAACACACACACACACACACACACACACACATAGGCCTGTATAGGGTGATCCCATCCTCTGACGGTCCTATACTTCATCCCTGAGAGCTACATCATTGGCGAGAGCTACATCGTCAGCATATTTGTCACTGCTAACCCCTCCCAACCCCTTCTCTTCTGTTTTAGCCAGCGCTACTTGAGGCAACAACCAGTGGCAGCGGCCTATCTTGTAGCTCAGCAGAAGGGATCCATTGATATTCAGAAGGGATGATGTGATGGATCAAGCAAACTCAGTAACTGCAAGCCATGTGTCATTTTCAAAATCACATTGATCAGGCCCAAGGGGAGCGCCTTCCCTTGGGCCTATCCTTTGTTCGTTCATCCATGTGTCACATGCAATATCTGAAACACCATTGATTGGATTTTAACGGAAATTTGGGGGAATAATGCATCTCACCGCTCCATTCTGGCATTTTCAAAATTCTAAATTACACAGATTGGCCCAAGTGGAGCGCTGCAATTTCAGGCCAAAACTCTCTTTCTCTCACTCACCTGCCTGTGCACTCACTCTCTTTTCTTCTTTTGTTCCAGCACCTATTATCTCCATCACATCCATCTTTATCTCTCTCATCTTTCTCTGTCCCTCTCTCAATCCCTCAATTCCTCTTTTGTCTCCCAGTCCTCTCTGTCTCCTCCCACTTTCTCTTTGGCTGGGAACGGCCAACCGCTGTCCGTGGTGCTGAAACAGGAATTCCCATCCCATCAGGCACTCCTCCTGCTGTTTCATTTTATGGCTCATACGTGCTCGGTAATGGGAGGAGCGGGGATGTCTGGGGCTTCCTCTCTCTGATTGTGATATACATCTCTATTTGTCTCGCTAGTCCATCACCATACAGGTTTGACCAAAGGGCCCGTTTGGAGGCAGCCTACTTCATGTTGTCAGCTTGCCGCCTGTGTAATTCACTCAACTCCCAGCGTCTGTTGTCTTAGACTTTGAAATCATCTCACTGTTTCTCTCTCTCTCTCTCTTTCTCTCTCTCTCCCCCCTGCTGTCTCTTGAGTTGTGCAACATTATGCTTCGCCTGCAGTCAAGTCACATGAGGCGATACAGTACGCAGTGGCCTTTGTGAATAATGCAGTGGCAATAAAATCTTTGCCATGTTCAATTAAACCAGCTTTGACTGTCTCCTCTTTTACGGCCCGTCCCCCTCTGCTTGTGTGTATGTGTGTGTGTGTGTGTGTGTGTACGTTTGTCAGAGTGTGTGTGCTCTGATTATGCCAGGACCAGGCTGTAAAGGCCCAAAGACATTCAATCCATCCTCCTTTATTTCTCCATTAAACTGCAGTGGTTTGCCCGAGAATTGGCTTGTTGTAAAATACAGTCCTGATAAACAGAAGCAATCTTTTCACCACATTGCAGCAGTTTGAACACATGCGGTGCGTCACCTTAGGTCTCATGCTGAACTTCTATCTCCAGTCATCCTGTGATCCTGGTCACACTGTAGTGTTCTAACCCTATTAGGCCTAACGATCTCTCCACTGTGGCCTTTACCATAGATTTAAGCTTGTGACCACCCCCCTCCCCCTGTTGGCTGGCAGTCAATAGACAAATGAGAGATAGTGTAGAGTTAATTAGCAAGACGCGTGAAAGAAAGTGAGAACCCTCACTAAGAAAGGAAGTCAATGCAGGGTTATTACACATTCCCTGGCCTCTGACCGCTAGCATCCATAACCATGTCAGCAAAGGACAATGGGTGTTCCTGTCCATGGCCTCCAGCAGTCTATATTCCTTCTCCAACACTTTGAGGGAGGGAATATAGTTTAATATGCATAAGCATTGTATGCCAATGCTTCAGGGGAGTGATGACTCCTGGCACTGATTTGTGCATATGCCACACAAAGCAGAGACAGACTGTAAAGCCAAATCCATATGGTGTATAAAATAACAAGGTTGTAAAGTATACTAGGCAGTGGAGGGACCTTGCCCACAGTTTATGTACGTCAGGATCCATATATCTGCTCTTATTGAGTCCTACTCATGTTTATATTCTCTTGTTTACACGGATAGAAAAAATCCTCCCATTAAATGCAAAGTAAAACCCCCAACCCGGATGTATAAAACAGATTTAAACAGACTTGTTTTGTTGCCCACGGGCCTGTCTGCATCAGAGTCATGCATCCCCACTGCCACCCCCCTCCTTCCGCTCTCCCATCATCCACTGGAATGAAACCCGAGAAAATCAATACATCCACTAGCGGGCCCACATGGGCTTTAACTGCATGTGTTCATCCAGCAGCAACACAGAGATTCCCCGCCGAGACAACGCCACCTCAGCACCTAATGTTTTCCCATAAAGGCTGCACACCGAGGGGGAAACCAGCGAGCATCTGTGTGTTCGGGAAGCCAACAGAGGGCTTAATTTGCATTTTGTGGAGAACGTCACACGGCTCCTATCCTGCGTCTTGTTGTAAAAACCATTGGTAGGGTTTCACACTCTCTGGCATCGAGCTCCAGAAACAAAATGAGGAACTGAGAACATTTTTTGACTCATTTTCCGCTGAGATGATTTGCGCCAAGAGCCCTGTAGGTGAGCTGGGAGAGTCGAGCCATGCAGGAGTTTTAATGAAAGTGTATAATGTCACAGCTGGCAATAAGACTGAAGGGGACTCGCTGACAGGACACCAGGGAAGGCCCGTGCCAGCTTACCAGGGGCACAGCAATTAACACGGAAAGATATGGAGGGGCAGATTGGATTATCTTCTTGTTCTGTAGCTTGGAAAGGAAAGATAATAATCTGTAAACAGAGGCGTCCCTTTACCCATATTTTTCCCCCGTTTTATTTCGATATCATTATTTTTTGGGGGGGGGGAAATGAACTGCCGGGTCCAAACCCGTTCTCCTGGGTGCTCATCAACTTCACTGTTGGAGCTTACAGTTTAGGATAATAAATACCTGTGGTAGTCAGTTGCTTGGTCATTACAACATGCCTCGCGGGTTTTGTACATATATTTTCAGGGAAGATGGAGTCTGTAGCAGTGGCCTAAACTACATGTAGTCTCCCGAATGCAGCAAATGCTAACAATCCCAGCTTTCCCCCTGTTTCTGTGAATAAGTAGAGTAGTGTATGTTTATGATAATGGCTCTCAGTTTCCTTAACTCTGTTACCCACAGTTTTGAGCTGGGTCATGATTTGCGGTGGCCTCCCCTACTGCCTGTCAGGCTCTCTTCACTCCCTCCGGGGCATATCGGTTGGGAAAAAGTAGCACTCTCAAAACAGGACAGTGGCCACTGTACCCACTGCAGGTCCAGACGTACAGACGAATCACTATTATCTCTCTGTGGCAGATCTCTAATGAACTGAGAAGCTGCTGACCCGCCGCACCCCATCAGAGGAGCTGAGTGTGAGACACAAGTGCCTCTCTTTCTATCCGCTGAAAAGCCCCTTTGTATTCAGAGGTTGATTGCATGCTGCAGGCGAGCTAGTGAGCCTGTCTGCGATCGGATTCCCCTGTCAGTTTAGAGGGCCGCTGCGTAAAGCACTGACAACCATGCTCAGTTGGCAGGCCTGCCGAAACACTCACCCTCTCTTAAAGGTGAAGTGTGGTCAAGTACCTCACGATGTAGCGCTACCGTCCTCGAGCCAAAAGCTTTGATGGCTGCCCTGTCTTCCCTCTGTCATATGGATGCGGGTCTTTGAGGATGCAGGACAATAGCAAAGCTCTACACTGTGGAAAAAATGGCAAGGAAGCTGAAAGGAGTTGCATTGAGAAGAAAAGTTCTCAAACATTTTCATTTCACGGACCCCCATTTTAAAAAGGATTTTGTCCTAGGAACCCTCATATGGGAGGATTTTTGTGGTTGATAATTTAGTATTGAACTGTGCAACTGTCTACACTGTACCTGGGAAGATAATAGTGGTGAGAGTGAAAGCTATGATTTGAATAGTCATTCTTATGCATTCTCTTATTGGGATAAATTGGAGCAAATTAACTTATAGTGATATTAAAGTATTCCTAATTTTTCTGGGCACCCCAAGGAAGCTCCTCACGGAACCCTTGGAGTCCCAGGACCGTACTTTTAGAACCATTTGCTCTAGAAGACGCCTGCTCTCTCTCTAACAGGCCTGATACCGACACCAAGCAGGCCAGTGACTGGTGTTAGCTCTGTGATCTGTGCTAATGTGAACTGACAGCGAGCCTGGCATGGCATGGCTCTGCCCAGGCCCTCTGGCCCTGTAGGCCTCCACACACACACACACACACACACACACACACACACACACCACAGAGAGACAGAGAGAGACGGAGACAGAGAGAGGAAGCGCCACCTGCTACACGGCGAGCGCTTCAACGACAGCGACAGAAGCACCGTCCGCCCAACAAAGACCTCAGCATCCGCCCTACGTTGCCATGGAGACGGCGAGAGCGGCACGGCGCTGCCTCGTCTAGACTCATGCTGGTGGATCAGCTTTGCCACACCCATGGGTGTCTAGAATGAAAGAAGGCAGAGGTTTAGAGGGAAAGCGGGAGATTAGAGCCAGAGAGGAGCAGCCCTCCGCTGCTGATCAGAGACCAGGCTTTAGTGCAACAAATCTTGGGCATTAGCAGGGAAAATGTGGTGTTTTCTGTTACTATAATAATCACTTTGAGCCACGATTCACATTCACAATTATCTCATTATCCTAAAAGGCTCTATTGGACCGTAATGTTGCAGTATACGAACACATCAAAATGTCATTGGTCACCCAGCAATCTCCTCTATTTCAAGTGCATCACATTTTTTGGTCCCACCATATTGTTGGTTCTTGATACAAGGACACCTCTGTTAGGTTTCATTTGAATCGCCAGCCTACAAGTCATCTTCATAAATGAGATGAGAATGGCGCCACAGGCATCAGATATGTTATGTAGGAACATCGCACATAAACAGATTTCCCCTGGCACCCATATAAACACAACAGATGATAAACAATTCATCAAATCCTGAGGCCCACAAATTATTACAAGTGGGATTTGACTGCAACTCAGTTCATTATTCACAAAGCCAGGAGGCCCTCGCCCCGACCCGGGAAGAGCCCGGCCACCGTCTAGCATGCATGCTAATGCTAAGGCTGACAGCAGAACTTTGCATTGGAATTAGGTAGGGACTGTGAGGGGGGGGGGTTAAAATGAGGGATTGCCATGTTAATAAGTGCGCTCCAGTTTTCCTCTCTGGAATGATGGCACCAGAGTGTGTAGAGAGCACTTGTGCCTCAAGCACACGCTATTGTTGCCTTGCATAACTTGGCCTTCAAATCCAAATGTCCTTTTATCCTTTTGACCTGTATAAGCCTGCTGTTTACATTCCATCATGTGCTTTTGTACTACAGATGCACGGCAGCTATATCAGAGCACTTGACTTCCCTTCCATTTTCATTGTTTGACAGTGAAAGCAAGAACATTCACATTTTGATGTCTTTAGTGTAACAATACACATGTACTCTCAATGGAGCAAATGGTCTTCAAGCTTTAACTCATGTCCTGACATGCCATAGTGGTTCATAGTGTACATGTATTTCCCCGTTTGTTGTGTTGCTATGAATAATTCAAGACAGAGTATAGCCAGTATTTTATTTTAAAGAATGATGTGAATTATTGATGGAGTTGGCCCAGGTATGTTCACATGTGATCATGCACGCAACCTGTATGTGTTTTTGCCCTTCAGCAAAGAAAATCTCATACCATCAGGAAGGTTAGGTGGCCAGTCAAGTGCCTGGCAACTGCACTGAAGATCTATAATTCAGCAATAACCACTCTCTCTCTCGGTCGGATGAATGCTTTTCCTCATGTATTGATCAGACACTGATAAGTATTGCATGACCATCAACACATTAGTCAGCAAAGATATCTTTGTGGTTTGTCAACAATGAGTGATTCATTCCATATTTCTTAATATTTAATCTTGAAATGCTGAGAAAATATTTCATCTCTGGGTTTTTTCAGCGGTAAATTATTGAGAATGTTGACATTTTTCAGACTGAGATTGACTGTACTACCAATATCTGTTTTTCCAGTTGGACTGTTTTTCCCAGTTGGAATATATATTTCTGGCAGTGCCATGAGAGATTTAGCTAAGATGTCTGGCTTGTAAAAAAAAAAAAACAAGGCAAGGTTTTATAGCTGAGCAGTTGTGAGAGAGCGGTTGAGTGGTTGTCAGCTAGTCGATCAATCCCTTGACCCATGTTCATTAAACGCTCCCCTCACATAACTGTCTGGTAATCTCTGATAACATCAAACTGTGGAGCACATGGGACTCACTTCTACAGCTGGCACTTCTGTCTGAGTTGGCTTTCATATATGTGAAAAAAAAAAAAGATTTGATTTCAAAAGGCAAATAGTAGAGTGCATGATTATACTGGAGAAAATGTCAATGTGTTTCCAATTCATGCAACACTTCTACTACTATTATCACTATTGCTACTACTACTACTACTAGTACTATAATAATAATAATAATAGCAATAGTGACCTATAGTGACCTCATTTATATAGTTTTCTTAAGTCTGAATCACAAAAACCAACACTGAATCTGATTTAAATCACATTCGCAGATGGTTTGAAATACAACCCAAACTGCATCACTGAAAATGCAGCTCAGTTCGACCACTCAGTTTGTATTCCAGGCTTTTTTTTTTCTGTCACTCCCCATGCGACACGTAACAGAGAACAACAAACACGGAGGACCCAGAGCTGTTGGGAAAACGAGCCCTGAGTCAGCATGCCCACACGCTGTTACTATGACAACCAATGTCGTAATGACAGCAAATAATTATACTGTCAAAGCACAAAGCCAATCTGGGCACCTGTAAATTACAATGCGGACAGTTAGATGTGAAAAACAAATCTGATTCGCCTGCTGTCTGAACATCGTGAAGTAAAAGACGCAGAAACGCGGTTAAACAAAGCAAAGGACATCATCACATGGGTGGGAGTAGAATACAAACTTTGGAGGAAAGGGGTAAGATTATAACCGCAAGCCAATATAGTGGAGGAATAGTAGTAATAACTTTATTTGTGTATCACATTTCGAAGACAAAGGGATTCATAACCAAGACAAACAAGTACAGTGGCAGACTCCTTCAAGGGAATTATTATTTATGAAAGACATACTAGCTTTCCTAACTCTCCACTGATTTTGCTGCTCAGCACTTGGACGGGCCTCAAGATATTTGCATGCGTAAGAGTTCTGTCTCTGTGGCCGCTCGGCTCGTTAGGGCTCCGTTAATGAGGCACCTGACCCAGGCTCTCCGACATGTTGTTGTCTGTTGGAGCCTAATGGATTATTCATGGTCATGTTTGCACAAGTGCTTTCGCTTAAAAGCGCTGGGGGGAAAAAAAAGTCTGTTGCGCCGACCTCCCGTCTCTCTCAACACACATAAATCTGCCGCTAATATGTTGTTGAAGTCGTGAGTGTATACTGTATATGTGCTGTAGTGTGTGTGTGTGTGTGGGCGTCGAGGGCCAGGCTCTTCGGTGCGTCGTGGGAATAGCACAACTGTGTATTGTGTATATATGACCTCAGTCTCCCAAGGTTTATGTGTGTATGTGCATGTGTGCGCCTTAATGTGTGTGTGTGTGCATTGCAAAAAAAGTCATTTCATTTTGTACGATCTTATGTATTTTAAAATCCTATTTTTTCTTAAAATAAGTGAAAAATCGGCCTATGGGAGTGAGATAATTTAAGCGACATTTGTTTCTAGAAACTACAATGGCAACAAAAGGAATTATGTCACCCCCCATTGGCAGATTCTCTTATTGTTTTAAAGGAAAGTGAGATTTTCAGACTGAATAAGAGCCAAAATGACTTTTCAAGATGGATTTTTTTGTGTTTCTGACTGCACATACCCATGCGTCTCATCACTCCTTTTGCTAGCAGGCACCTTGCGATCCGCCAGCGGCCCGCCGGTATCCCACTAAGTCGCTAAAAGGTCTGATCTATACGCTGCCATGTATCTGCTTGAGTCTATGCACTGGGGGCACTTCTCACTGCTCTCATGCCATAGGGCAAACGCAGTCAGACAGCCGGAGGAAAGTGAGTGTGTAAGTGCAAGAGAGTGTAGAGAGTGAGCGAGCTATGTGATTTATTTGTGAAGGGGTCGGATGGGCTGGTCTCAGCGGTGTGTGTGTGTGTGTGTGTGTGTGTGTGTGTGTGAGAGAGACAGATTTGATGAGCGGAGACAGGGGCTCATGGGTGTGTCGGGGCTGAGAGGGTCTGGTCTAATGTTGAAGAGGTGATTGACAGATCGCAGTGTGCTCTCTCCACCACTGAGGGAGATGGGGATGGCTCTGAACGCAGACCGTTTCAAAAGCTTCGTCCTCCTGCGTCCATCACCCATCTCTCTCCTTCTCTCTCTCTCTCTTTCTCTGTCTTTCTCTCTGTCTCTCTCTCTCACCCACACACACATCCGTTTTTTCCACCGCCCACATTCTCATCTCCTCCTCTCCCACCCCCGATACATCCATCTGCTGGCCAACTCCTCACCCATTCCCCAATGCTTTCACTTTCTTGATGGTTGTATTTCTTTAGGTTTTCTGTACACTGAACATGATATCCATCACACTGAGGCTTAAAAAAAGTCCATCCAACTTGTATGATCTGGTGTTGGAGCCTAAAAATCAAATTTTTACTGAAAACTAGATATAAAATCTGTGATTGGGGAAAAACAACTTTCTTGAAACTAGTGTTGACTGCCTGAGCGAGTTAACTGCCTTATATCAATATATTGTCACTGGTTTCAAGGGAATTTTGGAAATAAGTGCAACTGTATTGTGAGCAAGTGAAATAATCTCACCCCACTGGCAGATATTTTCACAAAAAACTGATTTTAAGACACAATGCAAGACTATGTGACTTGTTCGGATCAACACCTTTCCAAGTTCATTAAACCTGTGGTTTAAAAGCTTCACAATGGTAAAAAAAAAAAAATTGTTTTAAGTTCTGCTTTTCAGAATCCTCCTCAGCATCAGATTAAAGCGCTAACGCTGTGCTTACACTGCGGAAAAGAATCCATCTTCACAAGTCATTTGGTTTTGAGAAAATTCGTGGTTCAAGAAAACTCGATTTGCATTGGAAAGGAGTGAAATTACCTCACCCCATTTGCATACTTTTTCACTCGTTTCATGAAAAATAACATTTTAAGACTCAACACTAGCTGGCTTGTTAAGATGGATGTTTTTTTTGAGGTGTAGCATCTCACATCTTCCCATACACTCCTGTGAGCTTCTGTGAATGTGCTGGTTGGAGCGCTCTTCTCCTGCTAACAAGTGGCTGTTGCTCTTCTCCTCTCTTTTCCTCTCTTCTCTTCTCTTTTAAAAACAGGGGTTGACCGCTCCCCAGGGAGGCACTGAGCACCGTTGAGTGTGCACAGGCATTTCAATGATGCTTCAATTGCGCCATCGCCGAACCTCCGTCTTTTCCCCCCACTCACCTAGTGTGTGAGCTGCGCTGCTTGTATTCCCTCCCTGATGAGATTTCACAGTTTTGTGGCGGCAGCGATTACTTTATGCTTGCGTAATGCCTATTTTATGCTTGGCATACGCCTTGTCACAGATGCTGCACCCAGTATTCCAGCACCATTCTTTTTAAGCCTCGGCGGTGCGTTTCAGTGTGATGCTCTTATCTTTTTTTGCTCTCTGTTAATCTTCATTAAAATGCTCGGAGGGAGCGATGATATGGGGTGTTATCAGATTAGTTTGGGTGCAAGACTGAATATTCCTGAACTCAAGGGAAGCAAAAGAATATTGCTTTTAAACGCTCTCTAGCTGAATCAAGACTATTTCTTTTTTTTTTTTAACCAAGGTGTGGTTGTGTGAACTGGAGGGATACAGGATACGTTACATGCAATTTATAGCACTCGGTTTCTGTGCTCTTGACATTTCCACAGAAAGGATGGCTTCCTCACACCCATCCCACCTTTTAAAATGTTCCATCTGAGTGCACAGTCCCCCTGGATTGTGCTTTTTAGAGCAAAAACAGTATTTTGACTCCTGCCCATTGTAACCGAGCTGCAAGTCAGGTGTGATGTGCATCAGTGCCGATGTCATTGAAAAACATTTTTAGCCTTGTATTGCATAGGCACAATGTCAATATCACATTTGAAGGAGTTCCAATATGCCCCTATATATCCATTTTAGAAAAAAAAGTGTTACTTGGTGTTAATATTTGTAAAATACATGAATAGCTCCTCTAAAATATTATTGTTTTGTAAGTAACCAGAGCAATACTATTCATTAGTATTTTTTACTTTTCATGCCAGTGTAACCAAGGTCACATACCTTAGCCAATCAGAACGCAGGTCCGCAGCACCGTAGGCAGGCTAGACAGCATACGCTAGTCAGACGCTGGGTGACACTGTAGGGAGAGGACCTGCTGCTGAACGGTAAAGATGTAACTCAGATAAAACTGTAAAAACACAATATAACGTTGTCAAATCAGAACGGTAACAGCCTGTACTTTGTTGTAAGCTCGTAGATATGTGTGTGTGTGAGTGTGTGTGAGAGAGAGGCCCTACTCACTGAAACCTGGCGAGTGACACAGGAACTCCCGACTTGGTGAGTCGCAGTAAAAATAAATAAATAAATGCTGCGCTACGAGGTGCTAGGCTAAGCTAGCGAGTTCAAGTGAATAGGCCTAGAGCTGACAAAATTAGCATTAACTGATGAACAGTGCAATTAGCTGACTGTTGTAGAGCTCAACTAAAGTAAAGCTATTTGACAACTCAACTGGAAAGAATATAAAAACGTGACATATAGAGTGTTTAATTGCTCAAAGTTTTCTCTGGCTGGTAAAGCTACTGAACTTTAATACTGAAGCAACATAAGTCATGGTTTGTCAGGTATTTTATGTCATTGGTATAGTGAAGCTGATTTAAAAAGAACAATAGACATAACAATATTGCGTCAAGTTTACACTGTATAGTTTGTAATTCATGTAACATTGTTTTGCTTTAATTTAATGTTGCTTAATATATACAATGTTAAGTTAAAAACGAAATTTAGTTTCACTTTACTCAGGAATTAATTTACTGTAAAGGTTATTTAAAATATGTTGATTGTACAATTCACATTATATGTACATATTTTGTTGAAGTTAAAGGAATTCACAATTCCTGACAAATCAGAAAGGCATTTGAAAGGCAATTGATTAGTGAACAATTCTGGCCATGTCAAACTGCAGGTCAGGTTTTTTGAGTTGAGTTGAAGTTGATGGCGAGCCAACCCAGACGAGACCTCTAGATACCTGGATTGAAGAGCCCAGAGCCAAGAGCTGCCGACCTTACCCCTCTCCTGCCACGGCGGTAGGGTAAACCTCATAAACTGCACAAGGCCAGCACTGCTCTTACACTCAACTCCCAGCACCACTTGCACAACCCCAAATCCCAGACTCTGACTTTACCCTTTTTTTTTTACTTGACTTGGAAAAGACACTACACTTACCTTCTTCATTCTTCTTCAAACACATTCCCTGTGCCTGCGGAAGGACTGAGTAGTAACTGTCACTGGTTTAAGTGAATGGACTGAGTATTCATATTATTGAAATGGTGTATTATTGTGCCTTGGTTACAGTGATTTTGTTATTGCTGATACAGTGAATATTGTAAGGTTGAGGTGAGTTGTAAAGTGATAATATTGAACCGGGTATTGTTTTAATATTGGTACCTACCTAATGTTAGATCCAAATATTGAGAATTGAGATTCCGAATGACCTATATTAGGACGCACCCAGTCAGACAGAAAAGTAGTTGAAAAGAACTCAGTGGTTCAAAACCAAAGAAAGAGTGACAAAATAAATAATTTGTTGCTGAGTTCAAACTGAGGTATCTTTGTGGAATTGAACTGTATACTGAACCCATGGTCATTTATTATGTTTTGTTTATTTTCAAAGAATACAAGGTACCAGTTCATAGCTCTTTGTCTTGTGTGGTCGTTGAATATTGCAAATAGCCTTTTCTGCCTCCTGTTCGAGCCTGGTATCCTCTGATTCTGGTCCAGTATATTTGTAATCTTTACTAACTAATCATTGATTTACTGCTTTACCAGTAGTATTAGGAGCCATGTGCTACACCAGCCTATTTTGATATGATGCTACAATGTTTACTCTGTTGTTTTTATTGTCTCTCTGCAAGTTGGAGGCTGCAGGAATGTGCACAGATAAGCTCCGACAAGATTTGAGCTCTTTCCTGTTTGGCCCCTAACAGAGAAAACGCCTCTTTGCTGATAATGTTTTCGCATGGACTCAACTGTATTCATTCAGTATGCATGGATTTGGTGTGAATGGAGAGATAAACTTGTAGGATTTAAAATACTGACATCACTGAAAACAGCACAGCAGAGTTCTTGGAAATTGACCCGTTCTCACCTCCCAAGTCAATTTAGTGTCTTTTCTGCCTCAGTCGTGTTCTGTCTGAGCCTGCTGTGACCTCTGGAAATGTCACAGACAAAAAGATCCCAACTGGGGGAGATTTCAGTGACCCTTGCCCTGTCACAGCCACTCATTTTTGCCATATCTTACTCCTCTATGTGTGTGTGAGTGTGTGTGTGTGCAGACAAGGGTTGCTGCCCTTTTCTTTCTTTACGACCGGTCCCCAGATTTCTCTGCAGTGCTGCAAAACTTCAGCACAAAGGTACTGGAAAGGGGTCACTGCATGAAAAAACAGTCTGAGGAAAACTTTATTAGGGTTTTGCAGAATAATAAATGACTTTGCTTCCTTTTTTCCAAAGCTTTTTTTCCCATTGCGAGTGGGATCCTCTGGTGATTTCTGTGAGATAAAAGGAGCTGCAAGACCATCTTGGATAGGAAAGTATCAGATGCTATAGCACCTTATGCAGCAATATAGCTGCCATCAGTCATAGAGAGTCAAAACTAAACTCTCTCTCTGCCGCATAGTCTATTTGTTCCTTAATTACACTGAAAGCAAAGAGGCTCATAAAAAGCAGGACTCAACGTTACCTTTTACCTCAACTGTTAACAAGCACAAACGGACATAATTGGCTTTCTTGTAGAGGAGGAAAACAAGATGACAAAGCGTGCCATCATTTCATAAGAGCGCTGTTGTTCCCCTTATCTCCGTTTGAAAATAGCAAGAAAAAAAAAAGTACAAATGATCACGCATTCTTTCCCCCGGCTTCTCGCACAAATTGGTTAACTGTAATAGGTGAGGCCCTCTTGGAAATTACCGCGCACAGATGCTCCATTCACCCCGCACAGTCCCTGCGTTGTTCAGCATGCAGGCAGGCCTCCATTGGGTATAATCTCATGAAAGGTGCAGCGGTTCATTTTAATAACTCGATTTGAATAACTTCATGAAGTGGGACCACAGCTGGATATGTAACCCATTACTGGCTGCTGCCGCCGGCCATCGGGAAGTCATTGAAAGCCTTATGGGATAATGTCGTATTGTTTATAGTGATTGAATAAGTGTTTATGGGGAAAACTCGGTGATTCTCAGTAGCAGGTGAGTGGTTTTAGCGGGAATCCCGGTGACTGGAATGCCGAGCGATCTATGTCACACTCTGTTGATCTGGTCTGACCATTGGGGAGCTGTCCCATGACTGACCTCCATTACTCCCACTGCTGCCATTCTGTCACCCTTGACTGACAATCTCTCTCTTCTTCTCTCTCGTCGATGTGTATGTTTCTATGCACGTGTTTATCTATTCCTGCTTCTCTCATTTACTCTCACCACCCTGACTCACTCTCTCTCTCTCTCTCTCTCTCTCTCTCTCTCTCTCTCTCTCTCTCTCTCTCTCTCTCTCTCTCTCTCTCTCCTCTGTCTCTCTCTCACTCACTCACTCTCTCACCCTGAAAGCTAGACTAGGCAGCTGGTGTATGTTGTCTTATGCTAGTATATGGTAGTTGAACTCTGAAATGGGCCTCTATATGAATGCTCACCTTGGATTATAGCACAAGGGATATTAACATCATATCCTGTGTATTGATAAATGCTCAACTGATCAATTATCAATTAATCAATGGAGAAATTAGACAAGGGACATGTAATCTGCATCTCTTTTTTTCCCCATTGTTAATGTCATTTCTATCAGTCTATCTGTCTCTATATGTCTATCTGTATCTAGTGGGGGCGTGGGGTGTGTGTGTGTGTGTGTGAGGGAGGGGGGGGTCCCTTGACCAGCCAGTACCAGAACCCCAATTTGATTAATCCTGGCTGGAAATTGCTGAGGCCTGCCTATAGTTCCATACACTCCTATCTAATTACAGCCAGCTAGTTCCTCCCATAGAAGCCCCATTCACATACGCTCCATCTTCTCCCTATGGCGCCGCCTTCCACACACCCAGAGGCCGGTATATACTGTCCTGCATCCCATTAGTGTGACTGTGGTGGATGGGAGAGAGTAATGCGATGTGAGCGGAGATGAAGGGGCTGGACGAATGGCAGGTTATCGAGTGGCGTTCGGCAGCGGAGCCGGGCTCTCCGTTCATTTCCTCGCAGATTCCCCCCCCCAACAGATCCACTTCCTGCCCCGTCCTCCACGATGCTATCCGCCGCACAGGAAATAACATGTCACTATCTGCGCCGTCAATCATCATCCTCCCCGCCATCCGTCCGTCCTCTCGTGTTCCCCCCTCAGTTTTGATATTCATCGGCTCTTTTGACGCTGTGTTTTTTTTTTTTAGATGTTATGGCTGGCTTGTTTTGCTTGCGTTTCAAAACTGATGATCACACTGACCTGTCCATCAGACGCGTTTCATTTTCGGCTCTCGTAGTGTTTATTCACGGTTGTCTAGTTTCAAATAACCCGCTTCCACCAAACTTCATTTGATCCCGTCGCTGCTCATTGGAACTCGGTGGAAATGCGACGCTTCAAAGCCAAAAGTTGCACTTGTGATGTGCAGCGAAAGACTTTGTGTGTGTGTGTGTGTGTGTGTGTGTGTGTGAAGTGGCTTTATCATGACACCAGTCAGTCTAATCCCCTCTCTCTGTTCCTGCCTCTCTCTAAATTAACTATTTAAATCCTTAATCAATCAATACTCGCTCATGCATTTTACATTCAGCCTGACAGTGACGGCATTCTTTCTTATGTGTTGTAATTATTGTAGGGAAGCAGAAATTTGAGATGAAAGCCAAAAGTTTCCTATATTTTTAAAGATTTTTTTTTTTTGAGACAACCGTGACATCATCACCAGGCCCAGCGATGGCAGCATCAGTATTAGCGCTCGGTCACGCAGCGCTGAAGTTTCACTCTCGCACTTTGATGTTTGCTCTTGCTTGTGATAAGCCGCCGAGTCTCGGAGGCCCCAGAGATCTAGCGAAACACCAGGGGAGACTCCCTGCTGTGTGTGTGTGTGTGTGTGTGTGTGTGCATGCGTGTGCTTTCTCAAAGTCACTCTCAAAGAACACACACGCGTGCGACGGAGGCGGAGAGACGCCGCTGAGCAAACAATGCAGACAAGCCGCCGCTGAGATGCCACCACGCCTCACAGCGACCGCATCAGCACCGGGGCTGACAGAGCGCCGGCACAGTGTAAAGTTCATACTGAGATGTTGCGAACATGTGAACGAGGCGGAGTGAATCAATAGAGTCATTCATGTCAGCCGTGCGCAGAGACATTAGATATTGATTCAAGACGAGGGGAAAAAAAGGATACCAGAGCGTGTGAAATCTATATTTCTGCTCTTGTTGATTAACGGGAGAAGTTCAATAGACTAGAATAGAATAGAATTTCATAGTCCGGTCAATACATACAGTAATAGGCTTTGGCTTGCCTTGTGCATTAATTAACACACCACCCAAAGTTTAAACAAGACCTCTAGGCTTGCTTACAGATAAAGTAATCCATTAATTGTAACCAAGTTATGGCCAGTAATCCTTAAAACAGGAGCTAAGATGAGGATTGGAAGTGCAACACATAATAATGACTGAGCTTTCCTGCTGTATATTGAGCAAAAATAGGTATCATTGTGAGTCAGCATGTAAATAAGATGTTATATTCATATCATGGCATGTTTTACCTTAATAGATCAATGTTTTTTTTTCGATATTTTCTGGTTTACCATGTTCACAGTTATTACTTCTCAGTCTTTTATCTATGGTGCATTTACACTACGTAGCTGAATTTGGGAATCTCCTCAGTCGACATTGGGCCTGTTAGTGCTGAGCATGTTGTTGTGGAGACACTCAGATAATGAGGCCCAGTATAATCACCACTGTACCCATGTTAGGAAAGCCTCTCTGACTCATCGCACACTTGTCTGGATCAAATGCAGCATCATATAAAAAAAAAAAAAGGAAGAAGTGGTAGGGCTACAAAGAATTGAAACGCAATTGAATTTTAATTAGTGAATAGGATTTCCATAATATCTGTGAGTCATCACTGGTAGTTTTGTTTGCTTCGAGTGGCTGCTGTGTTTGTGAAAAAAGATGAAAAGGCGTGTTTGCCTTCTGTAGCTCCTTCAGGAGCCTCCTCGCCAACTCCTTTCCAAGAGGCGTCTGAGAGAAGTTGCAAACTTTCGAACCTCCGCATTGTTTGTCAGAAGTTTGATTATGTGTTTGGTTTGCTGTACTTGTCCGTCCCTAACCTTGACTGCTGTGGTGAAATCAAGTGAAGCTTGAACGGATTTGTCTTTGGAAAGGGCCGAGCGTTTCAGAAGAGGAGCTATTGGAATATTGGATTTGCCGGCTCAGCTCGGTTCTACATGACTGAACCGCTTCTGCCGCGTCCTGGAGGAGCTGCTGCTGGTGATTTGCCTTGACTAAACTACTTTTGCATTGCTGTCAAATTAATCGCAGACTCACATTTTTTTTTATATATATATCTCTTGAGCTCATTCAAGGAAACGGCTGAAGGGAATCTGCTGTAACTCTCTACCACCAGACTCTCATCACTGAATCTTCCCCTACGGTAGAAGAGGTGTAAGGCCATTCTTACTGCATAACACCCTCTTTATGCAATTTACAGAGAAAGCAGATAAAAGGCTGTACCTAGAAATGCCCAGCATATGTTAGAAAGGCAGGTTCTGACAATGATCACAGAGAGATGTTTAGAAGCTCGAACAGAGAATCAGTCTTTACCTAAGCTGGATTTGAAGCAGGATTGAACCAAGATTGATTTTTTGAGGATTATGGAAGGGGAAAAAAAACAGCATGACATTTTTATACATTTCCATGTTAGTTTCACATTGTCCCGTCTTAGAGGCCGAGGGAATCAGGGTTGAACATTACTGACTACAATCATCTTGTGCTTTCAGCAGAGATGAATGACTAATCAAGTATAAATGCTGTATGAAGTGGTGCCAAAACTTCAGTCTGTTCAGAATGTAACTGATCCAGTGCTACACTGACTGCACACAGTGAAGCAGCAGTTGATAAGATCTGCTCCTCTCCCTATAGAACCAAACATCAAGTTGATGCATGACTTCTCCACCGTGTCTCCACAGTATTGAACTCCCTCTCCCCCTCTTCCTCCTTCAGCACAAGCCCCGAGGCTGATCATGACCTTTACTTTGTCAATGAAGGGAGACAGAACCCAGGCACCCAGGCAATTGTAGCACACAGGATCTCTCTGCTGCACTGCTCTGGTTTCCATGTCTGCTGGTTGCTCCGAGCGGCTGCTACGATTAGTATTCATCACGTTACAGGACCTGTACACCCCATATATATTGTTTCCCATTTTTGCTTTAGGTCAAGCTCAATTTGCTCTTTTTAGGGGCTTCAGTGTGATCAGAGGGCTTCAACATACCGTCAATTCAGTGGCTTTATTATCTCAAGGCAATTATGGATAACCTTTGGCAAGGGCTAGCGGCAAACAAAGGGGTCTATCATTGCGCACACGCACGCACACACACACATGAATGTCATCGATGTGGCTTCCCCATAGCATGATCATCATTAGGTGTCAATGCGGAGTCTCAAAGAGGAATTGTCCTTTTACCAGCCGAGGGTTTGATCCTGCCTTGAAAATAAGACCAGATCAATGTGTGGGTTAAAGAGCCGTGCACAGTCCAGGGATTCCCACTATTGTTTTTCTCTTCTCACCTCATGCTGGCGGTCACCTATACAATTCATTTGATTGCAGTGCTTCAAATTCGAAGGCTACTGTATTTGCCTGCTCCACAGAATGTGCACACATGCCCATGGAGCACAATATTTCTAAATATAGCAGAGCTAAATTCACTGGCCGACGGCAGCAGCCCCCATCTGAAGGGATCTAGAGGAAGAGCGGTCCGGCCAGGCATTTTTAGAACGCGGTTATTCAGAGATAATACTGGCATAAAATATTTAAAAAGATGAGAATCCATGCCCACCTTCTGTCCCACTACATCGGCGGGGAGAGATATTCTCAGCAAGTGTGCACCTATTTCCATAATGAGTAGTGTAACAAATTACCAGTTGAATTTCCGTAATGACATTACAGTTACCAATCCAAAAGATAAGTCCTTACTTTTGCTTTCACCCCCTCTAAATTGAAGACTGAAGTTGAATTATTCAGAAACGATATGCCATCTCCATTCCCCAGTTTGTTATTGTCAGAATTGGGTGGAAGTATTCTCACTACTTTGATTTTACTGAAGATGTTATTTGGTTATCCTGATTATTATTCAGCTATCCCTATATCCTTATTTCTGATAGTAAGAGAGGGTGCGGTACTTTTGAAATGACTAATAATCTTCTGTATTTTTCAGAAAGCGATGATTATTGCTTTGATCTCCCATGTAATTAATTCATTCTTCAAGTACGAGAATTGAAACTGCTGTTCTCTTTACTTTGAAGATGTAATTGCGTGTTGCAAGTTGCGATTGTGGAATGTGACTCCACATGTGGGTGGCGGAGAAAAAACCTGTTTCCAAGGAAACAAACAAATTTGATGCTGTGGAGTTAATTCATGAGTTGAGTGGTGTATGTGAACATGCATCTGTAGCGTAGAAGGAGTTAGAATTGTTTTGTTTTTTTTCCATGTTAATGGGAGGCAAAGTGTAGGTTTTACGGCGGTAGTGTTGTTTACCCTCTGCAAGTTTTCATTTAAGGCCATTTTGAAATTACCCTCATGCTTTATGGCTGAACATTTGGCCCGAAGCAACGATTTGTTTTGAATAAAATGTTTGAAGAAATAATGGTTATATCTGAGCACAGAGAATTAAAGTGTTTTCTAATGACAGTTTGCCCTTCCGGCCTTAATGCATAGACCACCACTGCTTTATCAAACTCAAGGCATAGTTACCCTGGTAGATGCTGTTTTTTATGTTTGTGCTGTTTAAACACTGGAAAGGAAAGGCCAGTGGATTCTGGGAGTCTTAGGAGAAGGCCAACAAGCTTCAACTGAAGGGGGTTAGTTTCCTTGTGCGATTTTGAAAATCTATAAAAATTGGATGTAGGAAAAGAAATGAAAGAACAAACTAGAAGTAGACTAACACTGTCACTGTAACCCTTTTATGAATTTCCACAGATCCGAGCATCAATCAGCAGGTTAGCATCATCCATTCCCCTTGGAGAACGAGTGTCAAATGATGACTGACTAGCAACGGAGGGAATAATCACTTTTATCTTCTGCACCAGAACACAAACAGTTGCAGTGCACAAGGGGGGGGGGGGGGGGGCAGGTCACATGCTTTACTATGGTAACAACGCTCAGAGAACACTGGTTTCCAAGGTGATGTTGTGTGTTGCCACGGCGCAAAATGTAGGTTTAGGAGTTGAGGAGGTGCTGCACCTTGAGACGAGATGAAACGCGCTTCATCAAGTCAAATCATTAGGAGACGCCGCCAACTCCTTATCTATATGATTGTGGCTTTTGTCGCCGCCGAATGACGCCCATAAATTCTCCTCATGATAATCTATTATTCAGACAGTTCGAATTGAAGCATGCATCTTTAATCCGGGGGCATCATCAGCACCGTTATCATACGGTTGTAGCTCTCTCAGGAAGAGGAGAAGATAATTTGAATCTGATAACAGAGGGATTCTGTGCGCCAGGCAGCTCAGAACGGGAAAGTCTAGTGCTTCTTAGGAAAGGTATGTTCAGCCAAATACAGAGAGATGATCCCCGGAGCACACAGATCTTCCATGCTGTTATTTTCCCTGCAATCCCTTTCTAGTTTTAATCTTCATTTTAACCGTAATGATGCTTTGTACAGTATTAGAAGATTATAGATTATGTATGTACGAATGGAAAAAAGGAACCTGAGAGCCAAAGCGCTGCCAATCTACTTGTCAAATATGTTCAGTTCTTCTTCTCCTGCTATTGAATCATTGACCATGCTTCTCCTAACATGCTATAGGATCAAAGTAATATCAGCAAGCTTCCCTCCTTCTCTTTCCCCCTCTCAACATTGAGGTCTTCCAGATTACATGATGTGAGCGCTGACACTGTGTATGGGCTGCTCGGCTGCCGAGATCCTAGTTTTAATTAAGGACTTTTGTCTGGGGAAGCCAACACCAGCGTTAATGAAAGGGACAGGCAGGGGGAGAACTTGTGAGGGATATAAATAGCAGCTTTTGTAGGCTAGGATTCCCTGTCGGGTTGGAGCCAAGCTCATAGCAGATCGCGCCAGCTGATTAGCATAGACATGCTCCCATGGCTGCGGTTGCAGATATGCTGCGGTGTAGACAGTATACTACATACTGAGGAATACACTTATAATACATGCACAGATACAACGCTGCTTGTGTGTTTATGTATGTGTACACACACACATGAGCCCCATTGGGAAAATCAGGCCACAGGAGGAAGAGAGGAAGTACTTAAAGGAAAAATCCACTCTAATACACTGTTGCACTAATGAAAGAGACGCTATTGGTGATGTATCTTCTATTTCTAGGCCCCATTTTGTTGGTTGGTGGTGTATTTTTGACAGCAGACAATGTTTCAAACTGGTTGCTGACAGCTTTGATTGAAAGCAACAGGTCCAGTTCTCTGGATGTTGTTGAAAGGCATCCTGGGAAATGTAGGAAACACAAAATTACTCCTGGGTGGACTGAGCATCACAGAATTATCATATATAAGTATGCAAGGGTGGGTTTTCCTTCTAAAAGAGAGCACAGCAGTTTGTAGGCCGTCTTACACAATTTATTATCACAACTGAAGACGAAGTGACTGTTGGGACATCTGTTGTGACTGCTTCCCAAACCACACCGCACAACAGCAAGGTTTTCTATACTGATGATGGGTTGAAGTCTATCAGAATGAGTGTTTGTGATTTCTAGGTCAACACAGGGATTTTGCTTTGACTGAATAGGTCCGATAGCTCTTCACAATTCTGTAGATGCTGCTCTTTGAGTCGCGGGAAATACGATTGCTCAAGGTCAGTCCGTCCAGCTGCAAAGCCAATCTTCACGATGATGGATTTTCTCCTTGGCTCATCAGCAACAGCTTTTTTTCTGTAGCTGTTTGTGTGGATGTAATTTGTGTGTGTGTGTGTGTGTGTGTATGTGAGTGAAAATGAGTGTGAGTGCAAAACGAAAAAATGGGAAATACACATTAAATAAACCTCCCATATAAGAGACTTGTAAATAGAAGTAGCCTTGTAGCCTTTCAGCCAACGACAATTCTTCTTCTTTATACCCATCTCTCTATTTTGAATTACAGTGACATTGCGTTTTATATTCTACTTCTGTGAAGCTGCTTGTATCTTTACCAGCATGTTTCCAGTATGAGGGATGAAAAGGTAACAGATTTAGGATTGGTATGTAAAGTTTTTACCTTGCGCCTACCTTCGAATCCTGAGTGGATTGGCGTACAATACGTATTCAGATTTGCATTTCAAAATGTCCCTTTCAACCACTGATTTCCTGCCTGCTGAAGGAATTCTGTGTGTTCACAATGTCTGATGTACCAGCCTGATGATTGAAAAATGCCATTTCCCAAAGTATGTAGTAAGAGCTCAAATCCCATTCCTGTCAGAATAGTGTCCACTCTCTGTAGAAAGAGATCTTAAAGGATAAGGCTGGTGTTTTTTAATGCATTGCTTACCGTCAACAAATCCTATGAAAATCACAAAATCAGCAATGATTTTGTTTTGCCAACAAGTCTCGTCCATGTAGCCGATGCCTAATGAAGCCATGTCCCAGCAGCCATAGAACTCCATTGTATTAAAAAAAAACGATTAAAAACACATCAAAGAGCCATGCCGTTGCTCTGGGCAGCATATTTCATCATCGCGATGCACCGGGCCAGCCGACTTTTTCCTCAAACAACTTAATAAGCCGGCTGTAAACACTTTGCGATCTCAGGAGAGTAGTTCCGTAACACCGAAAATAGTCCCCGGCGTAATGAAGAATTTGTTCCCATTTGATTTGGTAATAACTACAACAGCCTGACTTTTCGTGGTAACAGTTAGCGATTTTTAAAATTGAAATTATGTCTTTGTGAGCTGTATTTCAAGGTTTTTAGCTTGACGGCTAAAAACGTTAGAGCAAACGCATTGTTGATTTTGTCATTTTCATAGGATTTGTTGACGGTAAGCAATGCATTAAAAAACACCAGCCTTATCCTTTAAGGCTTCTCTATGGGTGATCTATGAAATCAGCAGTCAGGATCCATTACAGTAATTAAACTGTCCGAAGAAAGCACATTGCCAGCTCAAAGCAAACATGTTCCCAGTGATGTTTGTTGAAGAAAGACTTTGGTTTTCCCCCTTTAGAAGGCTTTGATGGAATAACCTTGACCCTTCTGTGTTATCATTGCAGTAATGTAATCAAAGAATGCTTATATGCCGCTTTGCTTAATAATGATTGGATGTACTTTGGGTGGCTTTTCAGCTACATTAGAATGAGCCGTTTGCTTAGACAGGCGAAAGGTTTCATGCTCTGCCCAGCAAAATAATATTAGCATATTATGAATGTCACTGGACAAAACGTTTTTATTGAATTGTATCCAGATTGAGAGCATTCAATTTGGTTGTAAATTGAAAAATATGTATTTTTGAGTCTATCCATTAACCATTAAAAATTGTGTCATCTATGGACCTAGAGTAAGCCTTACCAATGCTTCCAGGATCCCTTTGAGAGCTCACAATGTGTGGCATACTTCAGAGCTCACATCCCACCTACTGTGGCATATATCTGGCAACCCAATAGCGCAAGAGAGCCTTCGGTGCATATCTGGCAACCCAGCAAAGCTTGTGATTTGAGACAGATTTGGCAACCTAGTAACCCTTGAGATTTGAAGCGTAGTTGGCAGCCCTCTAACCCTGGAGATCTCAGACACGTATCTGACGACCACAGTAACCCTTGAGATTTCAGACACGTATCTGGCAACCCTTCATCCCACCAGGGCTTGCTCCACATGGTGCATCTTGATCTGGCAACCAAACGGCTCCAAGAACTGCGGGGAGCAGACTGGCGCCGAGGCTGGAACTGGCAACCCACCAGGATTAGCCAATCAACGCCGTCACATGTTTGCCCTATTGGACTCTACACAAGGCAGCTATCACAACAAAGTCGAGAACTGACACATCACTCCCTTGCAGCGCTGCACAGTTAATGGTGTGTAGTTGAATGTTGCAATTCTAATTTCAAAAAAGTCAATGTATCAATATAGGAAGCCACAACTGCAGCAAGATAATTACAGCCCTCAAATCATTGAGACTAATAATCATGATGAATAATTGCGATCACAGTATCTGGCAAAATAATCAGGATTATCATTTCAGCCATAATCGTGCCGCCCTGCACCCTTGCATGTGCCCTTGTTTTCACAGAGGGCTCAACAAAATAACAATGAAAAATGAATCGGCGCATAATCGGCTAAATGAGTTCTTTAGGACTCCTAATTGCATTAAGTTAAGAAGGTCAGATGTGTTTGTGTAAAGAGAGCATATTTGGGCTGCATCGAAATGCCACTTCTTAAAGAACAATGGGACAATGGGGAAGATTCATAAGATCACGCAGGTTGGCATACGCAGGGAGTGCTGACTTGTGAATACATATAGTTTTTTTCTATTCCATTGTTTTGCGGTATAATGGAAGAGAAAACTGTTCGGTATGCAAAACAGGTGATGCAGCATAAAGAATTATAAAGCGGTATGCAGTGTTGGAGCGTGAATGCACCATTAACATCATTTTCGCTTTATAGAATTACTGCAGATGGATTTGATGCAGATTTCCCTCGTAATTCCATATGAGAGCTTTCAAAGTCAGAATACTGTGTTGAGCCTCTGCGACCCCTTTGCCTGTATACCCCCTCATGTATTATTGAGACAGACTTCAAGTGTTCTTCTGGTCTGCTTTTCCTCGACAACGCGTCCTGCGGTGGATCGGCCCCGCTTTACCCTTGACGTGACCCCGGCAACACGTTAAGATACCACCGGGGAGGCTCCGCTCTCGTTCGTGTCCCGGGGGAATGCTCTAGTGCTCGGGCCTGTTCTGTATTCTGGTGTTACATTGCACAGTACGCTGGGGTATGGTGGGGTATAGGCCTAGACGTCTCACAGGGCATCTTACATCTATGTGACCTCCGCCTGACTAAAGATTTCATCTAGATATACAGGCACATATCCCACTATATTGCAAATATCAGAGTAGATAAAAGGGCTCAAACAAAACAAGAGCCAGTTTAATTCATTAACCCAGTCTTACTTGTACTGTAGCAGATATATTGTCCTTTGAGGATTTTGAAAAACAGCCCTCTTTGTTCCCATTTACCTCCTTACTCCAGACCATGTGGCTGTGTGTCATATTTTACCACTTTCAGCACAGTTCATTACATAAACTAACATATTCCCCACCTCAAAATATGCCACTAGTGCGTCAGTGCCCTTGTTTGCCGTTACTCACTGAATGTGTGAATCTCGGACTGCAGCCCTGCGACGCCTGGCGATGCGAACCGAAACTGGGAGGAATTGTGCTATGTAGGCAATGTGGGGCAGGTGACGAGGAGACAGGAGGCTGGAGCGGTGATGCTGTGAGGTAATCCTTCCTACTGCGCCACCAAAGCCCTGTCCGAGCCCCAGCCAGAGCCGCGGCAAACAAAGGCTTCTGGGTGCTCTTTGTCACTGCGAAGACCAGCCTGAAGAGAAGGGCGCATTCAGAAGTGTTTTATTGTTGTGCGTTTGGAGGCAGAAAACGGATGCTAGAACTGCATCATGATTTGTGTTTTTTTGTGTATTTTTCCTATACGTATAGGAAATATGTATAGTTTCTATATTTTTTTACTTGGAGAATTTATGTTTGTTTCCAATTGCATTGGGTTTGTATTAGACAGTAGATTAAATATTGGTGTGGCCTAGTGGTTAAAGTGAGTATCCTGGAACTGGAAGGTCCCAGATTCAATCCTTGCAAGACCCAATGTGAAAGTGTCCTTGAACAAGACACTCAACCAATACCTGTCCACTCATTATAAGTCGCTCTGGAGAAAATGGTCAGCTAAATGCCTAAATTGTAATGTCATAGGAGACATGAACGCCTGTATCCATCCATTTAAGGATAGTCAACAACTAATACAAGTAGACTAGTCTACCTGTATTAGTTCCTCGCTCCATCCAATACCTGACTCCCCTAAGGTTCATGGAAAATTCCTGAAACAAGTGAAACTGCACAGGAAACAAGTGGCATTATCGCACCCCCATTGGCAAAAATGCTCACTTATTTTAAAATGAAACTAAATGACTTGTTGTTATGATGAGGAATTGTTTTGCGGTGTGCAAAGGATCGAGCCAACAGAGCCCGATGAACCGTGAGCTGCCATTTACAAGCCAGAGAGCCGCTGTGTCTCGCGGCGCGTGAGCTTTGTGTCGCACCTTGATGGATGCGGCTTGTGATGGGACATCGGGGCCAAAAACCCAGGCAAGCGGGCAGAGCGCACATCTGGCCGCTCAGCCCCCGAGGAGCTCTGGGACATTAGCTGACCAAGGACGGTGTTCTCTGCTGGGGCACCTCACTCTGCTCTACAGCGCGGCACAAGACAGTAGCACATCATCTGCTCGGAGTGTGAGTATGTGTGCGTGTGCGTGAGTTGCGTTCCTCTCCAAATTGCAATCAACTCTCTCCGGCACTCCCAATCAAACCCCAATCCCAAGCAAAAGATAGCTGCTTCATTAAGGTTCCTCAAAAACAACTCATTTTAGATTCAAAACATTTTTAAAAAAAAGCTATTATCATTACCTCCTAACGGAACCAATCAGACATTTATCAGCGTAATAAGAAAATTGATCACAGCGTTCAGTTGGTTGATGCGTGCAGTGGGCACACACAAGGCGATCCATGGCGGGGCTGTGGGTTGTGTGTTTTGCGTTCCCCGGGCCCCGCAGGTCCATCCATGTTTACTTATCTCAGCACCTCTACCCGCCTGCCGGCAGACGACATTATCATTCCGTTCTGCCTGGCTCTGTGTTCATGTTTGATTTCTGCCTGACTAGACACACTCTCTCCCTCCCCCCGCTGCACCGCATCGGACGGAATAAAGGAATGATTATGAGCTGGGTCTGTTTTGTAAACCCGCGGCAACGGAGTGTCCCGAATTTTTCCATTTATGCAAACTTTATACGGACACAATGCAATTGTTCATTTGCAAGAGAGGGAGTTGTTTTGATCTGTGTGTGTGTGTGTGTGTGTGTGTGCTCCGAAGGCTGCTTCATGAGCGCAGGCTGACTCTCAGGTGGTCTCCTCCATGCTACAGACCTTTTATAAAATGCCAGAGATTCACAACAGCAGGCCTCCGACACTAATTCATTTTGAGCAGCGCCAGAGGCCATTTGACTTTCAGTGTTTACCTGCAGAGAGAGAGAGAAAGGGGGAGGAAATGTGTGTGTCCGTGTGTATCGGCATGTCTTCTCTTGTTAACTTCACTGCCAATCCAATGCCTACACTGTTTTTTTTGTCCATATTGTGAATATGCGATTAAATATAAATGGAAGCATCTTTTCCCTCGAAATCCATTGCTGTTTTATACAGAGTCGGTGCGTGACATAACATGAAAACCTCAGTGTTTTCGTGTTCACAGTTTGACCTTTAGACACCTACGCTGCTGGTTCATGCTGCCCGGCAAGCCAGCATGGATGATACAGTAGTATATGGTGATGATATGGTAAGGTAGGGATATCTGAATCAGTTTTTGATCCGGTCTCGGCCGCCGTCGCCTCATCAAGAGCCGGCGGGGAGCCTCGGATACGATCTCGCCACGGCCGCGATAGTCGTTCGAGTCCGTATAATTCACGTAGGACCGTCGTGGCGCGCCGCCGAGCTGAGTGCCCACAAGGCTCGGCAGGAGAGAGGGCTGGAGGAGAGCGATAACGCCGGTAACACAAAGACAGCTCAGATGACTGGCTAAGACAAGACCGGGGGAAAGGAGACGGAGCTTTGTGTATGTCAGACAGGTTTAATGATGACCTTATAGTCACCAGCCCCCCTAAGGCTTCTCTCATAGTTCTCCCATTTCCCAGGTGTCTGTGAGCGCTCTATTGGTGCGCCTGTTTAATTCAGGTGGAGCAGCAGTAGAGTCCTGGTAGATAGTCTGATTCCCACTGGGGCCACCCATGCAAAACAAATGTATAAAGCATCCTCCAAATGTCATATTTACAGTAGTCTGTCTTTTAGATCATGATCATTTGCACTTCCAAGCCAGAATGACTGCTCAAGCATATTTTTGATACCTGCAAAGCAATAATTGTTCATTGTAGAATTAAATTCCAGTCATGCAAGTAATGCAAACAAATTTCTGCCCACTAGCTGTCTCCTGCAGTCTCTGGATGTGAGATTTCACCTTCCGAAATGCCATCCGCTGTCCAAAATGCTGAGACAGTAATTGCTCATTTGTGCCATTTGATATTTACAAGCCATTTAACTTTAATGGTGTGTCCAAGGCTAAATAGCTAGCTATAGCTGCACCACACACAACGTTTTATGGTTGACCATAAATTGCCATTGCAGATTATATGATCACCTTGATGGTTTGAGATGCGATTAGCCGATATTATGCTCTCATTGGTGTCATCAAATTGTAGTAAACGTTAATGGATGAGTCTTAACATGTCTACCTAAGAAACAAATCCCCCCTGGAGGTCTATTGAGAGATTATATTGAGCTGTATAAATCAAAGAGCAAAGTTTATCAGTGTCTCCGATGACTTGCAGTATAACTTTGACCGTATTCAGATGTGTCAGCATGTGATTATGGAAAGCCTGTCTAACGTCATCATACTTGTTGATCTATAATGTAATAGTCAAAAAAATTGCAAGAAAGAAATTGCACCTTAACTCAGACAGTGAACAGTTTGAGTGCTTCTGAAAATCATCTGCAAGACATGTTTACCTCCTACGAGGAACTGCAATCCAAGAAATCACCTGGATGCTTTTTTCCCCACATTTCACAGAGGCAGTTAAGTTTTTTTTCTATCTCTTTCCATTACTTTCTTTGACATATTTTTATCTTATCTTCTCTCTCGGCGATAAATCTTTATCCTATCTTACCTTATTTTCGAGGATTCTTCAGTATAATCTTTGGGTTTCAGAGCGCTTTCGCTTTCAAGGGTCTGCGATTACGTGAAGGCCGGGTCCGGGTCAGTGGCCCAGAACTCACTGAGGATGAGAGATAGCCTTTTCAACAGCCATTTCAGACAAAACACCTGGGCCACAACGGAGGAGTGGAGAAGAAAAGGTCAAGGGTCAAGAAAGTACAAATCACTTATTTCGGGTCCGCTGCATTCAGTAGCAGAACTGGTGGCAAGAGAGGGAACTACCTCTCACTGCCTAAGCTCTAAGATCTAGCTCTGTCTTTGTATGCTAGTGTCTCATATTCCCTCCAGCACGTCTCACACTTGTCTGTTGTCAGTGATTTGCGTAGCCCTTTGTTGAGATTCCTGTGATGAGGCTTTGGTTTTCCCTAATCTTACCAATCTTTTTCATATCGGCAACAACTGAACATCAGAGAGCGCACTCGTTTGATGCACAGAGGGTGTTTTGTTTTTTCACGGCTGTCAGTGGATGTTATCTGCGTGGACACAGGGATTGAATCATCAACGCTCCAAAGCCCACCCTCTCCCCGCTGTAATCTGTCCAAATCCCACCACTTGTGTGATGAATTTTCCAAATGTGGCACCTCGCCCGCACCAAACGGCTCCGTTGCCTGGCTATCGGCCTCGCTAAAATTGCCGCGCTTATCTGGCGACCGGACTTTGATTTAGAACGCCACGCCGGAGCCCGAGTTCCGCTTTCGTCCTCGTCTCCGCGCTCTTCATTCATCTGCCAGCGCGGTGCATGTCTGACATTCATTTCCCCCAATGCGTTTTTTTCTGGAACAGATTCTTCTCTACTCCTCCTGTTGCCGTAGAAAAGGCCTCTAATTATATTTCTGGCCCGCACATTAATCCTCTGAACAAATGTAAAGGAACTCTAATCCCATTTCCACTGCCAGTTCAGGACAGCTGAGCTAGAGTAAGTGGACATCGGGTCGTCGGCCATGAGAATCACCCACTCCTGCCGCACAAGGTGAACGGCAGTCACAGCACATCAAGCTGCTGTTGTGTCCCTGAGAAAGCCGTGGACTAAGACTGCTGTGTCCTTTGCTGCGCTCTGCTCTCTGTGGGTAATAGATGATGAATGGCCTGACATTTCCAGCCATGCTTGTTTGGGTGTTTCACAGCGATATGCAGCCACGTTGCTGCCTGGACGCCCGATGATATTGGGACCAAATGAGACGCATTTGACAGAACATCACATGTGGGAAACCGGAAGTGTAATGAAGATTTCTGACCTTTTTTAACATGGGCGCGGCATTGCCACGCATTGCAGTGGCATTAATCTATCACCATAACATGCAATGCACCTGTATGTGTCAAGTGAGAGCAAACATATTGCAGTAGGAATGGATTTGGGATAATGTCTTTCATAGCCTCGCTCTCAATTCCCCAATGCAAACCAAATCATCCATCTTGAGAGGAGTCTCGTGCCTTCTCTACCTTGACCTTGCCCTCCGCAGAGACAAATCGTTACACACACATGCACACACACATACACACACACACGAGTCCAGGCAGATCCCTAATGTGTAAAAGGAGCTTGCTTCTTCTCTGCAGTGCTGACAGCATGTGTTGTTCCCTGTCTACAGTACAGCACACTATAATAGCTTTTCCTATTGTTTCTATGCCCTTAGAGACTGGGAGAGGGAGAGTGAATATCTAAAATTATTACAGTATATATCATGTTAGTCCTTCCCAAACAGTATTTAAATTACCATTCTTGCCAGACAATGCAGGATTCCTTTCCCTTCTTTTCCAAGTCTTCGCTCACCTCTGTTCCCCCTGAGAGATAACGTATTTGCTCTGAGACAAAACACAAAGGCAGAACCTGTTTGTCAGACTGGAGTTTCAAATATCCAAACAAAGCTACTCTGGAGGCCGAAATATTATCATTGGTTGAGTTCTTTGGCCCCGCCCTCGATGGGCGGGGCCAAGAACCACAGTGCTTGAATGGCAAAGAAGAAATATGATAAAAAATATAAATGGCAATATAATCTTTTTTCAGCAGGCTTGCTAACTAGCTTGCCTACATAGCTATGGGCTGGTGTAGCTAGTGTGAACTCGGAAGGTCAGCTTGGCTAACTAGTTAACCTAGAAAGCTTAGTAATGCATTTTTTTCAGTTAGTAGCAAGAGTGCTAGGCTTCATAATATCAGCTACCTCCACTCTTAGTCCTTGCCTTTTTCACTGGACTTCAGTCTAATATTACTTAGACAGAAAAACTTTGGCTCCGAACATGAACAAGCAAATGATTAGCAAGTCTCAACAGTTTGTGGTCAGCTGTGCTTCTTTGGCTCCACCTATCATGATTTAACTCAACCAATGAGAGTATTTCTGCTCTGCTTCTAAGAAATGTTTATAGAACTAAAACTCCAGTCTGCATTTATACAGAGCTAGAAGGTCGAGATGGAAGATATTTTCATAGCTCCAATCACTGCGTATTGTTTCTGATGAGAATAACCCCTATATCTCCCGGTGATTATGGTTATACTTGCTTCAGCAGGCGTACATCCACTTGGCTAATCCTACGTAGAGATCAATGGCTTGAATTTTGAAGGTTGGAAGCTGCAGGCAGCTGATGGTGGGGGGTGGAGGTTATGGGGGCGGGGCAGGTTCCCTTACAAAGGGGTTCGAAGAGATCAAAATTAGTTATTAGGGGCGCGAAGGGCAGTAAATCGCCGGGCTGTAATTTCCACTCTCAGATTTACGACTTGGCCCCAAGGGGCCTCTACAGTACACAGACGACCCCTCTTAGCTCACCAACTAAAGGTCATTGTAAATCACCCTGCCCCCCCCCCTCTTTCTCACTTTCTCATACACATACACACACACACATGCACACAAACACTTCTAATGACCTTTACTTTCCTGATTTTTTTTGTGGGTGCATAGTGTGTGTGTGTGGCCTATACACATGCCTAGACATGTGTCAGGGTGTTTTCTGTGGATGTGACACATGGATGTGATCCATGTGTCTGCTGGGCTTTCCCCTTAAACGAGCCCATCTCCCATCTGTAGTGGCCATTCTTCATTCTGCTGCTGTCTGCCTCTGGTCTAGTATCCCAGTAAAGGTTCCAGTGTAATGGGCAGTCCACCACTGCCCTCATATACTTTTATCACAACAGTGTCACATAAAGCCTATTTTGTCAAGAGTAGAAACAGTTCATTGTCATTTTCAAGGACTGGATCTTGTATGTTCATTGTCTCGTCTAGCTCTCCATTACCATTGGGAGACAGGCTGTTTGACTATCCCATTCCCCAACTAATCACAGTCAATCAAGCTGAATAAAATCAATGCATTATTCAACCAAGAGAATTCAGTTTCCCCTTATTCACGGCTGGCTCGTTGTAAGTTAATGGTTAATTGTGAATGATTAATTTGTGCAGGGTTCATTATGCATAAACGATCCACCTCTGGGTAGTGCCGTTAGATTTTATGTGTCTTTTTTAGAGGACATGTACAGCTTGTAAAGGAAAGAGATATAAAATCTGACAGGCATATTGCTTTATTGGGTTGAATGCATTTATTGTGTTGGGAAAGTAATAAAAATACAATCTAGCGCTAGTGCATCTATATTGAGAAATCATATGTCCTTTGGTTGAGCAGCTCTTTGAAGTTGTGATGGCTTCACAACCAATGTCTGCCAGATCAAAGTGAGCCTCAAAATACAGGAATAGAGGCTCTAATATAGGATCTCCAGGTTATTTTACCCTGGTACTGTGGGACTGTACAGTATGGCAGCCAGATAGATGGTCAGATGAGTCAGTCAGTGTCCTTGTCCAAGGATCCATCTGGTGTTATTTTGACAGAGACACATGGAGGGCAATTGCACGCCGCCTGGAGAGCCCCATTGTTAGAAGCACATAGGCTGCTGTTATAACACTTGTCGCCTATCTTCAGCGCACCGGTACGTCGCCATGAGGAAGAAGAGATGCTCGCACAGCACAGATGACCTTCTTGAATATTTAAAGTGGAGGAAATGAGCCTGCTGGCTGGGCTGAAACTCATGTGCAGCATCTATTCCTCAAGGTCTGCCTGGCTCCTCAGTGTCCAATAGTGTCCAAGAGCCTCTGTGACCCGACATTATTCATCAGCAAGTAGGCCAAGAATCCCAAGCCAGCAATCGTCCCAAATGGTTCTCTCTTTGTGTAGTATGGCTGTATAAGAGACTGGGTTAGACCAATATATCAGTTCTATATATTACAAGGCGATATTGGCCTTTTATTGAGAATCACATATGGGTCACATATAATCACATATAAGTCAACATCGTCCACCTCTAATATGATGGAGGTTCCTGGAGGTTTCAGTCTGTAAAAACTACAATGAAACCTGCCTCAGCTTGCCTTAAGGAGCTGCTAACCCACCTAAAAAAATGATTTGTATGGGTTTCAATGGTGTTTTATTGTCCCATGATGGTCTAAATGCTGTTTCGGGGGCTTTTCCACCCAGTCAAAAATAAAATTCTTTGGGATAAACTGTGTACTTGTATTTTGGAGGAATTTGTTGTATGAAAATGGTCAAGATATTCAAGATTATAAAAACTGGCACAAAATATCAGTATCTGTATCGGCCTCCATCCTACTCAAGCTTTCTGATCCACATCATTGCTCTTACAGATATATCAGTCAGATATCAGTCAGTTCACTTTGACTTCAAGTAATTCAGAAAGTTGATAATGCACAATATCAAAACTGGAGATCTTTTGCCATAAAAAAAGTTCTTCTCATTATATTCATTTTGTAAAGACCTTATTGAAGAAGTCTCAACCCATTATTGTGCAAATGGAAGTGTCATTTTACTTTGAGATGAGTGGATTGAACGTGGCTTGACCCAACCTTGATATCAACAACATGTAGGTTATTACAGGGCTTTAGGTTATCATAGGGCCTTTGAATGTTGAATGTTGAAATGATCAGGTTCAGTGCAGTGTCACTCTGCAGCTTGAAATGCACCCTGTGTAGACATTTTTGGGCTGTGGGAAAGGCAGTGTTCATATTGATAGTAGGAGGTTCATCTCATTATTTATTTATAAACTCCTGCTGCCATGTCCTCTCTTTGGTCTCACACTGTAAATATAACACTGTTTATCAAATATTAAAGACCTCCAGTTGGGGCTTTCTGAAACTTGTTGTATTTGAAGGAATACAAATGTTACAGAAGGTGTCTGTTTATGGCTTATTGCTCATTATCTGGTGCTTCCCCAGAGTGCTCTTTGGTACACCAAATTACAGTCACGATGCATTCAGAAATAGGTTTTGCTTTTTCAAAGTTTGTTGTTGCGAGAGCTGTCACAATTTGTCTAATTACTCCATTGGAAGGGTATCTGGAGGTTGTAAACTCCGACTTGTTTTTCAATCTTATTTGTCTCATCTTAGGCTATTTAGAGTGGGTGGTTTCAGAGGTTTCAGTCAATTTTAGTTTTCATCATCCATTCCTGCTAAAAGAATCCTGCAGCTTGCCTGCGGGAGATGGAGGTGGTTTCATCACATGAATGGCTTTTTGTGGAGCGGCTCTCTGTATTTTACCCGGTGCATCAGCATGCCGTCAATCACACCACCGCATCTCTGTCTCTTCTTCCAAGACTGACGCACAATTGCCGGGTTTTGTTTTAGGCCGGTAGCAAGACTCTCTCCTGACACACACACTCTCACACACACACCCACAAACCCGGCTCCATTTAAAAAATGTAGCGGCTGTTGTGATTTTGGCCGACAGTTGGGAGGAAGCCTTGTCCCCCATTTCATTTAGAGTTCACCTTCTAGGCAGCCGCCATACTTACACACACACACACACACACACACACTACCTGACATATTGCAGCGCTAGGCAGTTTGCCCAGGTAATGAGAAGGGGGGGGGGGGGGGGGAGGTGGGGGACAGTGCTGTACTACAGGGTCCAGTAGTTCATGGGTAAAAGAGTGCTAGAGCAAAGCCCCAGCTCATCCAAGTGGACTTGTATTCTTCCCAGCTGTTGGAGTGGACTATAAAATAAAGTGGTGACCCCTGATCAAAACGACCTTGGATAACATCTATGAAGAAGTGCACAGACAGACACACCGCACATATCATTAGACACAGCTCGCACTGTGCAGATGCTCGTCTCCCTCCTCATCCTCCAGTCCACACAGCAATCAACACCTCCTAATTATCATAAACCACAGCTCGGCAATCGGCGGGCAACTCAGGTGCCACCGCTCACAGCTGGGCAGCAGTTGGCAACATCCAGGAATGCTGGCGTTCCTCTTCTCACTTCCCCCGAGGGAGCTCTGGAATGACCCCAGGGTCTAGTGTGTGTGTGTGTGTGTGTGTGTTTGTGTGTGTGTTCCCTACCTCTGTTCTGCTCGTAAAGCCATAGCAGATGTGAAAAGTCCACTTTAAGTGATGTGCTGAGGATGCTCTGTCACGCAAGCCTGGCATGTGCATTTTTACTATATATATATTCTATCTCTCTCTCTCTCCCTCTCCCTCTCTCTCTCTCTCTTTCTCTCTCTCTCTCTCTCTCTCTATTTCCACCATTGTGCATTCAGCCATTCACTTTTTTTCCCCTCCTACCTTTCTCCCCTCTACCCTTCTATCCATTTTCAGGTTATTTATGAGAGCGGGGCCTGAACGCGGTGTTTCTTGGGAATTAGATTTTACCGAGTTGTGTTTTCCTTGAGAGATACAGTAAAAATAAATATCACTGAATGGAGATTTGCTTCCATTTGGTGGATTTTCCAAGTCATGAATAATTCAGCGTGGCCAGGATATTGGGAGCTCTGGTTGAGCATGGTGGTTTATGAGTTGTTTATATACAGCATATTATATATGTGATTACGTTGCCAGCTCGTGCTGCTGAATTGCAAATATGTCAAGGTTGTAGAAATTCAAACAAGTAAGCTGGGATAGGTTGGCTATGTAGCAACGTTTCCATCCAGCTGTCAAGCGGATTTTCAGTAAGCTATTGCCTTTATTTATGTTTTAGTTTATCAGAAAGTCTGTTCTATGTTTGGTCCTAGATGACCTGAGAGCAGCCGTTAGAAATTCATTAGCTAGTTGGTTCTTGAAGTCTTATCTTGTCTCATTTGGGAGCGTTGCCTGTCTGAGCATGCCGTGTGACGCTTCCAAGATTATCACACTCCCTGCTACCCTGTGTGTGTGTGTGTGTGTGTGTGTGTGTGTGTGTGTGTATGTATGTGTTTGCGTCTGTGTAAGGTTTGGCTTGAGACATTGATTAGCCTAGGTGACAAAAGATGGAGAGGTTAATTAAAGAGGATGTCAGGGTGCTAGACGAAGGGCGAGGGGTTACGAAAACAAACAAATCCCACAACATCCGGTTTCATTCGGGCGCAGGAGACGCTCTGTGTGACAGAGAGATAGTTGTATTAGTTTAGAGCGGCGATTTAGAGAAAGTTCTTGAAGTCGCCATGTTATATGAGATTTTGTTTCAGCGGGGCCCGTAATCTGTCTCGGCCCTGACAGTGTGGCCTTTCGGAAGAGGCAGCGTTTAAAAGCATTTCCCAGCCACTTGGGTCGCAGCCATTTCTTTCGCTCGGCTCTAAAAGAAAGGATTGCGCTGCGGAGAGAGAGTAATGTAGTCAAATGCGGAGCGACTTGAAGCGTACCGGGGACTGTTAGGTCTCATAAGCATTAAAGCAAATGGTGCAATCTGCAGAAGGGCTTTTTCTAAGGAGGAGGTGACCGTGATTAGCTACATTCCTCTGGGAGAGAGATTTATGAGCGCTAAGCTTCTTCTTTTTTGTGTCTGACCTACTGTACACGCCAAGTTTGGGAAAGGAAAAAAAGTCTGGTGAGGCAAAGAGGTAGAGTATTCTATAATGACAGAAGAGCTTAATTTATGGATCACTACGAAGAAATGAAACTTTAATGATACCCGTGGGGAAAGTGGATTGTTTTAGCAGCAAAAGAATAATAGGATACAGCAAAGAAAAAATAGAAGCTCGACTCTGGATCAAGACTCCTCTGTCACGCCGATGTGGTTTCCAAGCCAGCACTTTCTTCCCCTCTGCCGTTGCCGTGGTAACAGCTGGGTCGTGACAGCTGACCTGATCTTGTTGCTAATCTAGTTGTTAGCTCAACAGGCCCTTTTCTCTAATAGCCGCATTTGATCTTACAGACTAACCTCTGGCTTTTTGACTTTTGTAGACTAACTACAGTGAGGCATGTGTTGGTGTTCACAGGTCAAAGGCTGCATCTTGGCCTGGTTTTCTCTGGCTGATGTTGAATGGTGGGTGATAATGTGAAATGTGTTACACTAGTTTTACTGCTTTTTTAAGAGTACTATTAATTTCAGTACTAACAATACAGTTTCCCTGATCTTTTCTTTGTCTTATTTTTGAAGGGAAGAGAGGATGGGGTCGCTGGTTTTAGGGGTATAAGGAATTATTGCTTCCAGGGAGTAATAAGTAAAGTAATAACATTACTTTTGTAATGAGTGGTATATGATTTTTTGGAGTAATGAGGCCAACACTGGTGGCCTAATGCAGAAGCAGAAGTATGAGACAGTTTAATTTCTCCCTCTTGCATGTAATTGTCATATCAGGAATAGCTGCATTCACACCTGCCTGCCACTCCAAGGGGAAAGATGTTGTAATGCAAGATCCCAAGGCCTCTGATCCTGATCTTTGTAGATGGGATGGCCAACCCGCTATTAGTGACTGTGGTCCTATTCTGGTAAAGATCTGAGAGAACCATGACCAAGCCCTGCTGCCCTCTGGGATTTCACGCAAAGCCCACAGGGAAGAGGCTCCTGATCTGACGTAAACGCTCTTCCTCTGCCTACCCTGCTTGTTGAGAAAGCAGACCTAAACTCCAGTCTTTGATCGCAGGAATAAATCCACTTGACTTTTCAGATTGTTCAGTCATAATACAGAGTGAGGGTTACAGATAATTCAGGGATTATCAGTGTGTGTGTGTGTCTCTGCACAGAGGATTTGTCGCTCTATAAGGTTCTACAGTACATTGCTTGAGGATTTGGTGTGCTACAGTAGCAATGAGACACAATATTGCCTCGCTCCCTTGAGTTTCTATGTAACACTGAGTTAATATCCATGACCCTTGAAGGGCAGATGGTATATAGATTCAGACTTACAAAGTGAAGTCAGACAGTTGTATTAAGTTGACTAGCTTCAAGAAATAATGGAGTTACAGCCGAGAAAACTGACATCAATATTTACATGGCGTTCCATATCTTGAAGGTTGTTTTGAGATGTAAACATGTATTCTTGCGGTTTGGACTCTATGCATTTTCCCAGCTACAATTACAGGACATGAGTGAAGAAAATCAATAGGCTATAACCTGAGTTCCATTGTCCTTGAAGGGCGTATTATTGTATATTCAATTCCCACAATTCTCTCCCACACATTTTCCCTTTTTTTAATGACTGAAACTGTGTGTGTCAATCAGCCACAGAGCATGCGCGTTATCATGTCACATTAACTCACTCGAAAATTAAAATAGAACCTCGACTCCTCCCGTCATTCAAGTGTCACCTCGGAGACAGTTGATTTCTTTTTACCTGCCTGGCGTGACCCACTCCAAAGACACGTCTGCTTCGACTACGCTTAATTTAGACTCAGCTGACAGGGACAAAGGTTTGAAGTCATTCTGAGCGGCAGGCTGCCGGTGCTCCTATGATGGTTGTTTACCAGAATGTTATTGTCATGGGCATAGCACAGAATCCCTAAGAGAGTGTGTCGCTAAAAAGTTAGTTTAGGGAAACAACAGTGCCATACATTATTGGAAGACTTTCCTTGTTTGGGTCTGAGGGACATCTGGGGGCTAATGGCGGATCATGGAGGGGACCGGCCGGACCCTCTGGCTATAATTGGTGCGTGACTGTAGCCCAGTCGTATTTCAATTCTGTTGTCATCCATCTGCAGAAAAATAGACTGAGAGGGAAAGAGAGGCAGAAGCTGCTGCCCTGGCATGCAGAGACCAAGGCAATGTCATGGCAGGCTGGTATATTTAGTGTATTCAAACAGAGCATAATTTAAAGTTGTAATGTTCTGTCTAATTGCACAAAAGTTTAGCATTCCTCCGCTGGTACTGTTATTTTACTGTTTGGGAACAGCCATTAGGCAGTAGCAGTACTTTGATTGCTGTATGGAACAGAGGTCAGAACCTTCTGTGCAACTTTACATCACGGTTGGTAATAACTTAAATTTCAGTGCAAAACACATTTACACTAAACTCAGAGACAGAGCTGCTCTGTAGACAGAAATAGTCTCAGTGAGTTGAACCTCATTGGGTGGAGCCAAATAAGCAGTTTTGGAGCGCAAGTTAGCTGGCATTCAAAACACCCATGATGTTGGAAGGTCAGCAGCTAGCTAACGAGCTTATCTAGGTAGTTACAGGCTAGTATAGCTTGTTTGAACTTGGAAGGTCAGCTAGGCTAACTAGCTAACCTAGATAACTTAGTATTAGGCCTAGATAGCATTGTTTTCAGTTAGTAGCAAGAGTGTTAGGCTTCATAATATTAGCTCCTCTTACCCCTTGCTTTTTTCACTGGGCTTCAGTAATGTTACCAGTGTTGCCAACTTGTTTCCAAGGAAAGTAGCTATTGGCTGCTCAAAAAGTCGCTAGAAGTCGCCAGATGACATCAAATGCTAATTTGCATATCAATAACCTACAGTCTCCGGAGGGAGGGGGGCTACGCTGTGTGTGGGAAGCGCTGTGATCATTAGACCTCTCTCGATGACAAGCAAGTAGAGCAAACCGGCATCAGCCGTACCAATTTATTGGCAAATGCTTTGGGATTCAACACTTCAACATTGTTCCCCATGGTCAGAAAAAGTCGCCAGATTTGTCACTAGTTGCCTTTGAGAAATAAAGTCACCAGGGGGTTCTGAAAAGTCGCTAAATCTAGTGACAAAGTTGCCAAGTTGGCAACACTGAATGTTACTTAGCCAGAAAAACTGTGGTTCTTTTGCTCCACCCATTGGGATTTAACAAACAATGAGATTATTTCTGCCTCCAGAGCAGCTCTGCCTCTTGAGAAATGTATAACTAAAAGGCAACTGTCACTGCACCGGAAACCGCAGCCATACAGTCTGTCTTGTCAGTTGTTGTCCCTAATGCCATGCTTGGTTTGTAGTTCTGCTCCATAGCCGATACAAAGCACAATCCTCTCAGTCCTGCCTTCATCTTGCTTAGTGCTGTCACTCAGTAGTCCTGTCTAAGCCCACTACGCCTGGCCCTGCGCCCACACCGCTGTATAGAGCCAATCCTCTTTGCTGCTTTCATACACAGATTACCATTAGCACGTTCAATCCTCTCTCTCATTGTCCAGTGGGTTTACACTTTTTTCCAGAAGTAATGTCAGGGTTGACCTGTTCTTGGTCAAATTCCTTTATTAGAGAGTAAGAACGTAAGAAATCCTTTATGCTGCGCTGAATAACAGAATCATTATCTTCCCACACATGAGTAAGACTTACTGTATTTCAGTTGTTTAGCTGTTTTGATATGCTTTGTATGGCTGGGAAACTGAGCACAAAGCAGTGGTTGTATTTTGTAGTGTGCTGTTTTGCATATTTTTATGCTTGCCAGAAGGGCAAACATGTACATCTGCGTTTGTCGCTAAGGGACTGTAATATTTTCAGGGGTCGTTTTTGAACCACGCATGTCTCAAACGCCTGTGGTAGTAACCTGAATGTTTTTTCTGTTGCGATTTAATGCGACTGGATCGCCTTTGGGTTATGTTTACAAGAAAATCTCACTCTGTCAGGTTGAGGTGAATTCCTGCCCTCATGTCACTGCTGCTGTAGTAGAAGAGATTAAAATGTGGACAAGTTTATTTTGTGAATGGCAATGATGTGGTCTAAATCATGTGCCAACCTAATTGTATACTAAGTAATATGGCACCTATAGAACAATTAAAAGGAGTGTGCCTTCCTAAAATGTTGAGTAGAGGGGAGACTACACTCACCGAGCACTTTATTAGGAACACCTGCACACCTGCTTATTCATGCAATTATCCTATCAGCCAATCATGTGGCAGCAGTGCAATGCATAAGCTCATGCAGACACAGGTCAGCAGCTTCAGTTCATGTTCACATCAAGCATCAGAATGGAGAAAAAATGTGATCTCAGTGACTTTGACCGTGGCATGGTTGTTGGTGCCAGACGGGTTGGTTTGAGTATTTCTGAAACTGCTGATCTCCTGGGATTTTCACACACAACAGTCTCAGAGTTTACACAGAATGGTGCGAAAAACAAACAATGTATTACTGAAGTATGGGTTGAAAAGCTTAGGAAAAAATGACATATTGGTTTGTATTTGCAGTGAATTATGCAGATGATATTGCTATATATCTGCATTTGTGGTGTTATACTGCAGCAAGAAATTAGCCAATTTTTGATTAGAGGTTCAATGGAATTACTGTAATACCATCATTTTGCTTGAATAAGCTAAGATCATACTAATCATTTGTAACTTTTGAACTATATAAGATAGAAACACAGGGTTCGGATCATTGTTTTTCAATTAAATCCTCTATTGTTGAATCATTTTTATTGGCCCTTGAATGAAATAAGGGATATATATAAGTGGACACCCTACCTGTTGTTTATTGTAAATGGGCTTACTCCTTCATTGAGGATGTACAATGGTAGGCCTTGCTAAGCTAGATGAAGATTCATCATTCTTTACATTGTGGTACCTATCTAGCGATGATGTTGCTTTATGTTGTATTACATCACCATGGAGGGATGTTGCAGAGTATTGTATGATGCTGACCTATCCTGATCCTCCATCTTCTTCTTCTTCTTGTTGCCTAGGAGTTTGCAGCGCTGACCAAGGAGCTGAACGCCTGCAGGGAGCAGCTGCTGGAGAAGGAGGAGGAGATCTCTGAACTCAAGGCTGAGAGGAACAACACCAGGGTGAGTGAAGCTCTGACACGCTCGCACATGCAGGCATGAACACACACCTGTTCATTACACTGTTTCATTGACTGACTGACTGATTCACTCCCTCACCTATGGCTTAACATACTTTCCATACTGCCTCTGGTTATTGGTCAGAATAGTTCTCCATAGTCCAGCCACCAGAAGCATTTTGATGAAGCTTGCCTCAGTTGGGTGCCCTGCAACTGATTCAACATGACAATCGCCTGCACAGAACTATTCAAGGAGTTCTGTGCCCAGCCAGCCAATCATCACCGTTGTTTTGACATTTCCAACAACAGTTCTTAGTCCAGCAAAACCAGATCTATTCTTGGGGATAAAATTGGTGATGGTGCTTAGAGTGTTTCTCTTCACATCCCCTCTTAAATTTGCATTTATCTACCACAGTTTCTCTCTAAAGTTTTGCAACTTCCCCAAAATGTTCATGTCTGTGGGCTTGAGCAAATAGACTGCTGCAGACTCCGATAGACAGTGTCTTGAGAAAACGCAAGATATCTGGTGGGTATGTTTTAAGGCTCTAGAAGCACTGAAGCAACCATGTGCACTGTCTGTTTCCAATGCCCAGGCATACCTCATTAGCTCCCAATATTCTGGCTGAAGATTTTTCCACTTACTCGACATGGATGGCTGCTCAACAGGAAAACTAAGCCCAAATAGCACTGATGCCCTGCAGTGTCCAATGCAGACTATTTGGAACAAGAACCGAAAACATTAGAGGGCCAACTCAAATTTTTGGAGCTGAAGTTCTGTATCTTTAATAAAAACCTTTCATTTTAAAGGAGTAAGCAGACGCTGCTATTGACAGATAAGACTGTGTTTTCCATCCCAGTGCTGATTAAGTGTGGATTTACAGTGGTGCACTGTCTGTCTCTGGGTGTAGGCTGGCTTCCAGAGAAGCAAGAAGATTTTAGCACTGCAGAGAGAGAGAGAAAGAAGGGGAAGGGAGAGAATGGGGTGAGGAGCAAGAAAAGAGGGAAGGAGGAAAGTCATTTTCACTCTCTCACTTCATTATCACCTTGAATCCTCCAATGGGCAATTACCAGCCAAACTTTAATTAAGCTTGGTTTTGTCGCTGTTAGGGCTTTAAAAGTTCATAATTAAATCTTTTAAGGCGTGTGCAGGCAGTCAGTGGACTGAGGAGCTGACAACAGAATTGATGACAGTGGAACGCTAGGTTACTTTGGCAAGTTGTTTTGGATAAGCATCACAACTAAACGATTTGCATGTAAATGCATATTTATTCTAGACTCAAAACTGGTGCAGAGACACGATAAGAAAGAATTGGGGGGGGGAGAGAGCAACAGATAGAGGATGGAAAGAGTGATTGAACAGGAGGAGAAGACTGGGACTGTTGCCTGTTATTATTCTGAGGGCGTTAGCTGAGGCAGAACTGAGGCCAAGCGTTCACTTTCTGATTGATTAAATGGTAGGCGTTTTGGTGTGCGTGCGTGTGTGTGTGTGTGTGTATGTACCCATGATGGCTACTGATGGCTGCTGATGGGGCTCTCAGTCTGCTGCCAGCCCCTCATGCACTCAAGGACAGTGGGACAGGGGAACAGACGACGCTCAGTCCCCCTTCAACATTACAGTCTAGACTACTCAGTCAGCATGTTTGTCTCACTGCTCAGGGTGTCTGACAGTAAGAGCTCAGACATGGTGCTTACCTTTAGACGCCCGCCAAAACTCATCTTTGCAATCTGCATCTACAATGACTGATGGGCATTATACTCCTTTATGTAGGGGTCAGAGTTGTATCACAGCGAACTGTAGTTTTTCTAGTACTGGACGTGGGGAAATGGATGATGAGGATGGTGAAACTGAGCAGTCCACTAGTGACGCTTTTGCAGCCTTCTGTTCCCCTCCTGCTGTCACAAACAAAGAGGAATATATAAGAGAATAGCAGAGGGTTAATGTGGTTTAGGTGCCATTCGATCTCTCATCAGACCCTTCTGTGTCCCTTTTTTTTGCTTAGTAAGGACCTTGGTGGTCTTTGTTAAAAAAGCATGCAGCATGAATGACCCGTTTTTTGTTCGCCAGTGATGCCAGTAGGAACTTGATTTCCTAACCAGTGGTTAACCACACAATACATATTATCCAGCCGCAGCTTTATTGGGCGCCCTTTAGCGGGAGATGTTTAGGCTAGTGAAGCGTAGCTATGTCAGGGTTGAAGCGGCTGTTTAAGGAGCCAATCAGGGTTTTTCTAGGAAAGAATGAGGTGATTATTTTGAGGCAGGCTCCGAAGGCTCCGAAACTGACACTGTACCCTCTTAGCAGATCATTATCATTGGGGTGTTGTGTTATATTGTGTTGGACAACTCCCAAGAGGGGATGGAGTGTTGAGATCTGCATTAGCAGCCTATCATGAAACTGCAGTGTCTCCAGGATGCAGAACCAATGAGGAAAAAATCAGAAGTGAAAGCAGATCATCTTTTACTCTTGTCTCATAGCTGAACCTGAGCAAAAAAAGTCAGTGAATAGTCTTTTACCTCTGCAGCCAGACTTGCTCTGGTGGTTTTATCAGAGTTCCGTTCATTGCTGGAAGTTAGCTCCTCCAGCTCTACCTCTCTCCTCCGTCCTTGGGATGCTCTCTACTGGCAATTGATTTGGCATGGTACCTAGCAACACATATTAGCATAATCCATTTTGTGCACTGTCCAAAGGATTGCAATTGCTTTTGAGTAGAGGTATTGTTGAAATTGATATTTGCATTGTTCATGCCTTTACACTGCGGAGGCATTACAACTGTGCAGTACTTTTTCCCAAAAGGTTTTTGACAGTGAAATGGACAAGCCGCTACATTTTTTCCCATATGGTTATTCAGATTTGACAAGAGGTTTACCACAGAAGAACTCATTGCAGTATAATGAGTGGCTTGGCATTCATTTCACTGGGGGTAACACCTTTTCATATTGTGTCAGTGCATCTGATAAGATGGATTGGGTTTGTGACTGTGATAACAAATAAATGCAACTGACAATTTGTAACAATGTGGATGACGATGATGATTGCGATGTCAAAGATGATGATTGTGACTGTCTCTCTGATCTGTCTCTTTAGCTACTGCTGGAGCATCTGGAGTGCCTGGTGTCCAGACACGAGCGGTCACTTCGTATGACAGTGGTGAAGCGGCAGGCCCAGTCTCCCTCGGGGGTCTCCAGTGAGGTTGAGGTCCTCAAAGCACTAAAATCCTTGTTTGAACACCATAAAGCTCTAGATGAGAAGGTAAGCCTGCCTCTATTAGCATATTGTATCACCTTATGTCTGAGTGTCAGCTTTAGCAGGACCTAATCTTTAAAAGCCCATTTACACCTGGAATTAGAATGTGTTTCCTCTGTCTGGATATATGATTTAACTGAATTACATTTACAACAAATGTAAAAATTTGTCTCCAGTGTACACACTGAAATCTTTCCCTCGCAAAGCACAGATTTCCACTCATGCCACTGAAAATCAATTTTTGACAATATGTCACTAAGTGACCTGCCTGTCACCTTTTTAATTTGCATGTGCATCCAGGTTGTACATCCTATACTGCAGGTTTATGTTGGGTTCAGAAGTTGCTATATGTAGATTGGAGGATCATTGCATGTACACTTTGGCCAAATGTATCTGACCAGAGATGGTTGAGGTGATCAGAGCTTCAATGTGTCTTGAATGCATTTACACCTGGATTTTATACATTTTTGCTCTATCCGATAATAATGCATGTTAATTCAAGGTATAAAAGGAGTGTCAATGAGACAATGACATAATGATATATACTCTTTGTTCAGTAACTAGTGTTCATTATATATTACAAGGGTGAGGTTTTTAATAGTTTAGTTAATGGACTGAACACAGTTAACACCAACCACACAGATGCACAAATTGCTGCAGCGTCATCTGTGTGTTTTTCCTGCTATGATAGATGTTCTTTGCTGCCATTAGCCAGCTCTCCTCTAACTGTCTCTACCAGCCTCTCCTCTGCCTCCTCAGAGCCTATTGATTTATGACCTTAGCCCCCTGTGTGATATCACCACCGCCCCTGTAATCCATTCAGCCCCTCCTCAAAAAGCCATCATTTATAAAGCATCTCCGATGGCATGCTGTTCAAGGGAAATAAAAGCTGCATCGGGCGGCTGACGGTCTCGGGGCCATCCTGAGTCGGGGCCCGGCTCGCCTCTAATCCAGGATCAGCCTCCTGAGATCTGACATCCTATTGGGCCACGGCAGTGGCGGCGGCTCGGTCGCCGGGTGGCGCAAGTAATCGCTCCTTCACCACCGTGACAAATACAGGAACTCGGAAGAGGACGAGTGAGCCACGAGTTCTCTCATGTCGCAGAGGAAGAGAGGAGGGTAGGAGGGTAGGAGGGGAATCTCCTCCCAGCAACTGGTGCTTTAAAAGCAATAAAGGCCTCATGCCCCTGGACAGAAGCTTTGAAGTTGCAGCAAAGCGTTATTGTAAGGCTGTGGGAGGAGGAGAGAGCTGCTCCCTCCGCTCTGGCAGTGAGGATTCTGTTTTGCCATGTTAACCCCTGCTTGCTTAAGAGTGGAGCGGTAATGGGAGTCGAGGGGATATCTAAGCAGGATCATAAGCATATCTCCCTGCCGTTTCCTCAGGCTCTTAGCTACCTATCTATCTGAGTGCAAATGCACATGATAATAACGTGGTTCATCCATTAAGGTTGTGATACATGTTTTTTTTGTTTTGCTTTTCAGGTGAGAGAGAGACTACGGGTGTCGCTGGAGAGGGTCTCGGCCTTGGAGGAGGAGCTCACAGCAGCCAATCAGGAGGTAAAAGCTGCAACACTTATTATGCTTAAGATACTATACGTTTTAATCTCTTTTGGTCTTCTTTGTTGTGTTGTATCTTTAATGCAGATACATGGGGAAGTGGATGGATGGATGGGTGGTTGGATGGATGGATGGATGGATGGATGGATAATAACATGAATTGCAGACTAATAACAAAAACAAAATCGTGTCCCAGGGTGCTTTCATATTGAAATACTAGAATTAGATTAGATAAAACTTTTATCCAGTTTCCTCATGGGGAAAATGGATCATCACAGCAGCAGATAATAGGATAAAGATAAAACTAAGACAAATAGAGAGTACTGAAGACAACATAACAAGTAATTACAGCAAACAAACCTATTGAAAATAATATAGCAACTAAATAAAGGTACAGCATCTTCACTGACAGATTTACAGATTGCAGTGGGTGTGCATTGCTAGCTATACAGGTGTATAGATGGGAGAACATACTGTATATACAAACAAAACATATATACAGAAATTGGTCCAGATGTTCAAATATTCATTGTGAACTATGCACATTATTAGATGGACAGATGGAGGTAACATATGTACACAAATATGAAAACATATGTACAGAAATATGTCCATGGTATGCAGATGTGCATTGTTAGCTATCTCCTTGTCAGATGCAGGTAACATACAGAAATGAGTCCAGATGTGCAAATGTGCACTGTTAGTGCTGAGCAGTTACAGGTGGAAGTAGCATACATACAGATATGCATCCAGAAACATGTTCCAGCTCATAGAATAAAGTCAGGAATATGTGCATGGATGCAGATCAAAATTGCGAATACATACTGTACAGAGATGTGTCCAGAAATATGTTTTGGCTCACGTACACAGATACGTTCAGAGCCTCAGCTTCAGAGGGAATGCAGAACAGCACTGTGCACGTGAGCGGCTCAAGCGTGGTTGGAGCAGGGTGGACTAACCCCCTCCTCAGCCTCCTGGCTCGGGCCAATGGCAGCGGCAGTGCGGCTCCGGCGCTGCAGATGGTCCCGTTCCAGCTGAGAAACAACCCTCAGGCCGGCACTTCACAGCCTGTCAGACATGCCAGTCTGACACTCAGGCCTAGAATAAAGTCAAGTCGATCAGAGGGAGGGTGGAGAGAGGGAGGGAAATGGAGGGAAAAAGCAAGTGGAGGGGTGGGGTGGGGGGGCTGGGAGGTGTGCGGAGTGGGTGGACAGAGAGACACAATGAGATCGGGGCTGGAGAGGAGAGAGGAGGAAATGTAAAAGAGCAAACGGAGACAGCAGACAGAAATAGAGGTGGCAGGTGGGAAAGAGAAGCAGGTTGTGTATGTAGGTGTGTGTGTTAATGAGAGTGCAGGTGAGGTTGGTCAAAGCACATCTGACAAGGCGTGGAGAAAAGGGAGAGAGGGAGAGAGAGAGAGAGGGTGAGCAGACAAGTCGTAACGATGCATACTGATGGCGACTAGATGCTGGAGTCGCTTGCTTGTGGTCTGAATGCGGGATTAGCAGGCACAGCATCTCATCAAGAACTTCCTGGGGCAGATTAAACCACTATGGTGTCAGGGGATGGGAGGAGAAGGAAAGAGAGAAGAGGACGACGACGGGCTAAACAGTTAAAAAGTAATGTGACAGCGCGCCGGCTCCCAAACGCTATCCTCCTGCTGTCATTTTTCTTTTACAGGTTTTCAAAGGCTTTGTGCCTGGATAAAGTCAGTGTTTTTTTTTTTACTGAATTGCATAGTCCATGACAGACATTTCACAAGAGAACGTTCCTCACATCATACAGCCAAGGTTATGCGCATTCGCGAGGCCGTCCCTACTAAACGGTTAACATTGTGCGTTGTCAGTGTGGCAGACGGATGAATGATTGGACCTTGAGGAAGCGGCTGTTTAACTGGCTTTGCGGAATAGAAACCTCCACACTTCAGAGGCTCCAGGGAGGCGGGCAGAGCCAGGAGCCAGCACACCGCTAATTGATTTGTGATGGAGGTCTGCTATAAGACCCCTCTCCCTCCAGGGGTTTTAGAGACCTCCGCCGCGCCTGATGACATCAGCGACCTTTGACCCCCGCGCGGTCACAGGTGTTTGACACTGATTACCGCCACTCCTCTCGAAGCTGATTACTCAGATATTGCAATTTGTTATTACGGAACATGCCGCGATAGAGGCTGCAAATGGATCCAATTGGAATCTGGTCAAGGGTAAATTGAAGTTGATAAGCGCTCCCAAAGAACCCTAGGGAGTCTGAGCCGATGCTTGTAATCCAGCAAATGGTCAGGTTCATCTAGGGAGCGGTCTAAGCTGAGTAAGATCCAAGAGCTTGTCAGAAGAAACATGGAGGGTAGGAGGAACATGTTGCTTTCTGTGTTATCCTGTCTGCTCTAATGCTATGGCTAACCTTCACATCTTTGTTAGAGAAATCCCAAGGCATCACCCACCCACTGCATGGAGAAATGAACACATTCTTCACATAAAACCCAACAGTGTTTTTCTGTCTAAGAATGGTGTGTGTATATATATGTATGTGTGTGTGTGTGCACATACGTTCGCTCCAAAGTGTGTGATTGATCGTAATTTAAGCGCACTGCACCAGAGACTTACATGCCCCAGGCTTTCACCTTGACAAGATCAATCTTTTATACACTGGGAAAGCCCCGCTCCTCCCCCTCCTCCTCCTCTCTACATGTTTGTCCAATCGCTCCTTCCTCCTTCCCCTCCGTCACACTGAACCTGACAGTTCTCTCCGTCCGACATAGCGGTGTCAAAGGAAGAGAAGGAAATCACGACGGCGCGCAGCTGAAAGCCCGTCTCCTACTCTGTTTAGCTCTGCCGCCTTCTCTCCTCTCTCTTTTGATGAGAGGTAGATCAGCAACATCAAAAGGAAAATAATAGGAGCCACGTTGGTTTTGTATCTGGAAAACTTCTCCTTTCTCTAATTTCGTCTGTGGCACTCCATTCATCATTTGTTCTGCCTTTATGTCAGGGGTTGTGTTCGCGTTTGATCTCGGCGCCGGAGAAATTACAGGCAATCTCGGCACAACGCTGCAGAAACATAAGGAGGCATAATTGTGCCCTCATTAAAAATAATGGATAGCGACGTAGGCAATATGCAATGGCGAGCAAGCCTAGCTGCTGCCAGTGAGTTCTCAGACTGGAGGAGTTAATGTCCGAGCTTAATGTAAGGCGAGTCCGTCCGTTTTCTCTCCTGCCCTCTGCCCCCGCTTTAAAGAAATCCATCCATCAAGCATGACTCTGTCTCTGATGTCAGCGGGGGGCAGGTTAGGCTTTGAGTTTGAACTAAAGCATTTCAAGTCACTTTTTTTTTTTTAATCATTTTTATCTACAAAGATGTCATTGATCGTCCTCCATGAGGAGAGAGCGGGCATGCTTCCTTCACTGTTTTATTCACGGCAAATATCTGTGGCTGCAATTTTGCAATTTTGTCCCTCTCACCGGGGTGTTCACATACACAGTGATATATTTCAGAGAGCCACAATTTATCTGTTCTGAACAAAAATGACATTTCAATAACTGTAACATTGATACAGTGCATGCTTTTATACTGGAGATAACACTCCTTTTGCAGCAGGCTGTTTACTGTAGAGCATATATTGTGATTTGGATGAGGGATATTTGTCTAAATCTAGTGGCAGAGATACCCGGGTCACCTGGAAATCTGTCTTTCACTGACCTCACCAGTGTCTCTGGGAGGGAAACAAACATGCTGATTTGAGACAATCCTGGGTGATTCAGAGATCAAAGCATCCCCAAAGCCTCTGAGCACTCATATAGAAGAAGCAGCAGGCATCCACATGGATTTATCCGTAACGCTGTAGTTGTCAAAATTTCTCTGCTTGCACCAAAGAATATTACGAATGGAATAACGTTTGCTTTCTTGAAACTGAGGGGAAAATACATGCTTGACTAATGCTGCCATGTCACAGAATAGTGACGGTTCATTTGAGTGTGTATTGGAATACCTTTGGCACAAATGATGCATGCACACACACACTAGCTGTGTCATTTACTATGTTTCTGTTGTATTTCCAAAAGCCACACTTAAGCCATCACTTTTATGAGAAGGAGGTTTCTCCCCCCCGCAATAAAAATGGCATCCATGTCATTTTTAATGGTTTGTGTGCTGCAAATTACTGCCTTTCCCCCTTAAGTTTCAGGCTAGAGAGCGGGAGAAGAACACGTGGCACCACAAAGTCTCAGCCCCGTCGCTGCTGTTGTGTAAAGCAGTGGTGTAAAATTGTTTATGAGATTTATAACGATGTATCCTGAGCCCTCTGTGCTGTCCAGGAACGGGTTAGCCGGCAATTTGGACGATTACAGCCGAGCGTGGCCTCTACCTGTCTGTTCCCCCGTCACTCGGAAAGCGATAATCACACGGTGGCTGTCGAGGAAAACCCTAATTATTGTTGTCACCCCTTCGACAGGATTATGGCTGTTGCTTGAGGTGATAAAGCGAGGCACGAGGTCCGCCAAACACAATAATTATAGTGATTATGTCAGCGCTTCATCTGCTTCCAACGTTTGTTAATGCTGTCTTCCAGAAATTCCTACACAGGCTGTAAGGAGGGTGATGCTGTAATTCACTGGAGGGATAAGAGGGAAACATCACTAGATAACTGAGAGTTCCAACAATGCTTTCATACTAATGTCAAAGCGTAGAGGAAATACAGTAATGCATGTTATACCTGTTGCATCTGGCCCTGAACCATCTCAGCTCTCTGAACCAGCAGCATCCACTCTGTGTGTTTGTATATGTGTGTGTGTGACATTTCGGCTCTGACCCCTCTCTGCCTCCAACAGATTGTGGCCTTACGGGAGCAGAATGCCCACATCCAGAGGAAAGTGGCATCGGGGGATGGAGGAGAGGACATACTGGAGGGCAGTGAAGCTCAGCAGAAGGTCCACGGCAAGGTGAGCATCCTCAGTAGAACATGGAAAATGCACTTTACTCTCTCCATGTGATTCAGAAATATTTGTCTCACCGACATGTTTTGGTTAAACCTTCAGCAAGGTGCAGAAGTAGGAATCCTTATCCAACAAGTATTTGATGGACAGCGAAGTTCAGGAAAAGTTCAGCGTCAACCCAAATGGGCAGAAAATTTGCACAATATGATATTATGGCAGGGTAGAAATTCATATAAAAACAGCTTTGGAAACTTTTTTGAACTGAATATTCAGGTCCCAGTTTCACAAAATGATGCAGGTAGCAGCTACAATCTACTATGAATATAGTCTCAAAATTCATTTATTTCATATATACAACATTATTTTAAACATTCTTATATTCTATCATCTGCTGTATTTGACATCAAAATGCATGGTATCCACTGCACTGGTTTTACTTCCAATATGAGTTCCCCCTGAGCCCACAATCACGTTTTAATTGCCAGCATGCAAACGGTATATTCTTAACAAATTGCCAATCTTCTTATCAGGCGTTTACAATATCTTTGGCTCACTGTGCGGGCGTTCTGAAGGACGCTCAGTCAGGCGGACGTTCTTGCCGCAACCTCGGCCGCTCCCATTACGCGGAAGTGCTCACAGATCTGCATAGCCGCATACAAATTGCCCTCTGATTATTAATTTACAGGGAGAGGTGTCACCGCGTCCACACTTACCAGATGAAGCGGACGAGACAAAAACCAAACCGCGCCACGAGCATCAGAGCCCCACAGCGGAGCCTAGAAATCCTTTAATGTGCAGACGGCGGCGTCTATAACTTACACAGAATACCTGAGATAGGTAGATCAATGGAGATGTGATTAGTTGACTGGTCTGCTGGAAGTGGGGAGGGGTGTGTGAAGAGATGAAGAGTGGGTTGGGCTGACAAGGTGACAGCTCTCCGTGCGCTGTGTGGTTTTTTTTTGAAGATGAAAGGAGTGTATGCGAACGTGTGTGTGTGAGCGTGCGCACCCTCAAAACGCACGTTCTCCCGGTTACGTGATTGGAAACCGCTCCCTTGAAGTGAGGCTAGTGAGGGCTAGTTATTCAGTGTCACTGCGCTCAGAGGGACTGACAAGGTAGTGGCAACAGCTGCCATCCAGCGGGGGGAACGACACGCCTGATCTGCAGGACGCACTGCCTCCTGGGAGCAGGGGCCTCTCCACCTGATTGGAGAGGTATACACACACACACACACACACACACACTCACTCCCTGGTTGTCATTCATGTGACGGGTGGAAAGAGGCCAACGAGTGGCAAGAGGGAGGAGGGGAAGAAGAGATGAAGGAAAAGAGGAGAGGCTTGCGGAGTTCTCAACCCCATAGCAAAGACCTGGATCCACCTGACAGCCAGCTAATGCAGTCTGACAGATGAGGCCTGTTGCTTCATTTTCCTCATTTCACATACATCTGCAGTGCTTATCATGCTGGACAGCACTGCAGCTCTTCATTGCCCAAACAGCTTTTTTGAAACATTCTGGACCCAGCTTACTTATCACTTTTGTAAAATGATAACCCAAGATAGTGGAGCTGAACAATTAATCGGAAAATAATCGAAATTGCAATATGAACTTCTGCAATTTCCAAATCGCAGAGGCTGCAATTAAATGCTTAAGAGAGAGGGGTGTCCAAACTGGATTTCTAAACAAGGTGTTTTAGTGCTCCGGGTAATGTTTGGTCCATGAATCAAGAACTATATTCAAACTCAGTAAATCCTGCACACTGACATCTATTTTTTTTTAACAAAATCACTTTTTTTCAAACAATTAAAGTTCTAAAAAATGTATGACAAGAAAAACGTGACGATATGAATCGCAGTTTAAATCGCAATTGCAATATTCTGTCAAATAATCACAATTAAATTTTTTTGTCAATATCTTTCAGCCCTATAAGATAGTTACAAATGTTTTTTGACTACACAAAGTCTTTGTGATAGGCAGGTACATAAAACAAATCTCATTTTCAGCTGGGAAAATGGACATATAAAATGAATCTCCTCATGTGGATGCATGAGCTAGGCTAAACTCTGTGTAGATCACCCCTAAAGTAATAGCAGATCGGTCATCTAAATCCCACCGCCCCTTAAATAGTGAGATGAGACAGTCAAACAAGCCACAGTTGTATAGCATGCTATCTCTGGGAAAGTTAAGGCATTTTTTGCACTAAAGCAGAAGAGAAACTGCTAAATCCTTAAAGTTAGTCCATTATGAGAGTGGGCCAGAGCAGAGGGTGCGGGTATTAAAATCGCCGGTGTGATTTAGTGGGTCCTGTTCCTCGCTCGGGTGAATCATTGATCACAGGCAGCAGGCACAGAGGCCCAATTAGGTTTGTCCTCACAGATGGATGGCTGAGGATGGGCAGCTGGGCCTGATACAGCAGAGAGAGTGAGAGAGAGAATACAGAGATCACTTTTTCTCTGTCTCTTCAGTTCCACCTACCTTTACAATAATCTCATTGCAGCATAAAGAACAGGTATATTATTTAGAAGCTGCAGTGGGATTGTCAGAGGGACTGTGTTATTTAGGAGTGATAATAAAGTTGATGTTCTTGCCTCTAAACCTCTAGACCTTGGATCTCTCTCTCTCTCTCTCTCTCTCTCTCCCTCCCTGGCACCCCCTCATTAATCTACCTCATGCAGAGACCCTGGGAGCTGTACAGAGTGAGGACTCAGTGAAACCTAATCATATTACTAATGCAGGCGTCAAAGCAATCTCTCCAATGCAGTCTGGAGTGATTCTTACAGCGCCTCAGTCGCCCGGTCTTTGTCGCCATCCCAAAAATTAAACCAGGAGAGAGAGCCAAACCTTGAGCTCCTGAACTTGAATTTATTCGAGCGTTAATGTGTCTCACTCTCAAAACGAAGAGATGGCATCTGAAGTGGGAGCGAGGCTGATTTCTCAAGGCCCACTTCAGCGCTCGGTGGGAAGCCGGGGCATCAGGAAATTGTTTTCTTCACCTGGTTCATCAGTTTCAATCTCGCTAATATACCTCCTCTCCTGCATCCTGGACTCAAACCACTGCTTCTGTTATTGCATGTTGCCAATTATTTTAACCTTTACTTGACACCGTGGTCCCCTGTTTAAGAAAGCAGCGTCAATAACAAACCATCCAAAAAATTACCGTAGTACCGTAGAGTACACCGAAACAAGTAGAACAAAATAATATAAGAAAAATGATCTCCAGATTTCATTTGTGAAATCCAACCTAGACCACATTTCCAAATAAGAATGATATTTATTGGGATTTGCATGTTTGATCCACCCTCACAGATGAACATGTTGTTGCAATATGTCATGTAGCCACTAGAGTTCATAGCAACTTTCAAACATCTAACCCTGACCCTACCCTTCCTTGATCCCTCTCCCCCCAGCGTCTGTCCAACGGCTCTCTGGAGTCGGCCCACGAGGCGAGCCAGGTGGTGGAGCTGCAGGACCTGCTGGAGAAGCAGAACTACGAGCTGGCCCAGATGAAGGAGCGCATGTCCTCCCTCTCCTCCCGCGTCTCCGAGGTGGAGCAGGAGCTGGAGACCGCCCGCAAGGACCTCATCAAGTCAGAGGAGATGAACAACAAGTACCAGAGGGACATCAAAGAGGTGACGGCGCAGCGTGCACACACACACACACACACACAATGAGGACAGGGAGAAGCGCACACATACACACACTTGCAAGGAAATAACAGTCACAAGAGAGACATCAAAGAAGGCAGTCACTTAACAAGCTTGTATTAGCATACATTTTCACAGTCTTTCTATCTCTCTCTCTCTCTTTCTTTCTTTCTCTCTCTCCCTCTGTGGGTGCATATGTGGCTTCTCTCTCATACGCGCAAACACACACACATGTACACACGAAGAGAGGAACCTAGTAGGCTATATAAACAGTTCTCAAGGACACATACAAACACTGCGCGTGAAACAACCTCCGAGCAAAACAAGCAACTGTCACTGCATCTGCCGTCGGTCGCTCTTTAAAAGCCATTTAAACCTCTGAGGTTGGAGTGTAGACATATAGAGCCACACAGCCACTTTCCCAGAGAAATGAGGTCCGTGCCATAAATGGGCAATTAAGAGCACAATCATAGGCCCATTCAATATGTGTTAGAACTGTCTGTGTGAGGTGAATGCCAATGCAGAGGGCTGAATATGAATATGAGCTGATCCCCCCCCGTAGCCCCTGGCTGAGATTGCTATTGATTGCTAACGATGCCGGCAGCGGCAGTGATTGTGGCCCGGCAAATGTGCGCTGGCCCCATCAGATAGACCCGGTGTTATTACTACGCACCGCCTCGACTCAGCGCGGTATTTTTATCAGCGCTATGGGTAGCTAAAAAGTTTATGCGCTTACGTGTGCATGCATGGGCGATTCTCCATACAGGAAATTAACTCTTCTGAGAGCTTCTGAGATAATGCTGTAAGCTTGTATCGCGGCGCCAGAGTGAGATACAAGATCGCAGCGCCGTGTCTCTCCTTTATGAGGCTGTATTGTTTCTCTTATTTGGTGTTTGACTTTGTTTCTCATGTAGATCATGTCGTGGTCACACACCAATGTATGGAGCTACTTTACTGACAAAAGATTTTGACGAACAGCTTTACTTTGTGAACTTGTACTTGTGTTTCTGCACATGCAGCGAAAAGATCTGTAGCTGTGATTCCAGTTTGACACAAGTTTTCTACTAATCGCTCCATTTTGTAATCATGCAGCAGCTGTTTGTACTTGCATTTAAGGTCACCCATGGCTGCACACAAGTTTTGCATACTTGTACTAATGCATCAGTGTAAATCAAGCTTGTATATTAAGTTACAAGTATGCAAAATACATTTGCGAGTAGATAAACTGGAATTACAGCTACAGATGTTATGCAAATTCAAGGACAAAGCATAGGTCATTCAATGTGTTTTTATACACCTCAAATGCATGTTTCAGTGGTAGAGAAATTACCCCAATACTTACATAAGAACCCCCTCATTCCTCTTAGTCATGTTGTTTTTTTTGGCATTCTGCAGCTGTTCTGACTGTGTGTCTCCATGCAGGCCATGTGTCAGAAGGAGGACATGGAGGAGCGGATCGTCACGCTGGAGAAGCGCTACCTGAGCGCCCAGCGGGAGTCCACCTCCCTGCACGACATCAGCGACAAACTGGAGAACGAGTTGGCCAATAAGGAGGCGTTTCTCCGACAGGTCTGTCAAATCAAAGGAGTTCCTACATTGGCGTAGTGCTTGGTAGAAATTAATCTCTCTTCTCTCTTAGCTCCAATGCTCCTATTGACTTTAAAAACATCCTTGATAGTTTTAATGAGCCACTGAACTTTGAATCGTTCATTTAATCATTTCAATCACCATTTAATCTTACACAAAATGAGTTGTGGGTCCTTGGGTCCAGGTGCCTGTTATGTGTCCAATGAAATAGACCATTCATAGCTGAAACGCCAGACATATTTGCTGCAATATTACTGGATTTGAAAAAGAATGAACCATGCTCACGGCTGGTTGTGTAAGATAAATAGTTCATGCTACAGTTTAGAGCCGTTCCATAGAAGTTTGGCAATGAGAAAACATCTTGACATTGTGTTAAATAATATCAGAGGAAATTACTCCTTTGGGAAATTGCACATGGCTGGAAGTCATCCTTATCAATCATGTAATGCTGTATGATCAAATGATCGTACAGATGAATTCTCCCTTTGTGATTCATTGCAATCGGTTTGATAAATTGCCTGCCCTTAAAAGTTTGAGAGACAGTTTCATGAGCACATACACATACACATACACATCCACCAGCTGAGCTCTGGAGGGATAGAATGCAATACTAATATGAACGAAAAGTAATCATAGGGGCACACATACAGACACACAAGCTCCAATCTGCATTGCTGGGGAGAAGGTTGCTTGTGCGCCGTGAGAAATAGACACCAAGCAATTTCTCAGTTAAATTATCTACATAATTTTATTTCCGATGCAACGTTTGCCCTTGGCTTGTGTACGGCATCAGTCAGCCGAGCCCCTGGCCACAAAAACAACCTCATCAAGGTGACTACAGTACCTCTCTACTCCACAGAACGAACGCCACTGCATCCAGAAACCTCCTCAGAACATACAGAAATAACCCTAAAGCCTTTGGGCTTGAGCTCCGCCACCGCGCACAAACACTCTCCTCGCTGGCTGCGTAATGAGTTTACTTGTTGTCGTGCCAGCAGCCGCACCCCCGGGGTCTGGCTACTGATGTTTGAAGATGACTCGTTCAGGGGTGCAGGGGGTGGGCGGCGATACAGAGGGATGAGGCAAAAATGGAGAGGAAAGGCAAAAAGATGGATGGAGGGGCACCTAGGGAGGAGAGAGTGTGTGCTGCGCCCCCCAAACGCACACACACATACGGTCACGCTTCCCCAGTGTGATCTATAACACCGACAGGACGGTGAGACTGGGTACAGACAGAAAATATCACACACACACACACACAGGCAGCAGCACAGCCCCGGCCCACTCCAGTCTAATTATTGCATATTGAGCCAGGTCCAATGCTTTGGGGAGCAGAGCATCTGGCGCTGATGGCGAAGGCTGCCAAGCCATCCCCAAAAAACAGAGAGGCTTAGAACTGATCTGAACCCGGAGCAAGTCATGGAGACAGTAAAAGTGTCTTAACACGCAACTGGGAAATAGCCATTTGGTGGTTTCATTTAATAGTGGGTTTGAATTTTGCCTTTACAGTGGCGAGTACACCGAGAGACTCATCAAGGCAATTATATACAGATCTGCTGTGTAAAAGTGGCCACTGTCACTCTTCGTGCTATTTTAACGCTCTTTTGAAGCACTTTGAGGAATCTTCAGTAGCCACGCCCACTAAAAGACAAATTTATGTTGCGATTCACATTCTTGCCTTCCAACTCCCCTCCTACACACACACACAAGTCCAATTCCATTATGTCATGTTATATGATGGAAAAAATGTCCCAATAATTTGGCATCCATGAGGACAAAACCGTTAAGAGGACAAAACGCAAATTGGCAATATCTAGAAAATGATTGAGATGGATTATAAAGGCTGTACTGCACATGAATCAGAAGAATGCGTGTGTGTGTGTCTGTGTGTGTGTGTGTGTGTGTGTGCAGATGGAGGAGAAGAACAGGCAGCTACAGGAGAGGCTGGAGCTTGCAGAGCAGAAGCTGCAGCAGACCATGAGGAAGGCCGAGACGCTGCCGGAGGTCGAGGCCGAGCTGGCCCAGAGGATAGCAGCCCTCACCAAGGTAGGAAGACACACACACACACACACGCGCGCACACACACTGTTGACACTTCCCACCAGATGCCCTTATCTTCACATGTTGCTATACCTATGTATTTGTGCATGTCATCTTCTCATGACGTTTCAACATGTCCCTCTCCTCTTCCTCGGCCACATAGTCTGACTCCAGCTGTTCTTCCTCCCCCGATGATTATCACTTTGTTATGGAAGCTAAACTCCAAGACATGAACTCCATTCTTAGGAAGGTAGTCCCACAGGGCGTCACAGCTATTGCCAACTACTGTAGACAGCAGATTTCATTCATTTATCTTATTAGCGTTTTGTGGCGGGCGTGTTTACTGGGGTTCTGCTCTGGCTGTTCTACCACCGTGGGACAGCTGCATGGCACTTCTGGCTGGAGCTCATACTTGGCAGTGCTGGAGCAGCTCTCTTCCTCTCTCATTCTGTCCTTCGGTGGCCTCTTTCTCTCCATCTTCCTCCTCCGTCACTCTTTGTTTGAACCGGCTCTCCCTCGTTACGCTTCAAAGAATAGATCTCCATCTTTGCGTCTGGGGTAGAGGCTTTGGCTTTGGGTCTCGTCGCCACTGCTTTGCCTTTGTTGCCCTCCGGCTGTTTAAACCCGCAGGTCACCGTGCCTCCCTCTCCCCCCTTCCTCTTCTCTCCTGTCTACGCTGTGATCCGTCTGTAGGCGGAGGAGCGCCACGGAAGCATCGAGGAGCGAATGAGGCACCTGGAGGGCCAGCTGGAGGAGAAGAACCAGGAGCTGCTCAGGGTGAGTCAGCACGGCGGCGGCGTGCCAGACGCAGCCGAGCCAGGCGAGGCTGCGCGCTAACCGGGCAGCCGCTCCTGCATGAGCATGACAGCTTGAGGCGGCCGTGATTGATGGCGCACCATCTGATTTACCGCCAATGAAACTTGACCCGATAAAATGTTTCACACGCTCCACTGACGCAGTGGTTTGTAAAACGCTCGCAGATGACACAATCATTTGCAACTTATTTTAGCCGTGGGGCTAAAATAAGACGCTGACTTCATCACTGCGTTACTGAGAGCAGCAGTGCTTTCAGTGACACAGTGATCAAATGAACGCCTTCACAGTGAAATTGAAGAATGTCATTCAAAATGCTAGATGAAAACTGCAACTGATTATATTATGTAAAATGTTTCTGCTTTCTGAGCAAAGGTCTTAAAGGAGCATTAAATAATCGTTTACCTTCTGTATATGAACCTCTACTCCTGAATTATGCAAAGCTAAGGTTAGATGATAGTGAAAATAAATAGGTGTTAAAGGATAATTCCAGTTATTTTCCACCTGGGCCGTATTGTCCTAGTTTTTGCCATCATGATGATTGATTGTGTTCAAAATTTAGTATGTCTCAGTTTACAGGGAACGCTGCTGTCCAATACACACCCACAGGGCCAATGCAAACTCCAACAGTTAAAACCCAAAAAGTGATTAAAACACGTCTTGTCAACACAGTAACACTCACACTGCAATGGGACCTGCCTGCATCCGATTTTCTGATTATCCATGGCTTGAAACTTAAGTATATTGCGGTATTAGAATTTATTTTAACTAGCGTTAGCTAGTTGGCAAGTAGACCATTCAAGTACTCGGAAGTCATTAGAAGAAAGCTATGTGCAAATTTTTTGCTCTGATATCTCCAACCTGGCATCACGAATTGTGGAGGTGTGTTACCACAAGTGGTAAACATACCAGGGAATCCACCGATGTCAGCAGTCCAAGCTAATTAAAATAAAATTATCAGTTATATTCCCACTAATATAATCAATCATACTTATAAGCAATATCTGCTGCAGTTTGTTTATGGTTAATTTAAAATTCATGAATAGAAATGATTTTAGATGTGGGTGTTCCAACAAGTAAAACACGTGAACACTTTCACGTTCTTCCACTTCTTCTGATATGACATAAATGCAGCAGAGGACCGGCAGCCAGTAATGTAAACACGGAAGTGTGTGAGCAATGCCAAAAAGTATCAAATGAACTATTACAACTGAAATGTTGTGTGATAATTGTTCAATCACAGCTATTTAAAGACATGTGTAACTGCAGTGTGAGTGTTATTATGTTGGAAGGGCGTGTTTTAATCACTTTTTGGGTTCGACAGTTTGCGTTGGCCCTGTGGGTGTGTATTGGAGAGCAGCGCTGCCTGCAGCTGAGAGGTACGTAAAGCTCTACAGTGAAGTAAGTGATGAAATTCTGAACACAGTCAATCATCATGACGGCAAAAACTAGGAAATTTAGGCCCAGGTTGAAAATAACCAGAATTATCCTTTAAACCTGGATATAAAGTCATCTAGAGACTTTGCCTTTCTTATCTCAGCAGGGAGATCGTTCAAAAACTCTGCTACCTGCAGATCATTTTCACAACCGAGATGAGTAAGCTAGCTAATCAGAGTAGGGACGTAATAGAAATGTCTAGTGAAGAGGTAAAATATCAGGATCCAATATACTGTAAAAATAATACTGCTTTGTCATCTACTTTTCTTAGGCTTCGTAGCTGAAATGTCTTCCAGTGTCAGTAAATATTGAGTTATTGATATTGATTCATTAATTAAATGTTTATTCAATTCAATTTTGATTCTTGGGGTCACAATTTGATTTAAAATTGATTCTCAATTCATCAGGATTATTTACACTATGTGATTCGATAAATAGATTCTAGATTTAAATTTTGAATTATTTGCCCACTGAATTCATTCTAGAGAAAAAAATATTTTTAAGAGCATTTGTGTGTTGAAAGTATTAAATGTAAACACAGGGATACACACTGTGTGTGCTTTTGAAGAAAGTAGTCAACAGATTTTTTTTATGGGTGAATGCCCAGAGGTGAATGCCTTATCCAGTTGTCACTTCAGATCCACACATTTAGCAACATCCGAGTAGCGTCTGGTCAGATGACTAGCGTTAAGTTTGCCGTGTTACCAGAGTAATCCAAAGTCAAATGACAAACCTTGAGACTTGTTGGGTTGGTTTAACAGAGTTTGCCATTGTCCATCACTGTAGAGCCAGTGGAGAGAGCAGGTTTTGTCAAAGGGGCTACTGTACTAATCAAAGCTGAGCTACAGAGCCACCAAAGCAGCAGAATCTAACATGAAAGTTACAGTTGAAATGCGCTCTTGCACTATTGGCTGTAAAATAACACATTCAAGAATCAATTCAGTAGGATTTGAAGAATCGACTCTGAATTGGACACAGTAAAATCGTGAGGCATTGGAGAATTGTTTTTTTTTTACCTAGCCCTATTGATCAGCAACCCTATCAACCCCCCACAGATATATTAGGGTCATTTTGTGCTATTGGGCAATGAAAATGGTACTTAATAAACCTTTAAGATAACTAATAGCTTCATTTAGAATTGCATAGCCGGTCTTACTTTCATACCTGAAATCACTCTGTGGAGATAAGTTTTTCAATTGGTAGGTATCTCACTGGAATGAAACTCTTCAATGTGTCTTGTTGTTATCCCTGCAGGCTCGGCAGAGGGAGAAGATGAACGAGGAGCACAACAAGCGTCTGTCGGACACGGTGGACAGGCTGCTCACAGAGTCCAACGAGCGTCTGCAGCTCCACCTGAAGGAGAGGATGGCCGCTCTGGAGGAGAAGGTTAAAGATGGCTGCCACGTCAACAGAAACATATCGATAACAATTGATTCCAATGAATGTCAGGAAATAGCTATGGATCTTCTCAAAACCTCTTCCTCTTCTCTTCGCAGAATATGTTAATCCAAGACTCGGAAGGTTACAGAAAACAGTATGAGGAGTCGATCCATGAAAAAGTAGGTTGCAGAGATGGAGAAATGATTTTTACCCTCCTACATTTTACATGAGGTTGGCTTAATAAAGTACTTTTTAATAGAGAAATAATGAGGGTGGTTGTTGGCATTAGCTTCATTTTTTATAAACCTCCGCTGTTGAATATTCATAAGCTTCACTCATGGGGGGCGATAATGAGATGGACTTCATTTCCAGTATGGAAAACGCTAGGAAGTATCACGCTTGACAGTTAGTATTCTGCGATATGAATATAATTAGCTCCAATGTTATGCAGCTATGTCACTCCACAGTGTTGACAAGCATTGATATGACTGCAGTATGCTACGATGAGTTAAAGGAATAGTTCACCCAAAAATGAAAATTCTGTCATCATCTACTCACCCTCATGCCAAATGAAACACAGGTAAAAATTTGTTAGTCCATATAACACACAGGGAGGTTGCAGCACAACTTGGTAGCAGCCTTCTCCAAAACAACTGAAGTCAATGGGGACCTGTTCTTTAGAGTTCCAAAACAAAAACAGCCAAACAATCACACTGTGAATAGAAAGACCTATACACCATTATTTGTTGCAAATCAATCAGCTGTAGTTAAGATTTGCACTAAATGATGGTGTAAATATACTGTAGGTCTTTTTGGAACTCTGAAGAACTGGTCCCCGCTGACTTCAGTTGTTTTGGAGAAGGCTGCTATGGAGTTGTGCTGGCAACCTCCCTGTGTGTTATATGGACAAACTTCACCTGTGTTTCAACAGAATTTTCATTTTTGGGTGAACTATTCCTTTAAGATCACAGTGACATCTTGTGTATTTCCTCCAGACTCACCTGGCGGAGGAAATTGAGAAACTGAGATCAGAGCTGGACCAGTTCAGGATGAGGGCAGGCTCCCTCACTGAACCCACACTGTCACGGTAGGCTGTGTGTGTGTGTGTGTGTGTGTGTGTGTGTGTGTGTGTGGAACGCATGCGTGAGCATATAAATGTGTCTGATAGCTGAAAAAGCCTCTGAAACTGAATTTAGACCATCATGGGACACTGAAACACTCCACTGAAACCCAGACTGATGAAATTATTTTAGGTGGGTTCGCACCTACCGCCCTTATATAATGGTTGGGGAAACTGTGATACATTAGGCCTTTAAATTAAATATTAATTTACAAAAAAGCATAATTGAACAATTAAATTAATAACCGTATATATTGGCATTGAATGACACTGACTGGCCAAGGTCCAGTAAATAATAAAAGGCCAATATCGACCCAATATATCAGTCTAACCCTAATGTGTATATCTAACAGGAGGCAGAGATGCAAGAATGCCGACTCAGTCTCTCCAGCAGTGTTGAGTGTGTTGTTTGATCTGTCTTTGATGAGAGAATATGTCCCCTACTATTTTGAAAACCGTCGCCTTCACTGAACTTTCCATATCTAATCTTGGACGTGTCTTCTGACTGCTCCTTAACGCTGCGTGGCGTTCTCATATAACAGCGCTGAATGTGTTGACAGTAATCTCCTCCATAGGCATTACAAACAATTTGCAAGCGCAGAGGCGCGCGTAACAAGCTCTGATCCTTCGAGAAGTACACTTTCCGCCACATCACCATGACTATTAGATACACAAGAGGACCCAAAAACAAGCTTTGATTGGTTTACCGTCAGCATAACTGCGAGCATTACCATAACATTTTTCTGTTGCGTCTCATCTTTTGTAATCGGCTTCGCGGCTTAGTCAAAATCCCTGGGTAGGATTTGCGTTACATTGAGCACGAGGTGTTTAACAGTTTGAGGTATTGTTCATCTTCAATGTATGAGACCCGGGAAGATGTTTGAACGCAGTAGAGGGGCTCGGCTGTGACTGACGGAGGCCGTTTCTCTGGCCGTGTGAGCGCAGGTCCCACCTGGACACGTCCGCGGAGCTCCGGTTCTCTCTGGGGTCGCTGGCTGAAACCCAGTCGGATCACTACCGGTCGGCCAAGGTCGTCCGCCGGCCGAGGAGAGGTCGAGTGGGCCTGCGTGAAACCAAGGTGAGGCGCTTAGGCTTTCCTCTCCACCTTCTGTTTCCCCTCATACTGTCTTCTGCCGCTCAAATTCCAATCAACTGTAAGGTTGACATGGCAATAAATTATTGAATCTTGAATCTCATTCTGTCTGCCTGCACCACTTGTTTTACTACTACTATTACTACTGCCACTGCTACTACTACTATTACAACTATTGTAACTGCTAATAAACAACATAATGTCCTGCATACCATGTAGTCAGGCAGGTCATTTCAAAGTCTAGAAGCCCTGATGGCAAAGGCTCGATCTCTTGTTTTGTTTAATTTATGCTTAAGAACAACCAATAGGGACTTTTTCTTCTTCTTTATTCTTGTTTTTAAACTAGACTTTGGAACAGCCAATGAGGACCTCTTGTTTTTAATCTACATTTTGGAATAGCCAATAAGGACTTTTGGTTTTTAGGCTAGACTTTTGAACAGCCAATAGGCAGCTGTGATCTGGATCATATGGGGTTAAAAGGTCTGTGACATGGCTTGGTGCCAGACAGATCTGGGCCTTAAAAGTGATTTCTTAAATCTTAAAATCAGTTCTGAAACTGACAATTAAGCAATTGTGCTTTTTGATTTGTCTTTTTGTTCCCATAAGAATCCTAACTGCTGCGTTATGTAAAAACTTAATGAGACATGAGAGGGATGTTTGACTGAGGCAGGAATGCAAAAAGTTATAGCAGTCAAAATGAGTTTAAGAGTTTGTCTCAATCATAGTCTTCCTCTCTCTCTCTCTCTCTCTCTCTCTGTCTTTTCCCAGGCGAAATCACTCGGGGAGCATGAGTGGCGCTCCCAGCAGCTGGGCGTCCTGGGAGGCCACCCCTTCGAGAGCGACACGGAGATGTCGGACATCGACGACGACGACCGGGAGACGATGTTCAGCTCCATGGACCTGCTCTCCCCCGGCGGCCACTCCGACGCACAGACCCTGGCCATGATGCTGCAGGAGCAGCTGGACGCCATCAACAAGGAGATCCGGTACCTGACGCACACCCTTTAATTAGATATGCAGTTAGAACGGAGAATAACGGGCCAGACCCCCAGACGTATTGATTTGCTTGCTTTACTTACTTGAGTTCTTGTTTACTTCATCCGTTTCACTCCAAATCCAATTGGCGCTTGACGCATTTTAAGCTCATGTGCAGGAAACTGGGTCTGTTCAGAGTACTTTTGCCTTTTTTTGCAGATTTCTTGAAAGATTGTGCTGACTTTGGTGTGAAATACTAATTCTCTTGTTGGATCAAGCTATATTTAACTATGTCTCCATTGCTTTGCATAAAAGTTTCTTAATATCTGCCCTATTTCCACCTTTAACCCGAGCTGCTTAAGGTATCAGTGGTCTGCATGTCAATGGGTTGCTGCTCCTATCTATGCACCAAACACTGTTCTTGTATGCATTAGAGGGTTCAGGAAATGCGATCTGCCACTTGCTTGTTAATGCCGTAATTATCTTGTGCTGATTAGTATTCATAACCCCAAGTGCAAATTTACTTAGTTCTTTCTTTCAAGGGTTGTTAATGTGCCTTATGGTCGTCTTTGCTAATTTACACCACAATCAATAGAGACGGTGTCGCATTTTTTATTTTTATTTTTTTCAAGAAAAGCACACGCTAACTGTAACATTAAAGAATTCCACTCTGATGGCAGATAGTGATCCTAGTCTTAGGAGTTGAGCTCTCATCTAATTAGCCAGTGAGACCCTGGGTATGGTTAAAGCTAATGAACTGACTTTTAGCCTTTTTATCTCTTCGCCTTGGCCTGTAATTAGTTTGCCTTATGGGGGTTTTCAACGGAACTTATGCAAATCTGAAGAAATCCACCTCAAAAGACTATAAAAAAAAAAGTGAGTGGAAGGCAAGGCAAAATTCTTAAACACATTGATACTAATATGTTTCCTTATCTTGCCTCCTGACTCATCTGAGAGATGCAACACTTAACAGCACATGTGTGCTGTACTTCATTTTTATTGCAGCCAAGCTGGCAGTTAGCATCATGGGAGTTACGAGGTGAAGAAACAAACCTACTGTATCCCTACACTCTTTTCCTTTCCTTTCTCTCACCCCCCCTCCTCTTCCTCCTGCCTCCTCTTCCCAGGCTGATACAGGAGGAGAAGGAGTCGACGGAGCTGCGGGCGGAGGAGATCGAGAACCGGGTGGCCAGCGTCAGCCTCGAGGGCCTCAACCTGGCCCGCATGCACCACCACGGAGCCTCCATCACTGCCTCAGCCACCGCCTCCTCCCTGGCCTCCTCCTCCCCGCCCAGCGGACACTCCACCCCCAAGCTGGACCCCCGCAGCCCCGCCCGCGACATGGAACGCATGGGGGTCATGACACTGGTATGTTCCTGCACTGGCTTTAGACATCCTGTGTCCCGCTCCTACCACCAGCCCACTCAACACATATACAACATCAGTAGCCTTGGAGTGTGAACAGGTTACATCATTCAACAGAATTACCTTCAGCTTGGCCTCTAAACTGCAAAAAAAGTCATGCAATCCAGTACTAAATCTTAAATCTTCTTACAAATATAAATATATAATATAGTATAAATTTGTTCCTAGAAAATCCATGAAAAATGTGAAACTGCATTTGAAACAACTAGGATTAGGTAATCGGTTCATTTTTATTTTGTTTTAAAAATAATAACATTTTATCACTGAATACGAGACTAATTTATGAAGATGGACATTTTTTGGAGTGCAAGTCAGTCTCATCTTTTAGTTCACTGCAGGAGCTCTTTATGAAGACCTTAGGGAGAGTAAATCTGATTAGACAGCGGACAAGTGACCTTAAACAACCTCAGAATAAGGATCTAAACCAAGTAAACATGCCGTCCAACTGAATGATGCAGGCACCCCTCGGGCCAATCAGTAACAAGATGCATCATCCCTCCAAGCGTCATCAAAATCGGACCAGCGGTGTCTGAGATATCATGTTTGAGTTCCACATTTTGACCCCATTACACCAATCAGTGTGATTTGTGAGGATAGCTAGATGTGTGTAGCAAGTTTCATGTCAGTCCGACTTGCAGTGTAGGAGGTTAGTTAGTAGAAAATGTTGACCTTTAATTACACCGCCCCCATCAGGCCAAGTAGTGTAATTGTTTTAAACGCTGGAACACTGTGTGAAGATGCATCATGCCTCTAAGTTTAATCAAAATGAGACATTGGCGGTTATATTCCGTTCCCCCATTACATAGCGTGGGGAACAACTGGTCTGAGAGAGAGAGAGAGAGAGAGAGAGAGAGAGGGAGTGAGGGGAAATGTGACTTGGATTCCTGTGAGGCAGCCACTTAGAAAAGCAATTGGCTTTCTCTCAGCATGATTTAGATGGGGTCCGTAGTGCTGAGATTGATAGAGTGAAATGTCTATCAGGCTCGGGGTTTACTGCCCTTGCATCACAGAGCAGTGTTTGATTAGAGTCTGAGCATATGCTTGTGTGTGTGTGTGTGTGTGTGTGTGTGTGTGTGTGTGTGTGTGTGTGTGTGTGTGTGTGTGTGTGTGTGTGTGTGTGTGTGTGTGTGTGTGTGTGTGTGTGTGTGTGTGTGTGTGTGTGTGTGTGTGTGTGTGTGTGTGTGTGTGTGTGTGTGCAGGGATTTTTTTTTTTGTACCAGTTCATAAGTAGATAAGTAGAGAGATTTATTTTACATAAAAATACTTTAATATTAAATACCTTCAGTGTAATTCTGCTCACTCCTCTGTGCCAAGTGTACCATATGTCCAAAGCAGCTCAACATGTGTCCTGCTGTATTAGTGGCTGTTTCAACACTGCGCTCCAACTCCAGTAGGAAACATTATTTTGAAGTAAAGAATAAAGGTTTCATACTGCATCTCTGCTCGGTGGACTGTTAAAGACACACATGTGGGCTGGGAAAGAGCTGAATTTTTAAAGACTTGCAGGATTAATTTAATATTCTGAGAACCGCGTGACAGAATCTGTCTTCCTCTGTCACTTGTCATCACGCAACCAAGGTGACAACATGGCAGCTTAGGAACTCGCTCTGAATTGACAATAATGTATTCTACCATCT